>NC_037599.1:10331285-10651285 GCF_003073045.1 Pomacea canaliculata
CACATGTTTATAAGCCATTTTAATCATGCTGTCTCACCTGTCCATTCCAGAACCTAAGCCGTCTAGATCTCTATTCACACACAATACTGATCCTATACACTGATTCATCTCTATCCAGTTCCTCTCACACACTCCTCCCTTCATCTATCCATTTAGACCCCTTCTCATCCCTCTTCCTGCATACATCTGTAGTATAGTCTGTACACATTAAAGCTAATGAAAGATAAAAGAAGAAATAGGGACACAGCAGGATAAATAAGACAGTTAAAATTTAGAACAATGAGGAGACAAGAAGTAGGAAACAGAAAAACCAACGAGCGTAGGTAGCGGAGATATCTGTCAAATAGTATATCTTGAAGTTGCGTCCTTAAGCTGTAGCTGATTTTACTTGCTTTGACGATGAAAATTTTTATCTTTTCAGGTGAATCAGGAACAAGTTTTAAGATGGTCCACCAGCTCTCACCAGACACAAAAACTCAATGTACGTCCAAACCGTAGTAGACATGTATGTCCACTCACATCATCGTGACGTCACTCGTAAGTGACACTGCCAATTTCCAATCCAGTCCTAATACCACGTAGTACAAGCAC
Organism: Pomacea canaliculata; assembly: GCF_003073045.1. Taxonomy (NCBI): domain Eukaryota; kingdom Metazoa; phylum Mollusca; class Gastropoda; order Architaenioglossa; family Ampullariidae; genus Pomacea; species Pomacea canaliculata. Next base: position 10,331,877 of record NC_037599.1, read on the forward strand.
AGCGTATGTATCCACTACTTCTCAAAATCCCTGCACCTTAAACAGTGTCAGGCACAAACCTGGTACCTAGTTCTACCCTGACCTATGTGGTTCGAACCATTGTGGTTTGAGCCGTTGTCTGGCATCACTCGATCTCAGTGGCCCGTACAGAAAATCCGTGACATATATTGTTTGGGCACTGTCTAAGTCTGTGCAAGAAAGAGCAAGAATGGTTAGCACAGATTTAGCCATCGTATTACACCAAAAAGCCTGTGAAAGCTTGAATTCATCGCAGCTAGACAAACTGCTCCACCCGCACTTTTCTGCTTCAGTGCTGACCGGTGCTGTGTCACATAAACTCGCGGGCTCTTCAGCCTCGTCATGTCGCGAAGACTTTCATTACATTCATGTTTGATGCCTCAGAATCTCGACGTTTGAAAATCTACACTTCTGGGGCACATCCCTACAGTCACTTTTTCCACAGTTGTAGCATTTTTTCGTATTACTTCTACTGAATAACTAGGCGCGGGCTGGAGTGGAATCAAAGTTGGGCCACTCTCCTCACTAAAGGGATGACTCCTATTCCACCTGGGCAAAAGATGTCTCACAGACGATGAGTAAATTATCAACGGGAAGGCGTCTTGAACGAAGGACTCGGCCCCAGCCGCTTGTTCGACCCATGGGAACTGTGGAACTACAAATGTGCACGGTTAAGGCGCGCTCGGCCTTTGCTCGTCCAGGGAATCTCCACACGTCTTCCACAAAACTGGAGTCCATCCCACCAAACGACTGGTCAACCACCACCAATGCCTCCCTGTGCAAAGATCTTATCGCTTTCCGTGTTCCTCGCTGCCCTGACTGCACCGTTCAGCCTATGCGAGTGATATGATCGTGAGGCTTTGTGAGATTTCCAGCGACGAATTTCTTTAGAAGATTCCCAATTGATTCTCTGCACGGGATCTCTCGGACTTCTCGGAACCGTGTTCATGTTTGGCGCCCTGTCTCTATTGCATATCTCTGGGCTGGCAACCCACTGCCGTCTGATGAATCTCCTTTGCGTCTCGGGGAGAGTGCTTTACGGGAGAGGGAGACTTCGGCAAGTTTTTCTTTCTCGTCCGGTCTCTGGCGGAGGATAAGGCTGACACGGGCCTTTTCACGATTCGACTTCGAGGACCGATCCACCGAATACTTAGGGTTCTCTCGCTCATCTCTTCTCGGCTTTGCGTTAGTTCCTCTTCTCACGTTTTCCTCAGGTCAGGGGGGAAAATTGCCTCCACGAGACGTCCCTCGGTACTGTTGGAAGTTGTTCCTAAGCCTCGTTCCTGTGGCTCTTAGCTCTCATCTCGTTTCGGTTTAGTCCTTGCTTTGCTTCCGAGAGTCGTGTCTTCGAATGACAGTTGGCCTTCTGATGTGCTACCCAGTGAGGCCAGGATATAATGGGTCTGAGGACGACAGGCGCTATTGTCTGTTTGCTGGGGCGGCTCCGGGTTTCTTGACGTCCGAGTTAGATCTTAACTTGTCAGTAAGACGCAGGTATAACCTTGCTTATTTGTTTGAGAGACGATATCATGTAGTTTCATTACTCGTTCTTAGCGTTCGTCCGAAAGCCCAGGTATACAACGTGGAGGGTGTACCTGGTCCACAATGGTCACCTTTGGCAGAATCGGTCGCCGAGTCGGTTTGACACATCTGTTGGCAACTGTTTGTCGCTTTCCAGAAATATCGTCAGCTGTTATGATACCGAACACCACGCAAATTCTCTTCGTTCTCAAACCGGCGGACTGGTTCTGGGGACGAATTCCAACCGACTCCCGGACAGAATCTCATGATTCAGATTTCTATCTACTCTATTCTGAAAAAGATAGATGGGGTCCAGATGCATCGGGTTTTTTTGTTGTTACCTAGATATGTTGTGCGTTACTTTCTGGTCGGCTAACGCCCATGGATTGCCAAGAAGTATAGATTCCCTTCATTTTGTCTTTTTGGGCCTCCACGTCATGCCGCTTGTTCTCTGCTACTACCACTTTCACATTTTTCTATTCACAGGAACTTTATTTTCCGACGTATGCGCTATCTCTTCTCGTTATACAATCTTTACAGCGTACTTTCAGCTTCTATTTTGCACATTCCTCCCACATGAAACTGATAGCACAGAGCGACATTTTTCGCGATGATGCTTCAAAATCATTTTTAGTTCGGATTTCGGCTTCTCAATTTTACTATTGCTGGTGGCCAGCTCGAGACATCCCTCCTCTCAACAACTGGTCATGGAACCAAGAACGTCAGCCTGTTGTGCATCTACGATGCAACTTTCTTTGTTCTATAGGGTGTCTTTGGCTTATCTCTTTTGGGGTATGTCCTCTCTGGACATTGTTTTCCACCTGTTCATAAGATTCCTGTGAAGCTTTCCACCCCACTCGCGTTCTAGTTTCCTTAGTCCCAGACTTTCTCCCAGGCCGGTTGACTTCCCCTTTGTATTTTCTGACGCAGCCGCCACTGTCTGGATCAGAGTTTGCTCAGTCTTTCTAGCGGTGACTGCTGTCTGTTGAGGTACTTTTTACCACATTCGCAGCCTTGTTAGCCACTGCATCTTATTTCCTCGTCGGCAAACCCAATTGCGCAGCGTACTGATTTTCTCGCCGATGTTGTCAGCTTGGTAAAATTTGTTCCAATAGGTTTTTAAGCAACGCCCTTACTTAAATTAGTTTTTGAGTAGTTGTTTTTACTTATAGCCGAGGCATGGAACGAGTAGCATCTCTTTGCACAAAAAGGTGGCAGCAAGGTTCCAGCCGAGTGACCTGCGATACATTGAAAGGAAAAAAAAAAAACGATTACAACAGTTCTGTAACCATAGATCAAGTCCTCCAACCAGTAGTCAAAGGATGTAGTTCCCGTACTCGGTGGAAGGTGTAATACACGCTAATACTGTGGTCATTGGTGACAAAAAGTGTGGTCTTGTCATGAATGTGATCTTCTTAAAATCGTATTTCAAGGTCCACAATCTCTATCATCCACATCCACATCAAAAGGATTGTATTCCTCACAGCACACACGCCTTACCACCAACAGTCAACCTGATAACCCACTGACAGCCCTGATACACGTCGTTACGAGATCCCACGGCTCCAGATATGTCTCCTGCCCGGCTATTTATTAATTATACTGAGTTATGGAATGTAGAAGAATACGTTTCACATTGCCTGTAGTGAGACTTGTCCCATGTGAGATCCGGGGGAATTCTCGGCGAGAAAGCCACGAGTGCTAAGCGGCAGGTGCATTAGCATGGCAGCAAGGCTGACAATACTGTTACAACTCGAGCCTCAGTCTGGGGTGAACCCGATGCCGCCGAAGATCGACGAGCGAACGAGGAGACCCCGCAAGACCGTCCCACCTGTTGAGCGAGGCTCCCCTGGTGGGGCATACCCTGAGACCCTAGAACGAAAACTTGCAGTTCGAACAGGTTTCGCCGCCATCGACGCACCTGGACCTTAGTCGGCCAACATCAATGATAGTGCCGTGACCAACCAGACTGGAGGCGCTCTAGTACTGCCCGGCGTGTCTGTCCGGGCCTTAGCCACCCATCAACTTTGCGCCTCGCTGATGTTGCTCTCGAAAGTTTGGAGCACGATCCAAGCATGCAGCGCAGGTACGCAACTCCAGTTCGAACACAGACGGAGTTGTCACCCTTTTAGTGTCGGCTGATATAGGCAGCGTTGATCAGACTTGCTGTCCCATCGCGCGCTACTCGCGAGACTCTCTTTCCGCTCGAGAATGTGGAAGTGGCAGCTACCCGTGGTCGCTAGGTAGTGCAGACGTTCGTGGTCTGTCGAGTTGACGTTACCGTGGTGGTCATGAGGTTTATTTCTTGTGCTCCGTTCCTGCTCTATCGCTAAAACGTATCCATGATTGCTGCATCTCACATAACTTTGGAAATCTAAGATACTGAAGCGAAGAGTAATTTATTTTTTTTTTTAATCACAAAGATAGCAAAGGAGAGTGCAAGGCATGCACGACGAGCCAGAGAGAAAGAGAGAGAAGGTGACCACATAGGATATTTAAAAAGGTCCGGCCGAAAGAAGAAAGGACACAAAGACCAAATCATTCCAATGAAATTGGATACTGGTACTGTTGCAAATTCGTTACCAAACGCAGGGCCCCAGCTCGACGAAAGCTTAAGTTCTCCATACTCCCAACATGGTTGCGTGAAGTGGGAGTCACGTGTTACCATACAGGGAATCTGATGATACACGACTACCATGCGGCTTGAGTGTCACGACAAGTCGGTCACACAGGGCGTGATGGGAGCAACCTTCATAGGAAGTCTAATGGAGGTGTTAGAGACTTCGACTAAAATTTCTTTTTCTCAGAAACATGCCGTTACCCGAGAAACGAAAGTAGGGCTTCATGGACTCCTAATATTAAGCCTCTTACAGGTCGCTCTGACCGTCATCAGCTTCACAACAAGAGCGGGCGTGTAGCTGTTGTTAGCAGTTCTTCGCCTCATTCCGATCTAATTTTGTATCGTGGTGAGCTGTGACTGCGTCGGCTAGGTGTTTCTAGTGTATGCAAACCCAAAGTAATGACCTACGCTTAGGTGCTTTCCTGGTTCTCTGCAATCTTATCGCATACTTTATCATGAGGGATTATGTTTTCGACTCTAACCAGTTAGTTACGCGCGTACTTGTATCATGTGTGTGCAAACGCCCACGGAAGCACTCCACAATTGAATATCAGTCTCCGACATTTGGAAAAACACCCATAATTCAGTTCGTGATTTAAAAACACGGACACCACACAGCCTGTATAAAACTGTCGTCTGCTTAGGAATAACACGCTGAATCACACTTACTCTCAGGCAGAGGGTCACCGGTCAGTGGAGGTATACCCGCAATGTTCAAGCAAGCTCTGGCCACCACAGGATGGTTTTTTCGTCTTAATTAATTCCCATTATGCCCACTCAGTTGTATGCCGAAGCCTCCGCTTTGCGCTCTCGCTCGCTATCGCATTGCTTTGTTGAAAATCTTGTGATAAATGCTCCCCTGTGGGCAACCAATTTTCTAAATGCACAAGTTCAGACGAGTCAGGAGGACACAGGCTCCCAGGTAGTGCCTAGTCGTACTATGTACGGTTCCGGAACTTGCCAATGACGAAATGGATGGTATTGAGCACGGTTCTAAGTTAACTAGATACATACCCTCATCAATTACTCAATTTTCCCTCTTATTTCTTAACTTTTTCTCCGCGCCCAGAATGTAGACACACTTTGTTCCGAATGAAGCGTTTTATGATGTTCGTTTTCGAAACCGGGAATTTGACAAAATAAGTTAGACCTTTGGGCACATCCACATTTCTGACATTAAAGATGACTAGCTCAAGCCTTTTTTACTCGGCAAATCGATGAATATTGGATAATTAGGGTTGTATAATAGGACCTTGTTCGAATGTACATTCTTATCTGATCTATTGGTAACAGACTTAGATACAATAATTACATCTGTTATGCAATGGAGGAATATCAAATTGTTCACTTGTCGGTAATATACCTCCTGGGAGAGATGTGTGTGTGGGGGTCCGGGTTAGTTTGCAGTGGTTAAAGGCATTGCGCCTCATGTCACTGACGTTGTGAAGCGAAGGCCCCGAAGAGTGAGATTCGTCTGACACTGTTGTGGATAAACCTTCCAATTTCACGGCGATCAGGGGAACTTTTCTTCCTGTTCCCTCTCTCCTTCTCTCCCCTCGTGCGAAATTCCTGTACAGTGAAGCTCTTTCCCGCCAAACCAAGAACCAGTGTGTGTGTTGAAAGCGTAATATTTGTTGTGTGGTGTGTGAACTGACTAGGGAAGGTGTGCGGGGCTTGACGCAAGATGTCTATTCTGGTAATTAATATTCGACGACAATAATAATAGCAATAATACAAAGTATTCAATGTATGTAGAAGATAGATGGGGTTTAACCGTGCGCATGTGTGTGAAAAATAGTTTATATATACATGTGTATCCGTCTCTATATATATAATGATGAGACTCGTAATCCTAGTCGTGAACGGGAATGCTTCTATTTGAGATAAAATGATTATGAATGTCATAGTGAGTGCATGTGAGAGACATGATAATGTTATGTCAAACCTCCGCCAGGTGCACCACACGTCCTTTAATGTGCAGTAATCAAACACGTGACTAGTTAGATAATCAAACGTTGTCCTTTAGTGACGAATCCTTATTGGAGTTGTATGTAAACAGCAGCAAGGATAATACTCAATTCTATGACTTTTTTCAATATTCTATATATAACAGTTGAATTTTATGTTGCACTGTTGTGTGTACAGTTTATTCTGTGGTTTGAATAATAATAAGTATAATAATAATAAACGGTTAATGACGAGACGAAGCGGCGGTTCATCTGTGTACACGCTGTTATCCTTCAGCTCTGTCAGGTCGAGTGTTCTTTGTTTTTACTGGGGTGAGGCAGAGTACTCTCTAAGACCTGAAGAAAATATGACATCGTAAAATGCTCAGTCTGAAGGTGAGTAGTCAGGTAACTATGCTGTGAGTAATAATGTTTGTTTTTTTCCTCGTGACACTGACCACCCAGTATTTTTAGCGCCATGACATCTGCACAATTTCAGAGAAGGCAAAGGTTAAAAAAATGCGATAGAGAGAGAGAGAAAAATCTTTGTTTAGCTGTATGATGTTAGCTGTTCGCTTGAGTGCAGACTCATGTGGGAGTTCCGGGGCAACATCTATTTCTGGCTTGACAGATGTTTATCCATCGTCAGACTGGAAGTTGTTACTGAGTATAATATTTCTATTCAGAGAGAAAGACTCATTTGACACTGGTTATTAGTGTATATGTTGGCTGCGTTTCTATTTGACCTGACCTAACTGCTTTTCAAACCTTGATCATTACCATGATGTGTGGCGACTTGATTGTTAACTCTCATCTGGGGAACACATGTTTTCGTACAGTGATACCTCGGTTCTCGAACGCCTTGACTTTCCTCGACCAAATCGGTATTCGACAGGAAAATTCGAGAAAATTTTTGTCCTTGGAATCCGAACAAATATTTGGAAAATCGAACATCCGAACGTCCGAGATGAGCCGAGTGAGCCGAATTGGCGTTCATTGGCCCAGCGCGCCTTGCTTGCCGTCATCAGTGTGAGTGCAGCGAGGAGAGAGTCACGTTTTTTGGAAGAGAGTCATGAAAAGCTGTGTTGCAAATGGCCAGAAATCGCAAATATTGTTCGAATAAACATCACCCTGATAAAGTGGTAGCAATATAGAGCAGTTAACATTTTAATGACAACTTTATGTCCACTTTCCGCAAAATTTGCCCAAAGGAGAAAAAAACAGCAAAACAATTGACAAATTCTTCCCGTAAAGAGAATCAGACAAGCAACTGCAGAGCAAGATTCTGATTCCTCCTCAGCAAAGATACAGAGAACAGAACACCCGAAGAGCAGTTTACCCTCTGTTTTTATTGAAGAGGACTCCCCTTCAAAACAATAACCATCCCCCTTCCCTCCCTCCCTCCACATTCATTCCCCCTGCCATAAGTTTGGTACAGGTACAGTAAATGAAACACATTTACTGTACTGTACAGTACATTTTTTGTTTTTGTTTTAATAACTACACTTTATTTTTTAATTTCTTGTTGAGACTCATGTTTTCGACATAGTATATACAAATTAGGCCAGTAAATAGGCATTTCTGGGCTTGGAACGAATTAATCCAGTTTCCATTATTTTCCTATGGGTTTCATTGCTTCGGTTCTCGAACAATTTGGTTCTCGACCGTCTTCCCGGAACGAATTATGTTCGAGAACCGAGTATCACTGTACTAGTATGTGCTCGGCGCTCAACCGATGCTGGGAGAGAAAATGTTCTATGTATATGTCACGTTTGGTTATGAAGTTTATGACAATTACAGCTGTGCACAGTCCGCTGATCTGAGAGAGAGAAAGAAAGAAAGAAAAAAAAAAAAAGCAAAGGTCACCGAGGCTGAATCGTCTCTTCTTGCCACCACCACTCCGTCACTACACCTCAACCTCTGTAATTCGCATGTGTCATGTTAAAATCACGCGTGTTGTGTGAATAAACCACATTCTCAATGTCCAGCAGCGGCAGAAAATTTACTTATTATACAGAGTATTGACTTTCACAAGGGTATCTTTCCGTCCCCCCCCCACCCAAAAAAAAAAACAAAACAAAAAAAAAAACCAGTGCCTGATTAAGTATATTTAAATACAACGCATGCGCATTATAGAGGCGGATTTCTGAGGCAGGGGGATCTCTGAGTTTCTTAGAGATATCTAAGACGAGAATAGAATAGTCTGTTGAGCTGGGAGGGCTCATGAATTCATTCTTGCCAAATAACTTTTCTTCTGTTGATCCATGCAGTACTGAACATCTAGAATATTCCCAAGGATGCTTGGAGACAAGTAGCCATGAAGTGTGGCTTGTCTTGCAACCTGTAAGATAACGATAAACATGTCAAACCTGACATCACATCGTCTCAATGACAAGTAATCTCTTATCTCTTTGGGACATATCACCTTAAATACAGTAGCATACTGTACTGTGTATTAACATTTTATGCAAAGAACTATAAATAAGTACATTAGTTGAAATTTATTTATCAAATCGAAGACTGATTTGATGTATTTATTATAAATAAAATAAACTTAACTCATTCCTTAATAATATTTTGCACGAATGTATGCAAGCTTAATTAATCATTCATTTATAATTATAGCAAGCAGTAGTCACTGGTCTGTATTTAATTATTTCCTCTTCTAAAATTTCACTATCCAGTGAAAACATTTCCTCAGAAGTAACCTTTCCTAGTCTTGTTCTTTCACTAGTCCAAGGTGAATAAAATATAAAGACCTTTAAGCTTCTTTAATTTATGACAGTTTTCATTTTATTTTATTCGCTAGAAGCTCGGAGGACATTTTTAGCCATACATCAGATAAGACACACATCGCACAACAATCTCGTATGTTCATCAAATGGTGGCAATATGGCAAAATATATAGATGAATACATGATACTATATGTCTACATAAATTACATGAACAGTGAGAATGCGATTCGAATATGTCTGCTTAAATGAATAAGTATACTTTTAGAAGGGTTGTGAAATTTGAATACATTTGGATGACTCACAGTGTGTACCGGAAATAGCGCTTTCCCAGAAACAGTTAACAAGGGTGAGCACTCAGAAACATATAATTATATTCAGCACCCACCTCATCTAGATTACAGAAAGGACATGTTCCTAAATATGTAGGTATATCACTATAAATTCTGATAAGGAAAATTGTTGCCACTTTACCTAAATTTTATTAACAGCAGTGGACATATCTATTTATTCTCTGAACCAAAAATATTCTTTAAACATACTGTAAATAGTGCAGATCGTATTTGTATATGTGTTGTTTCCAGTTTTTAATAAATTTATCCTTTAAACATTGCATTACAATATTTTTAAAGTGACGGAGAAAAAATTAAAACACAATTTCTAGATGAAGGAAAGACCTAAGGCATCTAAGAATGAAGGTACATAGCTAAATCAGGATAGTTTACCGACTGGGCAATCAAACAGAAAGTTGGACAAGTGGAACAGCAGAACAGATAATTTATTAGTTCCAAAAGCACAATAACAATTTTGCAAAACACTGACACAGGGAAATGCCAAGTTCCCCCAACACATGTTGTGTGCTGGTTATTACATTTAATATCATTCTCAGTTGTATCCTATCACAAATATCAAGAGATTCAAAAGCTCAGATTTCATCTTCATACTACAAAACAGGTTTTCTACAATTATCAAAGAGGTTAATTTGAGTGTCTAAGGAAGTGAAGTTTTCTACATTTCAGTGAAAACATAGCTTTGTTTGCTAGTACAGATTGTAATTTTATAACTTTGTTAAATTTATTATTTTAATTAAAAACTGTCCCTGGGTACTTGTCCTCCCATTCCACTTCGATTGTTTTTTTTTTCATTGAAAGTAAAGTGTGGAAGGTATCTAACCTTTCCATATGACAATAACATAATTTGTGTTTTTTTCTATATTTAGTTGAATACCATATTTTTTACAATTTAAAGCACCTAATGTTTTCCGCATATCACTTTAATTTTCTTATAAACAGTAACGTAAGTGTAGTTAATAATAACAATAAATGAAGATGTCTATAGCATACATTCACACTCCTACGGAGCATGCTCTTACTTTTTCATCTCATCCTGCTTCCGACACATTGCGATGTAAAATCCGTTGCCAGACTTGATGACCTGTAGAATGTGTTGTTTGTATTTACTGTTTGTCAGATTGATTGTTTTAATAGTCAGTGACAAGTTATTGTCTCGAGTCAATTCCTGTCGCATGACGTCCAGAACCTTCCGTCGAAACATAAATAAATAATCTGAAAAGCTGCATGTAAATATGTTTCACTTCCTGAACCTGGTCATTGTGTTCTGTGAAAACATTGTTAAATATGTGCTCAAGGACGTGGAACTTGTTTTTCTTTAAGAAGGAAGAGTTTATTCCCATAGTGAGTGCATGTGTGCCTGAGTGAAGAAACAATCGAGTGTTTGTTGTTTATGCAAGGCGATCACGTGATAAAACCATTTAAGAAACCCTCGAACTATATTCAATTATTTTATTATAATCAATAATAATAATAAGACATTAGGGAATAACTTCTCTACCTATATCAAATGACAGGGCGTTAGGTGTGGCACTGAACAACCTTTGCGACACAGAATAACTTGAGACAGGGAGGAGGACTTGCGGGATCTTACAGTCCTCCAGTCCCGTCGTTCCCTCAGATACTCCCTCTGACAGACCTGCCATGATGACCCCTTCCACACTGGGCAAAATGTCTTCGTACTCCACCTGCCCGTAGCTGTCGGTGACGTTCTTTTGCAGGTCGTCGTCGTTGTTGTCTACCGTTTCGACGTACATGCGCACAGTAGGGGCAGGGCTCTCCTCGATGATCTCCTCCACGTCGTTCAGGATGTCGTCGTCTGCCACGATGATCTCTTCTTGGTCGGCCTCGGGTACCAATATGGCGCTGACTGCCAGTTCTGTCTCTCTGTCCGTGGCTCTGGATGACGCCGTAGGGGGCGCTCTAGTCCGACGTTGGGTGTTGGTCGCAGTTTGAGTGCTGCTGCGCTTGGCTGCATGGCGCACATCAGGGAACGTGTTGTAAGAGGTGATGGGAATGTCGAGAAAGTTCGGCAGCTTTGTCGTCTGGGGAAGCACCTGAGACAGGTGTCGAGGGAATGGCGGGCTTCTGGTCTTATCTAGTCCAGATTCGCTTTTGCGACGTACATGCTTACTCGTGGTCAAGCGGGTGTCCCTGGCACTTAATCCTGACCATGAAGGCACTTTCATCCGTAGCATGTCAGAAGATGTAACAGACACATTTGGAGATGTGCCATGAGATGTAACGGCCACTTCAGAAGACGCAGAGGGGACGTTGAGAGATTTAACGGTAGGAGATGCAATGTGAATGTTAGAAATCTCATTTGGAAACGTCAGGAGACGTAACAGACACGTTGAGAGACGTAAGGAGCAGCTCAGGAGACGTAATGATTATGTCAGAAGACTTACACTTGGAGGATTCTGTGATCTTTTCACGGCTGAGAGCAAGTTTTAGTTCTTTCATTTCTTTTGCGGTAGTGGAACCACTAGAGTATCCTCTGTGAGTAGCTTTTGTCACTGAGGCGGCGATGCTTTCGGTTTTTTCGCAAGAAACTTCTTGAGCAGAGATAAGGATTCCTCGTCTGAAAGAGCATGGCTGATGGGACGTGGCCTAGACGACGCTTTCCAGTTTTGTTGATATCATCCATATAGGAAGCAGAATTCAGAGTCACCTCGCAATTCAATTCATGTTCAACTTTGCTCTCTGCGAAGGTTCTCCAAGGAAGGATAGTCTATAGACTCGTGTTCAGTAGAAGGCGAAGGCAATGGGTCAGAATCCATGTTTGACATCAGTAAAATCGGGGACAGCTCCGGAACGTCGTCAATGTGGTCGTCGGGAGAAAAGATGGTGAGATTTCCGCCGTTGACCATCTTCAGTCGCTTGGCCGGTTGGCAGACGCCCATCTGGTCCCACAGCTTTTTCTTGCCGCGTTCCTTCTCCTCCACGAGGCAGTGCATGGCGGAGACCTCGCGAAGGGACTTCTCCAAGCAAACCTTCAGCTGGCAGATGTACTCGGCGACCTTATCGCTCAGGAGGCAAGCGCTCTTTACTTTGTCCCGCACACGGTCCAGCATGTGATGCAAGCCAGACGATTTGGCGATGATGGCCTCGAAGTCGGACTTTCCGCTCCAGGTCCGTTTTGGTGCTGCTCTTGTACAACAGCCACTCCTCCTCCAGCTCCTTCGTCAGCATCCCACGCAGCTGCAGCTGCTCCCTGCAGGATCTCCACTTTCCTCTTCAGCACATCCTTTCGGTCCTTCGGGTGCTCGCGAGGGTTCTTCCATGGTAAAGACGTGCACAGGTGCCACCAGTCCGGCTGCTGGCTCCAGATTCTCTGCGGATTCTTGCTGTCAGAGATCGCTGCGCGGGACAGGATGTTGAGCAGCCTCTCCAAGGTGGTGCGTTCCGTTGGCGGTCCCTCCCGCCGCAGTCCGTACAGGAAAGAAGTGGTTGCGGAGGAATAGCAGTCGCAACGATGCTTTGCAGCGATGTTAGCTATCTGAGATGTTGTCGACATTTTTGAAAAGACGAAAAAAAACCCCCAGCAAAGAATGTTTCAATTTACAATGACAGGGGAAAAAAAACAAAGAAAGTTTAAAGCACGTATCTAGTGAAACTTAACACAACTTGAAGACTCAGATTAGCTGATGAAGTACTCCCACGCCTCCGTATTCTTACGAAACTCTTCTGAACGGATAAAGTATGTACATACTCTATGTGTTCAAATGCTTCCTTGATTTAGCCTGCTATGTATCGAACCAAAGTTTCTTAACTTTCATATTTTTGCATACAGACAACCCAATCAACACGAAAAGCAGATAATAACAGTTATGCAGAAAACTATTTGCTAAGCTTGAAATCTGTGCTCCATGAAATATACACTTATATGTTGCTTGAAACCATTAAACAATATTGACACAGAAATCACTGGAGTAATAAAATATCCACAGAATGGTACAGAAATTTTGAAACGATCAGAGTGAGTTTGTCATCAAACTAAATAATTTGAATCCAAGAGATTTTGTTAAGCCAACGAGTCTTAAACACGTGATTACACAAGTCCCTCGACCGTACGTTCTCTCAATTGTTTGTTTGTTCAAGCATTTAACAACAATAGCATGACCACGCTTAAAGATTTACTACAATAAATTACTACAAATACTGATGAACACCACGGCAATCCTTTGAAGAGTTTTTTGTCCCAAGCAGAGCTTCTCCCTTTGAAGTGAAGGTTCGGCTAACGTTACAACTTAAGGAAATTTAAAATATCAGTATCACCAGATGCAGTCATCAGGGAAGACTAGGTGTCAGTCACATAGATGGTCAACCGGTTTGTTAGCGGTCAGTTGTAACGCTACCGCGTGGCCTCCGCGAAGCTCCACCTCATGTGGACTGCCTTGACCATAAAAGGAAAAGCGGGCCGTGCGCAGAGGCGTGTTGGTCTCTTCTATGGTTGGTTCCCGTTTACAGTCATCACTTGTGTAATGTGCCATTCCCAGTGCCGCTCACTGCATCCCGATTGCCTTTTGGCTGACCCCTTGCATCTTGCTGATGGACAGGAAAAAAGACCTCTGGGTGCTTCGTATGGCTTTTGAGTTTTTATTTATTGGAGTGCAGCAGGTGTGAGGCGAAATGGCGGTGAGTGGGCTTTGGGACTTTTTTTTTCTGGCGTCTTGTGGGTGACTTGGTGGATGTGACTGTATGTAGGTGTGGCACGAGGAGCGCGTTGTGCAGATGACTCGTTCAATAATTCTTTTAATAGAGCGACTTGGATTATCAGTGCAAGGTCTGAAACATCATCATCATCATCATCATCATCATCATCATCATCATCATCATCATCATCATCATCATCATCATCATCATCATCAATCATCATCATCATCATCATCATCATCATCATCATCATCCCAACCCCTTCCACTGCCACCAGAAACACCTGACAACAAATATTCATTATTATAGTCTCTCTCTCAATAAAAACGTTCAAACCGTAGAGTAAGTAAATATCTTCATGCAGAGCAACGATTCTAAGTTTTATTATTCTTGTCCTAATTCTTGTCACGAAAACAAAAGAACTTAAGCGAACTGACATCAGCCAGTTCCTGTTTTTACAGTCTGTAGTCCATTTCATTAGTCATGGTCATTGTTGTAAGTCTGTGTCATTAATTTATGTTATTACCAGTTCATTACCCATTGCCTCTTTCACTCTAAATCAGGGGTGGGCAATTAATTTTCCCAGGGGTGGACAAAAAGTAAAACGCATGAGAAATTGGGATTTCATTAGAGGGCCGGACTCACATATAGTTCAACTCATCATTTCTACCCACATACCTGCATATAGTATATATACTGGCCAGTAATCGGGCGGCCCGGTCAGAGAAAAAATAGAATCAGGAGGCGGCCGGATCCGGCCCGCGGGCCGGCCTTTGAAGGTCTATGAGCCTGTCTAAAGCCAACGATCAATCCTTACCCAGGATCAGCTGCAGTACTTTAACTACGTCACATCTGAAAAAAGAAATTAATATAGGAAAATTAAATTAGTGAAGAAGCCGACACCACACATTACAATCAAAGCTGTTTAAAGCATCACACAACCTCCTCATATGCTTCAGTACATTTTAGACCTCCTCAGAAATACTCTATTAGCACAAGTAATTTTGCGACAACAAAAATTGACTAGGAGGAGTATAACGAAGGGTGGCTTATGCTTAACGGCATAGAACGTGTGTCTGTTGGATGACTACTGCGCTTTTATATTCTATGAATGGGAACAATCTCGACAGGAAATAGCAATGCTTAGGCCAATGAACATTCAGATTACTCTCAATTCTTCGAAGTCACTCAATCGAGAATGAGGCCTTCTGGCTAAAGGCATTATTCGAAAGAGACTGAAGCTTAGGGACAATATTCTTTACGGGAAAAAAGTCATCTACATACCTTTTGTTGGTCACAAAGAATATTGTCTTGGCGAAGACCGTTGTATGTTGAATGGCAGGTTTGTATAGAAAGCCTATGAATTACGTTGGTTTACGTTCTAGTTTATGTTTTGTCTAAAGCTGAAGTCTCTCCCGACTGTAAATAATGAAACATGAAACCACAGTGTTGTTTGCCACGTATGTGGTAAAATTAGAATAGGTAATGACACATCCCCCTAACGTGCAGAGACAGAGAAAACATTGTCTATACATGTCTGGACTTGTGCAGACCCACCGAACATCTAATAATCTTTACGTGAATGTAGAATGGTGATAAGATATTAGACAGGTCTTTGCTGAACCTATATCAGTGGCACTTAATATTTGAGGTTCTTCAACAGTGTACACGAAAGTCATTGACATTTTCTGGGACAAACCAGATATTGCAATGATCGCCCAGAGGACTAGTCTGTCGAATAAAAGATGACTACACGTTCGACTTCTGTTTTCAAAGGATATTTTAATGTAAATAGAACTCATGCGCAATTATTTATATGTATATTTGAATCTCTATCCACGGACTGTTTGTTTTATTAAAAATACATTACCACCCGCAGGCCAATCGTTCAAAACCATCAACTTAGACTTTTATCAAGAACTCAGCCTGCTTCCTGGTCAACACAAATTTATTTCAATTTTCGCTATTCCTGCTTGAAATACGGGAGAATATAGTAGCTAATGCAATGCAGGATAGGGTGTGTATATAAACATTCATGTCGTATTTGTTAAAAAATGTCCTAAATTAATTACTGGCTGACAGGTCCCTTCCACACATGCACACACATGATGGAGATGAAGGACAGCACCCGATATACGCTT
Source organism: Pomacea canaliculata (assembly GCF_003073045.1). NCBI lineage: Eukaryota > Metazoa > Mollusca > Gastropoda > Architaenioglossa > Ampullariidae > Pomacea > Pomacea canaliculata. The sequence goes on from NC_037599.1 coordinate 10,347,862, forward strand.
CTACCCTCTACCTTTACTTCTCTATAGCATTTATTCATGTGTAGGACTGCTCTGTCATGCTTTAGCCATGTAGTTACCTAGTTTGCAGGGTTTGGGTAAATTTGCTCATGCAAACAATCTAAAGTGCTTCCTTATTACACAAACACACACCAGGTCACATCTTTGCACTTTTTTTTAAAAAGGGAATATATGCTGATGGTCCTCGTGTCACTTCCTTGTCGAAAAGCTTTTTTAAATCGTCAACATGAATGGTCCTCCAAGAGAGACTCAGTTTTGTGCGTGCTTATCTCCTTACATATCATCATATTCACTGTACCATGTATGAAGTGTGATAATGGCCCAAGTAATGGACTATACATCAAACATGCAGTGTCTCTGACTCTAGCAGGAATGTTTTTTTTCTTGTCAGGTTCCGAGAGAGAGAAAACGATATGACAGCCGATAGATATTGCAGTCAGTGACATTATACCCTTTGTCCCGGACCTGTGTCATTATCCTTCTTCAAACATTGGACCTCAGGCGATAACCTGCTTAACCTGCTGATAACCAAGGGATAACATGTAAAGGTGTGCTACATTATTTACACGAAACAATCGCGATCTTTCTGCACGAGGCGTGGACTAGCAAAACACATTCATGAGATTACGATTCAGGATGTTTTCCTCCCTCAACCCGGAAAAAAGGAGTGTAGCGATATGATGTTATACCCAGAAAAAAGCTCTTTGATAACCCAAAGTCCTGCTTGTCAGTGTAAATATCAACAGCCGCTTATAGCATGACGAATAGGACACTAAGGTCTGTCCTGAGGCTAATCAAAAACTGTGGTAGAACAGGTTTTACTGCAGTAGACATTTTTAGTAAAGAAAAGCTGTCTTAATTTCTAAAGGTCAGGCACAACACGTACTGCAGACTACCAGGAAGTTATAAAGTAATTAAAAAGAATAAACTCACCAAACAGGGGAGAGCAATTGATCACAAAACGTAAAGTGTTAGTTGTCTCCCTTGGCCAATAGATTCTTGACCATCTGCACACAAAGTAATGTATTTATCAGTAGTACTTATATAGAGAAAACACAGACGGCCGTCTGGACTCCGCCTTCTACACTTCATGTCCTTAACATAGTTCACCACTTACATTCAGTGCCCCTGACACCAGTATGCGATGACAGCCCTTTACCTCATGTCACCCAGGGGAAGGGCGCGGTAATGAATAATTTTGACCGGGAAAACGGGTTAATGTAAAGCATGTGATTGTCAGTCGTAGTTGTTGTAAAAGCACAAAGCAACTAAACTTTGTCCTTGTCTTTCTGTGCAAAGTTCAGGTCACATCAACCCGTGCGCAGTTTGTGAATGGCACTACGTAGATAAGTAACCCATCCCATGAAGTAAAGGTCAAAACGATCGACTAACAGCTGAAGTATTTACGCATAATCAACCTAAAACTTACATTAAAACTCATCTAGATATCTGACAGATATTTGTCTTAATTCGAAATGAAACCAATCCAGATTTCAAACCATTAAGTAAAAAAAAAAAAGGCTAGAGAAAAGAGAGAAAAAAAGATGAGAACCAGAAGAAAAAAGGAAAACTAGATGGCATACCAATTGTGAATTGGGGACACCCCCTTGTAAGAGCATTTAAAAATAAGAGAAAAACCTTGTTTCTTGACTAATGAGCACTTCCCTGTCTGGAGAAGGATCTGTACCGATAGCTATCTGCCCGACTGTCACTTACTCTTAATACTCTTTCAATAACTTTGTAACAGTCAAGCTGACCAAGCTGGTCGGTCTCGACAAGGAAAATACCCTGATTATGTTATCTGATTCGTGGTAGTTTGATTTACAGACTGGAAATTCCTAAAATCAGTTTTCAATGGCGTCAGCTTGCAGCACAGACATTCCATGGTGTGTCTGAAAAGTAACGGACTTGATGCTGCAAACAATTTATTTCAATTCCAAAGAACAAACTACATATGTTTCCCCTTCAAAGTAATCTCCCATCCCGTAGCTACAATGATTTGTATAAAGAGACTGTTCATCTCCAGCCATCCCGTCTTCCAGCAAATAGAAGCAGTGATACCCATGCTCAGATGTTCATTTCTCAATATTTAAAAATAATACAGTCGAGTTCCAAATACAGCCATTTACGTTCAATAAGACACACAACTGACTTGGCAAGTAAAATACACAGAAATTGTTCAAATTTCTCGGAATTCCACCCGACTCGCAGTCGCTCAGTAACACATCGACTTACGTAAGGCAAGAAATGAAAGCAGCACCTGTTCTAGAAAGGTAAGAAGGAAAGAAATTGCTATTTTCTCGAAACATCTATTCAGAAAATGAACACGGCCTCATTCCATACCCACCCAACAGCACACCCGCTGATCTACGCATAACTTTAGACAAGGAAGAAATGAATATTTTGCTCACATATAGGAAAGGTATTGTGGCAAGATTCACTATCAGTAGTATATAAACACATTAAGTTTCTTTCTTGTTCATGAGCAAAGCGTGAATACAGCAGCTGCATTGAGCCACGTGAGCAAGTCTTTTTGTTGCCACGTGAACAAAGCATCTTATCAACTTATCGTCTGAACATCTGTGTGTTAAGTCGCATGGTCTCAGTGTAAGACCAACAATGTAGGCAAGCCATTATAGTTTCCTACAGAAAGCTCCACACCCTAGTTTGTAATGAGGGAAGAATGTACTAGAATTATGCTATGAGTAAGCAGCAGTAGGCGGACATTGAATAGATTTATAGAAGCGATGGCTACTCCATCAATGGCTGCGACCTCTCGCCGGTCTGTGATGGTAGCTGCTTCTGATTGTAAAACATTTGGTATTACAGGTTTTCAATTGAAATTTTACTTACCAGTCACCAGTCAGGAGACAGATTACCATGTGTGGACAGGCATATGTCGTGCAGACTGCGTCTAGCTCGCCACCAGAGACTTAACGACAAACACGTCATGACGAGAACGCATGCGCAATATGGAAATAGACATCGGGAAAACCCGCTTCTTTAACCCTAAGAGAGGTGGACTCCTTGTCTTTGTTTACTTGTATTGAAGGTATGCTACGCGACAGTTGCTACTATCAACCACTAAACTAAATAAAGTCGTCGCTGGCAGCGTTTATCTTTGGAGTGAATGTCTAGGTAGTTGGGATGTGAAAAGACTTGTCTATTCTAAGAACAGGATTTTATGACATTTGTTAATTTATGGGAACTGTTCATATGAGGAGTTTGGGTGGGGTTGAATGACATGAATACATTAGAGCAGACTTTAAATTTTTTTTTAAAAGGATACATTTTATAAGTTCAAGCAATAAATCCATGAGCACAAATTTTCATTTATTTAGAATCCATAAAATTCTTATTGTGGACAATAGAGGCCACTGATCATGAACTGTCCCAAAAGATGTAAAATGAATAGAGTTTTAACTTTTTTCCCCAGGCAATAGACTGGTCAATATTTCTACAACAGGCACACTTCTAAAATCTTAACTGTCTTACTCAGTATTTCCACAAGACTGTTTATAAGAAACGTTTTTAATTCTGTGAGAGACCCTGAAATAGTTGTTTTACTTTGATCATAAATCTTTCATATTAACTTTTTTTTTCTACAAGATATACTGAAATAAGTGCAACACATTTTCTTCTGCAATTTTAAACATTTGTTTTGGAGGTGGCTGCCTGAATAAAATGACTAGAGAGTCACTATAGTTATCATCATCAAGTTATTGGAACTGATCGCGACATTGTTATTTACTTATCACTAATGTCCTTGTTATTTAAGCAATCAGTGCCATGGTCATAGTCATTCTCATCAATATCATCATGTCCTTTTGTTTTTTATTAGTCATAGATGTCAGTGCTTTAAAAAATTTCAGTACATAAGTGAGAATCCATTTCTCACTTTCAGATTATAATCATTATAGTAGTTTTAATATTCACAGTGACAGGCAAACACTTTGTCGCAGATCACCACTCTCTCATACAGTAAACTTAATGTGCATTAAGAATAAATACATAGCTTACCTATGTTTGTCCTTTAGGAAGGTATTGAAAAGCTTTCTTTAATTTAATCTGCATTCTGAAAGTTTATTGTAGAACAAAATTGTCCACCTTGTCTGGCACATTCACCTTTGCTGGCTTGTGACATGATCTCTCTTTATCTATACTTTATTCTAACCATTCGGGTAGGATAACAGGCTGTTAGAACTAATAGTGAGCTCAGTTTATGTTACCACACTTTATGTTACCTATTACCTATTTAACTGTAAAAAAACTTGATGAAAATTATTTACCAATTTACTACTTTAAAAACATAAATGCTTATAAATTCCTGTCATTATTAGCTTCAGCAAATGAAAAAAGACCCTCAGCAGATTAACTCGATTTTTAAAGATTTTACTAAGGATGATGAACAAGATGAATTGATAACATGTTGTGTGTATGTGTGTGTGTGGGCGGGTCTAAGTGAGATACTGTATATTGGAATGGAAGTGTGCTAATATGTGCAGTACTCTTTGGAGGTAAAGAAATAGTAAAGAACACAGAATGTATGTGAAGAACAGTGAGACAGAGAACAAAAGCATGTTTATTCTTTGTTTACGTGTGTTCATATACAGTACTTTGATTTACTTACATATGCAGGTATACACAAGGAGGCTGGCAAAAGGAAAGAATGAGTGATTGATGCAAAGAATTAGTTTGTTTTCCTTTTTTCCCTTTTATTTTCTGTTGTTGTTGCTGCTGCTATTTGTTTTTTATTAGCTGTCATAAACCAACCAGTGTGCGTGTGAGAATATAATAAATACTATTTTTAAAGATAGGAATGTGTGAGAACATGTATGGATATATTTTTAATATCTCAATACCCCTTAGAAGGTGACAATAAAGAATCTTGAATCTCTCTAATCATCTGCTTATTAGCGTCTGCTGAACTGGACAGTTATGAGCTGTAACCCCTATCTCACATATCCAAGTTTACGAGGTACTTAGAGGGAGGTAACTATCAGGTTACTAATACTTATACAGGTTATTTCCCTTACACCACAATCGGCTTGGTCCGTGCTGCGGTAACGAAAATAACAAACGTGTTCGAGAAAAGCACAGGCGCACAGATACTGAAAAATCGTCAATAAGGGTAGAGGTGAAAAAGGCTCTGCCATGACTGTATAAGTCTAGTTTTTCTCATACTCTCAATACATTCTTGCGATTCTGACATATGGTGCGCCAAGAGGGAAATTTTCTTTCTCTCTTCGATAATTGTGAACGCATTTTACTCGTATAGAATTCGTGCTATAGCTAAGCACTTCATTACATAAGTTCCATTCCATTTATACAATTCAATTCTTTAATTGTTCATGTATAAATTGTAATTTTGCCATATGCAATATACAAGAGAGAGAAGGCGAGATAGAGTTAAAAATCTGGGGGGATGGAAAGAAGGATGAAGCCGTGGAGGATAGAGAGAAAAAAGAAGACAGACATTGAAAGTAAGAAAGAGGAATGAAATAAACAAAAAGAGAGAAAAGAGAAAGAGAGAAAAAGTATTTCTCAAACAAACTTTCCAGATATTTCGTGGATATTGGAAGCTATTTTCCCCTTACTAGCCGGATGAGAACAAAGTGCACTATTTGTCTCAGTTTGCCTAAAAGGCAAGACAAACAGCCAAGACATACAAACAATAAAAAGCAGCTCTGGAGTAAAGGGAGAGAACAACAGAAGGAAGGGGACACCACCAGAATAGGATTCTACGACCACATTATCCTGTCAATCCCAAAAATTATGGAGAGACCATGCCAAGAAGAAATTAATTTCAGGAAAATATTGCAGTGAACAGTTTGTGGAAAAATTAAAGGAGACAGATGCTACGAGAAATTTAATTAAGAACACGACCCGGCCAGGGGAGGCTAGCGCCTTTCACATTTCTCCAATGTCAGGGGAGAAAATCTTGAAGATGGTGTAGCTGGCTTTCTTTTAATTTTGCGTGCTTTCTTCAGTTTTTTGTTTCCTAATTCACACTCCGGCGTATACATCTATTTTTTCACATTCTGAATTCACTGCAAACTTTTCTTTCATCTTCAAATCGATAAGATGTGTGACGACGGATTCATTTTATCAGAGCTAGATTTATGAATTCTTAAATTTTTATACAACAAAAACTGTATTTTTCTGTCTTGCTGACATCCATTCAATGTTCCATTAGACAAAAAACTTTCCTGTATTGAAATCATTCTTGCAAGTACAGTATTGTGTATTATCAGGTTACTTTACTAGATGCCTGAATGGAAGCACTTGCTGAGCTGGATAATAATGAATTATTTATAAAGGGGAAGATTTTACTTTTTTTGTCTTTCGAGGTGAGTATGTGTTGTTATTGGTGTTGAAAGCTTTAGAGTACACTAGTGAGTGTTTAACATTCTTTTCGATTATGAGAACCGAAGTATATATACTGACAAGAAATCGCATTATTGATGAAGATGACATCTCATTACATGTCACTGATGAAATATTTTACAAGTAATTGATAACTATAATGCCCGACATTCCCTTGCGAAGAACGTTGGCTCAAGTAAATTACAAAATACAGAAAAATTCAAAAAGCAGAATATTAAAGAAAGTTTAGAAAATTGGATGTACATATGTCGGTCTTTCTGCATTTTGTATAAATATATGTATATCTAAACAATTTCGTCTTTTAGCCAAAACACCATTTTTTTTAATTTTTTTTTTTAACATTTTAAGTGGAATCTTGAGTTTCAAGAATGTATTGATCGTTAAGAGGACCTAATTATCATAGTGCCTTTAATTACTGATACGTGTCGTTTTCAGAGTCGTGATTGCATGCACTGGATATACCATAAGAAACGCAAAAAGTGAACAGGTGTGCAAGGGAATAACTCTCGTTGTTATTCATTTCTCTCCACCTTTTCGTTGAGAGCGCGCCAAGGAAACTAAGGAATGTGAGTGGTGTGCAAAGTGATGAAGATGGTAATCAGTTTTTTCTGCGCATCAAAGGCACCCAACCTCTCAGCACCAACTGCCAAACTCTGAGAACAATCGGTCGGAGTGGTCGGACCTGATGACCCGCGATGTCGATGTCGGTGAAATAATGAGCCGGGCCTGGTAACGCGCATGCTCGCACACGCACCCACACACGCACGCACGCACGCACACACACACGCACACGCACACCCACACACGCAATCTCCTGATGACGAGACCTCATTCCTCTCGTGCAGACAGACGAGGCAGCGCAGCGTTTCATCACACCACGGCCCTCGTGAACCGTCTTGATGTTTCTGGTAATGAACGCAGTGACCTGTTTGTCCCGCAACACGCAACCGTTTGAACCGACCGATTTCAAAGATGAAAGAGATTTATGTTCTAGTGGCAGAACCTGTAGGGACAACAGCGCCGTCTATGCCGTCTCCACGGTGATCAACATGTCTCTGAGGTCGAAGTAGTGTAGGAAAGCAGGTAACCCAAGACACTTTGTGTAGATGATAATGAGTTAAAGTTCTTGATTTTAAACTGGGTCTGTGTTGATGTAACAAGACTCAATGCTAGAATGAGGTTATATAATAATAATACAGTGAACTTACGTAGCGCCATATCCTAGTCCTGTGGGCAGGATGATGAGATTTACAAAAAAACAAAAACAAAAACAAAACAAAACAAAAAAAAAAAAAACAAAACAACATAAAACCCAACAAAAAACAGACATGAGCACACGCAACATAGCATGCAAAACTTGCCGAGAGAATGCCAGATGAGAGTAGAGATATGTAACAAAAAGCTGCTCAAACTACTGCGATCCAGCCGCAAATGTTCCTGTCCAGAAGCAGTAGTCATGAAGCAGGGGTAACCTTACCCTAGGAATAGCCACTGACCAGAATCGTTGCAGGATCTTGCAACCGGAAACAGGTACAGACCAAAAAATTAGCTCACAGTCCATAAAACGTCTTCCACAGTTGTATCTACGGATGGTTTGTTGCAGGTGTTTGGTGAGAGAAAGTAAGACTAACCCTACAAGTGACGATCTACATCTGTTTCATAACTGACGTTTAAATGTACGAACTGTGGTAACAGAGAGTGCAAACAGGAAATGCAGGAGATCAGCCGGAAGAATACCGACATTTCTTATAGTTTTTTTCTTTTTCTCTGGCATTAACATGTGATATTTGCAAGTGCTGGCACCAGACAAATCGGCATAAAAACAACTAAAAAGATACAGGAAGCCTCGTGTGTGGCTGGCAGGCTGTTGTTACATGTTCCCTTCCATGATGTCATGCAGTGTACATATAGCTTTCTTCTTTCGTCAGGGAGCTTTAGTTTGAACAAGGTGTTCCGTGTAAACAACACAGACCCTCATCCTCTGCAGGGATATTTTATTTGTAAACTCTCTTCAAAAACTTTTTTTCCCAGGCCAGCACGAATTCATAGGAATAGACAAACAAACCTCACTGTTGGATCCTGAGGCTGTATCCTTAAAAGAATGAACCAAGTAGACTGCTCTGTCATTGAAAATGTTAATTGAGTAAGAGTACTGTGACGAATCAAGAGTTAATTAAGCAAGTAAGACTACCATGTCCCTTTAAAAAAATAATACCAACAAAACTGATGTATCCTTGAAAGGATTAACCGAGTCTAACTACCTCCATCGCTGTGTCAACAAGACCATTAACCTACTCCATCTCTCCAGAGTTCTAAGACCATGGAAGTATTAAAGAGTCCAGCTACGGTTCCCTGTTTTTGCAGACTCACATTGCCCACAATGCAACAGCCAGAAGATGGCGAAGTGTGAACGAGAACACACCAATCAGTCAAGCTTAACGAGATGTGGAGCGCACTCCATTTTAACAGCAGCCAGTAAACGGATGTACGGGAGGAGGCTTAGGCTCAGACTCAAGCACCCTTTGCTGCAGTATTTCTCACATGATAATGAAGGGAAGCATCAAGGTTAATGGCTTCGTGACTCGGAATGAGGCTGCGATGTACGTCCTGCACGCACCGGCTCCCAGCGCCCCCATTTTTTTCTTGACGACTTAACGTGATGCACGGCCGCCAGAGGGCTCTTCTTCCGGACAAATTAGACACAATCTTTCTTAAGTTCATGACATCTCAAAGCTATTGTATGATTGTAAGAAAACGTTATTTCTTTATTTCTCTTGTTTTTTTAAAAAAATCTTTCTCTAATTGTTTCAAGCCATGATATGTCTAGTACCGGACACAGTATATTATATTGTCGAAAATGTGACTATCGTTGGTGATTGTTTTTATATGACCGTTATGTAAACATATTGAGAACAGAATACCATACTTGACAATAAAGTCGAGTTAAGAAATCCAGAGCAACACACACACAGGCGTCCTTAAAGTATTCCAAACAGACCAGTGAGGCTCTATTTCTTTTAGCCTCAGCTATTTTCTCCACCTAGTTCCAGTTTTCATGTTTAAATTTCTTTCCACACGCACATGACAAGGGAAGGGAAAGAACAGTTCAGTTACTTGACAGAGTTTCTCTTTTGTTCAAGCAAGCTCGTTCCAGATCTTCTACAGAAAAAACCATGATGGCAAAACACACAGGTCGATGACTCTGAGAGGCCAAGTGCGATATGCTGATAATCTCAGTTCTGGATTTTGGCCTAAAATCACACAGTGCCTGGCTTTTGTCGATGCAGAATCCACTTATTTGAACTTTCTAGAATATTTTGGTTTTTGTGTTCTTTTCACTGCCTGAGAGCAGAATTCGACCAATCGGCATAGCAGGGACCAGGACGGTTTTCTTTGGAAAGGAAGAATATGGTTTAAGAATGTCGCTTGGTGTCCTCCCTTCAACAGATTTGTTTGAGGACTGGAGCAGGTGTAAGGATTTCGCATCAACAAGCAGATGTAATTTAAACCCGCTCTCCTAGCTACTGGTTGATGAAATCTTTTGTTACTGGCAGTATAGTGTTGAACGAACGAACTCCATGAGCGTTGAATCACAGAGCAGGCATTGATAAAAACTCCAGGAGGACATCAAGAAAATGAACTGCTGCTTGCAACATCTTTCAGGAAGAACAAGCTTGTCCTATACCGCATCCGAAGATGTGGTTAAACACCACGCTCACCTTAAGAGTGAGTGAGTGAAAGAAATTGTTTACCTTGGGCCTTTTAGAAATTCATTGCACAATTTGTACACTGCCAATTAACAACAGGATGCTGAAATCAATATAATGATCAAACTGTGTCTCATAAAAAGTGCTCTAAGGAACATGAGCATAATTTAAGAGAAAAAAAAGTTTCTCCTATTCTTCACACTAAAGTAAGCTAACATGGTAGTCAAGAAGAATATCGGAATTGAAACAATTTCTTAAAACAATAAACATTCACACATCTGACTGGAAGAACCCTTTAAAGAAGGCACCATACTAAGGAACTAGCTTATCGTAGCTTCATCAGACAATCTTTCGAAAGAGAAAGTGAGAAAGAAGAGAGAGAGAGGGAGGAGTACAGAATTAATGAGGATCAAAGTACAACAGATTCTAACTATCGTCAATGACAGCAAATCGTTAAGTCCCTCTTCGTCTTTTGGGAACTTGCAAAGAGACGGGATGCAAGCCTTTCTTCCTCGATATCGAAAGACCAGACAACCTTCCATCAATAATGCAGCAACGGGAAGGCCCGCCACCTCTCTACTGAAGGCAGCTTTCTCGAATCTTCCTAGGTCAAAGGCGAAATTCGTGAACTGTAGGTGACAAAGGAGAGCTTTCGCTTCCCCCCATTACAGGAATGCCAGAACTTTAACACGATCTCGGCTAAGAGTGGGATGTAAAAAGTGAAGAATCCGTGGTTTTATTGTGAGGAGTTTTGTCCTGTACCACTCCTCTATCTCTAGTTTACGATATTTGCAAAGTGTCATCACGACACTGAACCAAGTCTTTTGTCACCCGACAGATTGAAGAGAGAGTGTGAGGAAAAAGAGAATGTGAGAAGGGGTGTCAACATTGCCTATATCAATACAAAATGAAGGCATGCTGCTGGCTAATCAATGTGTTCTTTGAACAACAGCCTACCTCCGGTGTTTTGAAGACCATTTTCATCAAGATGCGATTATTGGTGAGGTCAGAACTACAACATAAGGTCAATCCACGTTTGCTTCTTTACAAAAAAGTAATAATAAAAAAAATAATAAAAGTAATAAGTTTGACCCTTGACCATTAAAATTTGCGAGTCTCATTTATTAGAAGTTCATTAGTTGCTCTTCCTTGTTGCGGCTTAAGTAACAAGGAATAAACTAAACTACTTCCTCTTCCGGTTGGTGCTACATTCCACAACATGAAGACCTTACTTTCTAGAGGCTGGACACAAATGTAGCATTTACCAGAATTTATTGAACTTTGCGGCTGTAATGTGTCGCTGCTGCCTTCCAAATCCTACATTTTAACCTCCAACACAAAATGTATCCGCACGTGGAGCACGCGACAAGAGCAGCAGCTAATAGGCGTCGTCTAAGAGTAATGTCCACTTTGGCATTTTTAAACTAGACGGCGTTGCTGAGCAACCAGGATGGCGACAAGAGCGCACGCAGGTCGAACAAAGGGAGACCATTTACCACGACCTTGGCTGCCATGTTGGAAGCTGGCTCCAGCAACACCAAGCAGTCTTGGTCGACCTTTTGACGACCGTGGTCACCGCCAAGATATGGCAAAAGGCACTTAACTCTATGTCATTTTCAGTTTAGTTTCTGAAAGAAAGGGTTAATGTCAAACGGTTTTCATGGCGACTTCGCGTGCCTGGCACATTAGTTACGTGAGAGGAAGCGTGGTTGCTTGTGGCATTGATTTATTGTGACAGCTGACAATTGGTTTAAATATAAGGTCAGAAGATGTTTATTTGATAGGCCTTTCCCCAAAAATGTTTCTCTTCAAAGGTTGAACGAATAAAATTAAAGCCTAATTGGCTAAAAAATGACACTTTCTACCATGTTTCAAAGTACAGTGGTGTAAGTCGTATACCATTCAATCAACCTTTTTAATTATTTATTTTAATTTTTTTTTAAACTCTGTCAGTAATAAAATGCTGAGTCCACACCTCAAGTTTTCCCAGATGCATACTTACTCGTATTTTGAAGCGCCTTCAACCTTTCCAACTCTTCAGTACTTCTTTGTTTTCTCCCCAGGGACATAATTAAATCAGACTTAAAGTCAGTTGTGTCCATGTCCAGCTGACCAGTGCAGGATCAACAGGGTTAAATCAAATGTGAAGCTAAGAGATCCGCCATGTGGTGAACATTTGCAGGTGTTCAGCATCTAACGGCGCCATGAACCAGTGGCAAGTAACAGGAAACATGTGAGAAACAGAGGAATAAATAAGAAAATATAAATAAATTGGCTGTTTCTTGCTTTTCTGTCGGTCTGCTGCATTAAATAAAAAACCAGAATTGTCTCATATACACTCCAGTTCGTCTTGTGTAATGGCCTCACCCTACCTCAACTCCAGACAATAAATACTGCACACAGAAAACTTCTTATAATGATGCCCAGAGCATCTCAGAGGAAATAAAACAGATGTTTATGACATTGTGGTCCATGACTTAACCCTTTAATTAGGGTAATAAAGAAAAGATCATAGGTGCACAGTTTACATTTCACCTTCGCAAAAAGTGGCTTTAAAAAGTAGAAATATTTACAGAAGTCGCGAAAAAATGTAGGAAGCATGCCAGCCAGAAGCAAACAAGAAATGATTGCTAATCTAAGCTACTATTGAACCCTATTAAAACAGAACTTACTGAAGCCACCACACAGATATTTTACTGCTCGTAATACCATGTCAGCAGCATGAACATGAACAGACTGACGTTTGTCTCTTCAGTTCTGAAACCAAGAAACTAAAGCAATCCAAGAAAACAAAAACAAGCAGCATTAACACTTAAAAATACACTGGCAGGGCTTCCCAGATACTGAGAAAGTATTTTCTTTAAGAGTGGAAAAATGGAGGGTAACCGTCTTCAAGAAGATCTGCCGCATCCATATTATTTTCATTCCGTGTGTACGTATCATGTCTATCAATGTGTACAAAGAAAAAGAAAAAAGAAAATCCAGAGTAATTTAAGAAAATGCTCCCAGAAATATTTTTGCGAGCTGTTAAAGAACGCAAGATTATTATTTATTTATCATTAATCAACCTTAAAAATAAATACTGAAAATAGGGTTTTCTTATGATTGTCGCCTCCAAACTGACCTGACTTGACATTTAATGATAACATTTATGCATGGAGGCTTGTCCAACATGATCAGGCCATTTACCACCTCGATCTTGGGTGGCAGCTTGGATAGTGGTATGGACCATTCTAGAAAGGCTTTTAAGCTAGAGTGAATATGGCTGCTACTCTGTTGTAATGGACAGCAGAGATGTAAGCTGCTTTTCTTACATCCTGTGACCCAGACCCCGGCTCACAAAGAGCAAAATACTATTTTAGTGAAGCCTTTGCTTTGGTTGCGGACCACGTCGTCAATTTTTGCTGAAAGATGGCGACTGAAGCTGGTTTGTGTGCGGCAGCGACGTGGCCATGACGCCAGCATCCTAACGATCTGCAGGGAGCCGCTGGATCGTTCAACTGGAACTAACCCTCCGCTCGCGAATGTCGACGGCCTGCATCCTCAACTCACACCATGGATCGCGGAGGTCGATGAAGACAAGTGTCAGAACCGACTGCCGCTGGACTTATCAATTCCCTCTTGCTGCGCCATCTTGTTTACGGGGGGGAAAGTAAAGAGCCGGGCGCCAGACATCAAGGCGGCCATAGCTGAGTGGTGATGGTGAAGGTGTGATGCTATTTATAACCAGCGGTGCTGACGTCAGGGCACTTTCGTTCCTATGACGTCATGCGGGAAACCGTTTGTAGAAGGAGCCAGAAATCCAAACACTCGTGTTGTCTGTGTTTTCGTTTTCAGGTGCAAGGGATAGTGCAAAGTCTTCTACATTAGTGAGCCTCTCTCAGCTTTGCCAAGTTCCAGACCACCTTCGTTAGAAACCAAAGGTAAGGACAACCTGACGACAATGGCAGCATTGAGTCGTCAGCTACTCACCTGAGCATCAGGTGCCAAGATGCTGTCTACACCCATATCATTCTTACATCAGTAAAAAAAAGATAAATGAAATGTAATCCCTAGGTACCGTTTCATGTGTCCTAATGCGCTTCAGAGGTCAACGACCTATCCCAGATGGCCTGGAGTCCAGCAGACGACCAAGGGTCATATTCATGGATGGAGGCCTAGAGTTCCGGTAAATCAAAGGCAAACTACTTATGAAGTGGTGTCCAGAGTTCGCGATTGTTGTCTTACCCCTGGGACCAAGCAGAGAGTACCTGGGGTAAAGTAACACCAAACAATACCCGCCGGTTCCAGACGGTCCGTCGTAACTAAGGAGACGAGGAAGCATTTCCTTGATGCCCCTGGTTAACGACTTACCTCTGCTTCATGAATATGTCCTCAGGGGAAACGGGTAGATGGCATTTCGATTGATCGATCTCGATGGTATAGAAGTACTTGAAGCCTCCTACCAACCAGTCCTTCCTACCCGATCGACATAAAAACCTTACCATAATAATAAGGTTCGGGAACACGAGCAGGGAGTAGGGAAAATGAAATAATCAATGAACGAATGATTATAAAAATAACACGATAACCTGCAGATCCCACAATTTACGAGGACAAGGTGAGGACTGTGACAAGCCTGCAGGCAAGCAACAAGAGGTGAATAATGATCAAAGAAAACACCTGTATACACGGCGGCCCTCAAACAACATTCCTGAGGGATATCGCTGTCTCATATTTCTAAGTTGGCGATGGCTATCTGAACTAAAATGCGACAGGTTCGAGCCCCGTGTGGGTTCTGTTATCAATTCTCACATTGAGATATATGATATGTGTTATGTGGGGACATTTATTCATTATTGTCAAATTTACTCTTCGATTATTCGCTTGGAAGAAAAATAAACCAGGGTACTATCACATGACAGCTGTTCCTTCCTTGTCAAACCCAAGATAAAGTTGTTTCCTTTGACGACGACGACGACGACGACGACGACGACAGCACTGTTCTTGCTTCTGTTGACGATGTACCCGTACAAAATCTCTCACACCTTTTGTTGATCAAAAGCAGTGCGGGTTTTCAAAGTCTTATCGTCTGTTGATGCCGCTACACAAATATTTTGTGAATTGTGTGCGGTCTGGGCGCATGTTTTGCTGTTGTTGCCCTCCGTGCGGCGACTGTGTGTATGCAGCCTATCACGCACGCGGCAGTTTGAAACATTATCTTGTAGAATAACAACTGCCACGAAAAGGGCCAGCTGGATGAAACAAAAAAATAAGAAAAAAAAATCAGCTCATTAATTCCGAAGAACGTTTACGCCCTCAAAAATCCTGCTGGAACCTGTGCGTGTTTGTGACAGAAGTCGGTGTCGTGCAAAGGGCCCCCTGTCACACCAGCACGCGCCCACACGCAAGTAAATAATGGAGGCGAATTAGAAAGTGCAGTTAGTGTACTCTAGCACTTGGCCGTGCTGCACGCTTCATTGATTTCTCGAGGTGTCGCGTCTCACATGAAGGCGTGCTCTCCACTTCATCTGTTCGTCGTCGGCGCGTGAAAAGCCGCGTGCAGAGAGCAAGACATCCACTGAGCCAGCGCGGATACTCAGCGAGACTACAGGTAATAAAATCTTTTTTCCTGTTGTGAATTCATTTGTACGGAGAAATATCTTCGATAACAACACTTTCAAAAGACAACGAGTCTGAACACTCGCTGGAGCTCCACAATAAAGTATAGTAAACAATATCAGCACGCAACACAAGTTCAAACCGTTCCCGGTCGCCAGACAAAAGGATGCAGAAAGGGAGGTGATGATAGATTGTTGTGGAGAAGCTAGCTTGGAGTGAGTGATCCCCAACACACACAAAAAAAGACAGAGAAGAAAAATTACTTCTTCCCTTTAAAAAAAAAACCTGCGTACGAGCGAGGAATTAAAAACAACAGCTCTGGCACCGTCTGAATGGGAATGGGTAACAGTCGCAGCACCGGGAAGGAACATGCAGCAAAGAGAGCAAAAGGTCTAGTACTTCTCCATCAGATACAGCCAGCAGCTACCCCCCTTTTCTGGGGAGATTAGGAGGGATGGGATGAGGTAGGGAGGTAGGATGGAGCTGGTCGCAGGAGACCTGTCACCCGATCCACGGCGGGCGTCAAGCAGAGCAAAATGACAAACCTTCACACACAACAAAAGGCGCTGCAACTCTTTCTTTCTCCCTCTACCCCTTCCCTGCCTCTCTCAGTTGGTCACAGCAGCCGCGCAGCAACAGCAGCAACAGCAGCAACAACATCACGCGGATACCAGCGGCGATCGGAGACTGCAGGCACGCTGTAGCGGGATACCCTTGCTTGTGGCCTCGTCTCCGACCTCCACACCTACCCGTCCTAACCGTCATCTTCATCTTGCTCCATGTGTTCTGCTGCTAGCTGCACACCTACCCCACCCCCCTAGGGAAGAGGGGGCAGGGAGGAAAAGAGAAAAGAAAGAAAGAAAGCTGGCTTTGAGGATGTTATCTGGCTGAACATGGCTCAGACGGTCTCGGCGCTGTGGGGGATGTGTGACTGTTACTGATTGAAGCCACGCGGGTTCTTTTCTCTTGTTTTCTTTGGTGAATTCTCCCTCATCTACAGGTGCACAAGTTTAGGTATGTATAACAGTTACATGTTTCCCAGGTAGTCTTTGTCTTTCATTAACTCCCTGCTTCTCGCTGTAGGTAATCACTCCAATTTTTTCTTTGTTTATTCAGAACATGCATGCTGCTTCTACATGTAATTACTTTATTTATTTCATTTTAATGTTTTTAATTTATTTGTTATTGACCTGTTGAGAAATATTAGACGATGAATGCTCATAGATGCTGCCATTTTATATATGTGTTTGTGTGTTTGTTTGCTCCTTGTTTGCTGTTCATGATAGCAAACATTACCTAGTGGAGAAGGCGCTTAGTTTTAATATTATTGGGATGTGAATGGTTTCTGGATGATATACCTACTCCCAAGAGAAGGGGAGAATCATAAATCAGTATAACACATTATAATATCATGTAGGTATTTCTCGACGGCGAAAAAAATTATCCCTGCTTAAAAATGTTTTCTTTGTCTTAATAACAGAAATCGATGTAAAAACACTTTATAATTTTTGTCATCCAGAAAATACTTCAGCAGACGATGTACTTTATTTTTAGACAGGTTGGAGAACTAAATATTGGTTGTCTTTTGTTTGACAATTTCCGCTTCGATATTAATATTTCGAAAACCTGTAATTGTTTGGTGCAATATGGAATAATAACAGATATAAATAAACCACACAATAGGGAGGGATAATACAACACAGAATTTTAAAATTTAATCGGCACACAAACTCTAGGGCTGTAATATAAATAACAGTCATAACTACTATATTTAAGACTAGAAAAAGTTTTTTTCCCCTTCAGTGTACATAACCAGCTTATTGTTGACTTTTATAGCGAGGTCAGATGGCGGACGTCACGTGCAAACGTTCATTACTCGCCACCAAAACAAACACATTGGGAGGACAACAAAGAAAGTCATCTAAAGTTATGAGCAAGCACAGATCGAAGACATCGACACATGCGTGGACAGCATGCATCAAACGACAATAAGCTGTCGCGCAAACATGCACTCGACAGATTCTCAAAGTTCACCGCAGGTCACGAGAACATCAGGGTTGGGTGACCGCCAGCACTCAGTGCACCGTCACGCTCAGGGAGTCTTTGCTGGAGGTCAGGTCCAGCCATCACCAGACAGAACACTAGACACCAGTCTATTGTGTAGCCTTATTATCGTAGAAAGTGAGCAGGGAGAACTATGTAGCCTTACAAACATTATTTTAACATAGAACAGATTCGAGCGAAGACCCGGCGATGAGTAGTGTGCAGTCTTATAAATGGCGAGCGTCCTACTTTTTAAACTGTGGTGAAGGTATGAATGGTGTGTGTGCAGCTTTATAAACTGAGAATGGTTAAACTTGTTTACACCATGATCGTAGCCTTATAAACGGGGAATGCACAGCCTTATAAGCAGACGGCCTTTTAGCTCATTAATTAGGTGAGTGCGGCCCTGATAAATGGCGGGCGGGTAGCCTCATAAAGACTGCAGCCTCATACAAAACTACTAAATTTTCTCCAAGCTACTTCATCGTACGCCAAAATGACTAACATTCGACCTTTCTCCTGGAAAACTTTGCTCTGCGATTAGCAGTTAACGACCGTTGGGGGTTGTTGATTGACGTCACACGTAACGGTGGGAATACGCTAAAGAAGCTTCATCTCTTGTTTACAAGGAGACAAGTAGCTGTACATTCATTAGGCATCGGTGTCCTTAAATGTCAAGCGGTTGTCACAAGCTTAATAATAAAATAAGCTTTATAAGTTGTCCCCGTTAAACATGAAATCTTGGAGAATGACCTAGTGACCTAGATTTGTGTATCACAGAAGTCTTCGATTTTTTTGTTCAAAAAATGTCATATTGTATTTTTACGATCTAGACGTAATATTATATCTTGCGTTGAAAAGATGGTAAAACACTTTCTCGTGTAATTTATCTCTATGTTGTTGTATTGTTTCAAGTTTCAGTTTCGTTGTATATCAAGAAAAATATTGGAAAGAATTTCGCTTCTGCAAAGCTGTGAGCAAATTCATTTCTAGAAATTTAGAGTTACATTTCGTCCAATATAGCTCCAACAAATAAACAGTTTTGTCTATTATTTCTAGAAAATAATTATTGTTAAAATAAATGTTCCGATCTTCGCGCGTTATGTTTCATTAAAACTTATTTGTCTCGAAAATGTAGTTTATATTGCAAAGGCTTTTGAGCTGACAAACATAAAAGGTCTGAAGGAAAACTAACCGTTATCGAGATTCTTTGAAGTAATGCTAGCTCTTCATTAAAACAATGACACTTAATTTACTATTGACTCAGGACTGTTACAAAAATATAATATCCCATGATGCCGTGCACGTAGCAATGTGAAGAGGAAGGGTCAGGTGACAGAGAGGGTGAGAGGTGGGGAGGTAAGAGGAGGATGTGATGGAGTGAGAGACAAATACCGGACCTATAATTTTCAAATTCTGAATCGAAGGTCTGGTGACTGGCCTCCCCTGGCTCATTTCCTGGTGGCTCAGCCTGCGCACAGATTTCCTGCCAGAACTGCGAGCTCGCGGCCCACCAGTTCCAACGACTACTGCTAGGTCAAATCCTGTCTGCTTTCTGGTCGACAGAACGACAGAATATCGATTTCCGATACAATTCATTGTTCGTTCTTTTTCTTTCCACTCCTCTCACACGTTTTCTCGGCTTGTTTTAGATAGCCGCTCTCCTTTCGTCTCGAGGAACGACAGCAACACGTGTAACGCATGGGAGTGAGAGATGGAGGAGGTTCGTCGCGAGCAGCAGCAGCGCTGGTTGTCGTCTCTCGAGAGCTAGCTGGCCTGAAGAATGAACATCTGTAGACCAGAGACTGCGGTGTGTGGACGTCATATCGGAGACGAGAAAAGCTGACGTTCTTGCCGCACGACACGCGGCTGCGAGTGGTTCAACGTGCGGCCGTCCAGACTTCGAGCGTTTCCTCCTGTCGGGTGTGCTGAAGGAAGCTAGGAGAGCAGCAGAGGTTGGGGGGAGGGTTCGGGGGGTGGCTGAAAGATTGCTACTGGCCTGTGTGTGCGTGCTTGCCATCCTCCTTCGCACGTGCGACGGACGCCTGTGTGGCTCTTCATCTGTGAGACGCGTCACGCAGGTGACGTTTGCTGCCCAACGGTTGTGCCGCAAGTGGACGCAAAGACTACAACGGTCTTCCACCTTCTGCTACACTTCCCAGAGGGAACCAGTGTCCGACTCAGATGAGGCCTGGATCGGAGTGCCCGAAGAGAGGAGTTCGAGGAGTCTTATTGCCAACGACGAGAGTAGCTTTGACAGGAATGTTGTCTTCAGGACCTCAGCGATAATACCTCAGTCCTTGGTGTCATCACTTGTGCGATGATCTGACAGGTTTCATTCAATTACATCGTTTGTGTCGCTTGAAGAACGTGGCTGCCAGAGCATGGCTGAAGGTAAGAGATTTTATTCTCTTTGTGATTTTTTTTATTTGTTTTATTCTTCTTAAGTGTCAAAGTGGATTGTGCTTCATAAAACGAGCCAAAGCCCTTCTGAATCAATAATTCCTGTTCATATCTGTTTTAGTATTTTTCTTTACTCTAGCCCTACTTTTTCTTCCCCTGTAATCGATATTTTTCTTTCGATATTCTTGTTTTTCATTTCGTTCAAAGGGCAAGGTTTTAAAAGTGTCAGCTGTTATTTGTGTTAAGGCAACAAGTTCTTTTATGCCATATTTTCGTGAAAAAACATAAATAGAGATGCAGGACTGGCAGGCACACAACGAGAAAGACGTCATCAAAACTTCTTTAGAAAATACAAGAAAGTATACAAGTAACAAACTTTAGGGTTAGAAGAAAGAGCTTTGTATCACAACTGTAACTGCTCTAGGTGTCGGCGACCTGACCTTAACCTGTGCCCCCTGAAGAGAAGGAAATGCAGAATATACGACTGGCGAGATACATGAAGCTATAAAGTGGGAATGTAAAGAGAAGAGAAACCAGGATTTGATGGGTTGGACTTGAAAGAAAGAGAAAGCAACACGATCGCCTACTGGGCCGCTCCGTAAGCATCATTTTAAGAGTTCCGACTGAGACTTCGACAGCGAGCTCCATCTGTCTGCAGTCTTTTGATAGTGAAGCTACATTCCTGACAAAAATACATAACAAAGAAGGAAATTTTGAAAGAAAGAAAGGATAAAGAAAGATGGAAAGAATGAAAAAAGAATGCAAGAAAGGATAAAAATTTCAACGGTTATATTCAAGCGAAGAGTGGATACAATAAAAAAAGCCAGCAATCAAAATATACTCACAAATAAAAAAATAAATGTGGCAAAAGAACTACAGAAGGAAGGTAAATGAACTAGAGGACTGATGCATGTCAACCTAATAGTATCATGATTTTCTTCAAATCAAAAGAGTCCCACCTGTCCTAAACATCTCGAATGAGTCTTAACGAAGAATATAGATAACGTATCCCCCTGAAAGAAATAATACAACCTAAACCAAATCTCAGAACTTTTTGGAAAAAAGATTTGTTAAGAAAAATGATATTTGCTGCTGAATCGGAACTCTCGGTGTGTCACGGAAACCACACTTTGATGTTTTCTTGCCCTTTTCTTGGCGCCATTTGATCGTGGATTGGCTGGCCATCTCGAGGTAAGGACAACCCAGAACTCTTCCTGTAACTTCTAAGGCCTGGTCTCTGTTCTTGTCCGTGAGTCCAACAACAGCGGCAACCTCTTCGCCAGCTCGTTACAGCCTCTTGTGTAAATCTGTTTGCAAAGTACAAAGGTCAGGTGCGATTGACGTCTTTATGGCAAGAAAATTGTCCTCAGATGTTTCGAGAAAATCGTTTAATGCATTCCCTCTTTCTCCGCCTGGAGGTTCTGTAGCCTCATTATCGGTCACCGGTAAGCATTATCAAGTATTAATTTCGCTTTCAAAAACACTTGAAGAACATGACAAGATAAATTAAAGGAAAAGAAAAACTGTTTTGATATTAGTCGATTGGTAGTTACTTTATTCCCACAATTGTCACTGGGACACATGGTCATACGGTCGTTAAAATTCTGCTTGAATTGTCCCTGTGACTAGCTTAGGACAAACACAAAAACAAATTAAAACAAACAAAAAGATAATGATCGTGTCCTTCACGAACATCCATCTTCCACGATCGTTTTTTCAATTGTCTCTACTTTTCTTCTCATTCCACAGGATGAGTTTTCAGGAGACGCGAAAAAAATGTAGATGAGATATTGCTTGCCTTTCTTATACATTTTATGGCTGGTCCCCTAGTTCTGTTTTGATACTTTCTCTTTTGTTATTTGTGTAGATATGAAATTGTCCAATAACATTTATTTTGGCACAAGGCCCATGGAGACGAGATAAGCAATATTTGCTTTACATGCATGAGCACTCATCTTTAAATGCTTGAACTTCTTTTCTTCTTATCTTCTTTCTTTCTTACACTAGCGAGGACTTTCGTATATTTTACATCAAAGGGAAATATGGACGGAGGAAAATGGTTTATTCATCACGACTGTAACTTAAAAAGGATGAATTAAATGGAAGCATTAGTGGCCATCTCTACCTGCCAGAGTAATGCTAGCCCTTCATTTTTAATAGGTATCATTAATACTCTCCCCACTGAATTATTTTTAAGCACTTACTCCAGTTAATTTTTTTCTAACCCCGCTGACCTTTCTTTTGTCGGAGTCCATCACAATAAAAATGTCTGGGACATGCCATTTTATTCAAGTCTCGAACCTCATCGCAATAAAATCCTATCCTACATCATCTTAACAGTCTGACATCAAAGGTTGTATCTTTCCCTCCCACAATTGTCCCTTTTCTACATCTTCCTCTCAGCATTTCTTTTTACCCAAATGAGTCTGTGCGCCATTTCTTGTTTCCGGCTTCTATTGGCTTTATTGTTTACACGTTGCTATGGAAACGTCTGCTCCGGAAGCTGCTAGCCTCGTGCATTGAAGTTCACTGTTTGTGTGTGCCGTCAGCTTTCCAGGTAAGGAATTAATGACAAAAGGAGTTCATTAAAAAAATTTTTTTTTAGTCGTCGCCATCGCTAGGTAAGGGGATGACCTAGCCAGTCATGCATGACGGCCATACTGTAGTTGTCATGCGATGCATGTCCGGGTCAGGCAGCGGTGGATGTCAGGTGTGAATGAAAACTTCTCATGCACCTGAGGAGGCTGCGGAGGATGTAGGAAGAAGATATTCGCGGTTGCCTGACTGAAAAAGAGAATTATACTTTGCACAAAGACGACTACAGGAAGAAAGCTGGAAATGATGAAGGTTAGCAGACCCAGTGTCTGACATGTCTGTGAGGTGCATGCCACTTTTGATTATATTGTATTATATTTTATTAATAGCAATAATATCCGTCGTTGCCTGGGTGATGGACAGTCTCCTAGCACGTTGTCAGCGCTCAGCACAATCCTCAGACCAGATCAGAAGACATCCAGAAGCAAAAGCGACAGCTTCGAATGAAGGAAAGATAAATAATGCGGTGCCGGTGCTAGCTCTTTTTTTATTTTTTCTCTCTTCTTTTTTTCTCTCTCTCTCTCCCTGCTTCGCTCTCTCTCTCTCTCTTTCTCTTTCTGTCTTCGGGTACCCACTAAAAAAAAGGTTGGTGTCAAAATTTGTTCTGTACATTAAATTTGATCAGCTTGGAACCGCTGGTAACATAACAGAGCAAAAAATGTGTTTCTCATGGTAGATGGAGACTCTGGTCTGTCTCCGCGACAGGTGAGGGATCACTGTAATCCTGCAAAATTTGCTGAGAATAATCGGAGTAAGGTGACTAACACATCACTCAAATTCCATCACAGCCCTTTATGTCACTTTTTCTAGTCTCGGCTCTGTAACCTGGAGACCTATGTTCGATTGGGAAGCTCACTAGTTTCAGGTCTGCTTCTGCTGGAAAATTCCCCTTAAAGCTGCTTTACAGAAATAGATACCTGATTTATCATGGAAGATAAAAAGGCATAAGAAGAGGATTTTTTGAAAAACTCACTGACTTCAAAAAGGCTTTTGACAGAGTCTAATACGAGGGGCTAGCCATGTGATAAAAACATTTAACATCGAGGTGCCTCATCCAAGTCATTGAGGCTCTGTATATAGCCATCCTTTGGAAGTGACTTGGTTCTGTATATTTAGATGCACCTTTATATACCTTGCTATGTTACAACTACTAATGTGTGTAGGTATAATGTAGATGGATAGAAGTATCATGAACATACATATGTGTATAAATAATTAGTCATGTCCCTTGATATACATATTAATCAGGTTAAGATTCTGTGAAAATTTACATTTGAATTAGATTGCTGTTTATCATGCTGTTTTGTATTGTAAATATACTTGTATCTCCCTAATGTCATAATGACTATGAGTCACTGGCATTAAAGATTTTATTTTATGTATAAAAGTTCAACGGGTGCAGTAGTGCAGGAGAACCCAATGAGAACATCTGTTCACACGTTCATAGGCCGCTCCCTATCACCTGTACTGCTTGACATCTTGGAGAATATCATGCCACGACCATCACACTTCCATTTCCATCAGTAAAAGGCCAATTTACAATCTGCGCAGACAACATCGATCTGATCGCAAACACTAGAGAACTGCAAGACCTTGTCAGCTGACTGACAGTCAGTTCGAATATACAATATACATCAGCAAAAACAGTCATTGGTGATGACAGAGCAAAGATGTACATGGACAAGGTAGGGCTCGAAGACAGGAGCAGCTTTAAATACTTGGGAATCGCCTTCTCCGATGTTTGGGCCAAACTTTTGTTCTCGTCTTTTCTGGTGCAATGTATCTAAATGACATAGAAGCGTTCTTTGAAAAATGTTTCCAAGTTTTCTTCTTTAAAACAGTTTTGAGTTTTAGAAACATTTCTGCAACTAGCACCAGGTGTTTTCTTGCACTCAATCAGATTTTCAACCTTCAGACGGTCGTTAACAATCTTTGTCCCGTACTCGCCAATCCTCTTAAAGCCTTCATAACCGGACAGATATGGGCAGACGTTTGACTCACTTCCGCAAAAGTGTTTACTCAACCCTCATGAAACAGTTTGGTAGAGGTGGTCCGTCTACATCTAAAGGCCATTAATGCTATTTGATTCTTTGACTGTCCATGAATATGATTTTTTCTAGCTTTGACACGATCTCTCAACCACAGAAATAGTCGCAGTATTTTATCTGAATTCTCATGATATGTCTTTTATTATTTTTGCGATTTAACTCCATTGTTGGCGATAGTAAAGGATATGTACAAGCTAGAACTGATATTCTTGGTTGTTGACTGGCAATTAACTGGCATACCTATACTTACCATGCAGTGCAGAAAAGACCACTTTACCAACCGGTATTTTAAACAAATGAGTCCGTGAGCAGAAAAATAGTGTGGTTAAGGCGGGATCTGAACCTGGATCACCAGGTGTCAAGCAGTGCGGCATAAGCCAATTAAAACAACACACACACACAGATGCCCACGCACACTGTGAATGCATGCTATCACAATACCATGACTAATGCAGACAGGTGAGGACCGACTTAAGTAGCCGATTGCGTAATCAGACAAAGAAGGTGCACACATCGATAATCTTCACGACGAGAATGCAAGCAGAGAGCAGCACGTGCGCACCGCCTGATAAAATGCAGTTCACTTCGTTCACTACTCATATGTTCCTATTCACACTCAGAAAGCTTTCATATCTCTTATCGCGGTTATCCTACACAACTCCGTGTTATGTGGATCGCGTCCGTTACTTGGAGCCAGGAAACCGTTGGGATGGATAGAGAGAGGGAAAAGGGGCAAACCGCACGGAGAATGAGATAACAAAGCAAGTTAGAGATAAAAAGCGTAGAAAACGGGATTATAATGGGAGACAGCTTTGCATCCTGCCACTTTCCGAGGCTCGTCTGTCTGTGTATTGCTCACGAAATTGTCCGAAATTGTCATTACTTCTCTATCACATGATCTTCACGTGACCATTATAAGATTAAGAGGTTACTTCGCGGTGATACATTTCCATACATGGAGTGCCTCCTATTCGTTTTAACTCTTTTTATCACACGTTTCCTTCTCTTCTCTCTCACACATAGTCACTCACAAGGGACTAAGAACCCGCTATGAGAAAAAAAAAATCCGATAATCATATTTAAATTTATCATCCGAAGGTTTAGCTTGCAGAATTCACAGAAAATAATACATTACAAAAAAGTACAGCGATGGAAAGGTAATAATATCATGGATAATAACAATGATTGCCAGCTAGCGTTTACCTGGTTTCGAACACTGACCGTTTAACTCACCCTTCCTCCTATGAGACAGAAAGTGGTAACTGTAGCCAGGCTATTGTCCAGACTGGAAAACACAAGTGACCATAATGAAAACATTGATGGTGCTTGAACTTGTCAAACTCTTTATTCTTCCTGACTTCCACAGGGACGAAAGCACACAGCAAACAGTCGAGCCACGATCTTGATCTTCAGAATTAAAAGAACAGCGAGCGACATGCACAAGCACAGAGAAGCAAGACAAAACAGTAAGAGAATACAAATTAAAGAAGGGATGGGGCATTGAGTTGTTGACATGTTGACAGGGGAACGGATACAGCAAGAAAAGAAACTGGGTGAACTCTTCAGTTAGTTTTTACAGACAAGCAGATTCCATTTTAGGAACCGGCATTAGTCTCGCACACTACTCACTCTGTGACGGCTTTCAAGGAAGGAATCTGTGAAACGGATTCAATACCTTGTGTACAGTATAATTACCATCATGATTACCATGACATTAAGGCCATTGACATACATTATGTCGGGGACCCTGTCTGCAATCACATAAAAAAATTTGCATTTCCAGCCAATGAAAGAAATCCATTCGCTAAATGTCTGTGGCTTAAATAATAGATTGACTGCAACTAGAGCTTACAATTAGTACAGTTATTTATATACAGCTGTATATCTATCTATCTTACTGTCTATCTCACCATCTATCTATCCCCTAGACATGAGTGGGATTCCACGTCTTGCGCGAGCTTTACTGTAGGAAAAAGACTGAGAAAAATTGTCACCAACAAATGTAAATAAAAATTTAATACATTAATGGTAAACGTTAATCAAAAATTAATTAATAGAAATGTATTGATGGAAATTAAATCAATATCAACTAATTGATTAATTCATTGAAAGGAGAAGCAAGGACATATCTCGTTTGTTGCATGATAACGACTCCTTTTACCTTTGTACGTAAATAAATACCATGGTGAATAAATCATCAGGGTTAAGGCTAGTCCAAGTTTAGTTCATGCTCTGCTGTAGAAATTCATGATGTTTATCGTGTTTCGTTTTTTCTTAGGCAAAATTCCGATATATTTTGCATTTTTTGCATGTATAATGAAGGAAACTTGCTCGTTCACAACAGGAACTACGGACCTGGTTGGTAAGCCTCAGCATGCGAATGATAAACAAATGCACTCTTGTGGACACTCGTCTACCTCGTATTTCTTTCCCTTCCTCAACCTCAGTCACTTTCTTCTCGAAGCTACAGAGAATCGCTGTCTTCCGGTTCACGGGAAGATAGGGTCTTCTAATTAGTTTATTGAACACCATTGTACCTCATAGGTGGTGTCTTATTTTATTTTTTCATCCTTCCATAACGAACTAAATATATTTTTAATAAGGAGATTCCATTGCCTCAGAGATGTCTGGCTGATCGGAATAGGGTCGCTTAGTGCCAATCTGTCATATATGTAATGTGAGAAACAATAAAACTCTCTCCCTTTTGTATCCGCCACCTACCCACCATTGAATCCTTCAAACTTGCACTGAAAACTCACATCTACTGTAAACATTACTCCTAACAACCCTTTCCCATAATGCTAGTCATTTGTCACACCCTCCTTTTGTAATATCATGTTACTCTCAGCTCTTGTTCTTGTTATTTGGTTCCTCTTTGTGTTTTCTGTATTTGATTTCATTCTTCGTTAATAATGTTTGTTCATTCTTTTATAATTTATATGTTATTGTTTTCCTGTCCTTCGTGTGCTGTCCGTGTCTCGTTCTCGTTCTTTAGCACTAAGAACATTCTTATTAGGACTTAGGAGAGAGCTTTACAAATTTTGCGTTTATCATTATTTTTTTATTTTTATTAATTTATTGTCTTAATTTAATAGCTTACTTTAAAGACATTTTACATGTGACGAGAAATGATCTTAAATCCAGAAGGTTTGCAAATTTATAGAGAGTTAGTCATACAAGAGATCGTCAGGTATCCTACCCAACAGCTTCAGTATCGAGGACCTCTACCTGGACTTCGTATTCTACCTTCTGTGGTTGTGGGGATGTGGCTGTGGCATGAAGACCATGAGCTGGTGGTGGTCTATGGCTGTGGCATGAAGACTGTAGGCTGGTGGTGTCCTGTGGCTGTGGTCTGAAGACTATGGGGTGGTTGAGGTCTGTGGTTGTGTTGCATGTGACTGTGGTCTGAAGACTGTGGGCTGGTGGTGGTCTATGGCTGTGGTCTGAAGACTGTGGGCTGATGGCGGTCTGTGGACCAGCTTTGCCGGGGACGTGTGGAAGACATCGATCGTCGAGCCCCAGCTCTCCACTTGGCAGTCGCAAGTGCAGTCTAGCGGCGGTGCTAAGTCTCGCAGGAAATTTCTCCGTGATTTATTTATTTTCTTTCTTTGTTGCCTGGGTTAATTTGCTTTGCGTGCATGTTAATATGCGTGCGCTTGTGTTTAACGTCCAGGCGTGTACCTTATGGCTTTGAGTGTTATTGTTGATAAGTGCATGTTCGTTATGGATCCTTTCAAGAAAAGAGAGAGAAAGGAGGAATTGGAAACCAAGGATGTTAAACAAACTAGACTTGCGAGATACAAAAGGTTAGCAATATTGTACCAAACATCTGAACACGTGCAATGGTTGTAGAAGCAGGCAGAAGATGCAACCACCAGGTCTTCTATCTTTTCTAGTCAGAACACAGTATCTACAGTAGAAGGTCGTGCCTCTCCCAACATATTGATGACTTGTCACTTTAGTGCATATTATTTTTCACAGAGAGCAAGCAATGGCAGTAAAGATTACTTTTCGTAGCGCCTCATAAAAACCCAGCACTTTTTTTTCTTGTCTTTTTCCATTCGCTTTATGCTTTTTCTTTCTTTTGTTGCTTCTTTTTTGTTCCTAAATTCGTTTGGAACGTAGCCCAGATAAGTTCAAAAGCAAAACATTTACAAAAAAGGTCCCTCGTGCCACCGACAGAGATTGAGTGTTCTGGTAAATTACCAGAAGCTACACGTGAGTTCCAATACATAGGAATAAATAAATCGTGAGCACTCCAGCCATGTAGTGCTTACAAATTTCAACCAAAACTTAACTTTGCAAAAGGACACCGAATTTAAAGGTTTTATCGCTTTCATTACAACACCCTTTCCTCACCAACCCTCAAAAATGGCTACAGAAATATCCGAATAACCAAATTCTGTCACAAGAAACAGTTTCAAACTAGGTTTGTTAACGGATGGAAACTTGTGATGTCTTGCTAGTGCCACAGATCGTAGCCGTGGGCGAAGAACCACATCCTGTCAGCTGGAGTCACTTCTTGGGATTGAATTTGTAAAGGGGAAAAAGGCGAGGATTGCTGAAGGAATCTGGAAAAGCAACTCTGGAAAATCTTTTTAAAAATGTTTTCGACTTCACAAAGTATTTATACTTCTTCGTCCTTTTATTTTACAAGACATGAAGTCCGCGTGTCGATAAGACAAATAATGATGGACACGATACCAGTGCAAACGATGTATTCAACAAATATGCTCTCTCTCCCTCTCTCTCTCACACACACACATATCAACATATCAAAGTCGAAGGTGGAAACTTCTCCAGGTAACAGAGGTTTCCGCAGGTGTGGCTGAGCAATCTGCCCAGATGCTCTTTGATTTTGCTTTTGCAGGAGTGGCACTACCTTTTCCCCAGGTTTCGTTGTTTACCACAAGACAATGACGCAGCTTTTGACAGAAGCTTTGGCATGTGAGAGCAGGGACCTACCCTTAACTGAGAGAAACAGAAGCACCTGTTTACATCAGTGAAGACTTGAGCACTTCATGATTACAGCAGCTCTGAAGTTCATGGTCCACACGGTGCTCAGCAAAGAATGGCCGCGACTTGCAAGCGGCTTCAGGAAATATGCCGGTGCCCCTGTCTGCGCCCTCCCGCTAATCAAAATAGCATTAGGGTTTAGGGGCAGTTCATTATCTCGCCAAATTGTTGCTCACAGTTCAGGGAAGCTGACTGTGAAGTCTTTCAGCATTTGCTACACGAACAAGGAAGAGAAGAAAAGAGTAAATAGTCGAAGGAGAAAGGGAATGGTTTAGAGGTGAGGCTGGGAGAGAAAGAAGGATGACGAAGAGGGATCGATGTCTGTACATGATGTGAGATGAAATTCTGGCAGCTTGCGTCTGGTTCTCTTATTCTTTCGTGTCAGACTGGATGGAGAGACAAGAACACATCGATGTTGCTTGAAGGCGCACCTTGACCGCGAGAAGAAAAGTGGGGTGGAGTGGGCTTGATACCCGTGTTTACACATGTAAACATTTACTCACTTAACGCCTTGTTTACATCGTTATTTATGATAAACATACCATTCAAAAGTTACTGTGAAATTTCTGCATACTCTTTCTTTGGCCGCTATCATATCATCATCTAGACTGTTCTAGTTTCACATTCTGTTGTTATTTCTTCGATCCTTAACTCCAGTTTACTTCGTAAAAATAACAATTTAAAAAAAAGTTTTCTAGCAATAATGAAAGCCGTAAAGAATGATGTTTGAAGGGAACAAAAATATTCCATTGCGTGAGATGCAGACACAGATTTTTTTGTTGCCAGCTGATGTAGATTGATTTATTACGAAGAAATAACAGGTTGAAACGGCCTTCTGGTCTAGACTGGCCTGTCTAGGCTTGCAATGTGTTTGCAGGACGGGTGGATACACCCTTCTCTGCACGCAACTGATGTCTGCTGTCCATGGCTTCCTCTTGTTATGAGATAAAATGGCTAGTCCTTTATTCCTTTACTCCTTTATTCCTTTACTCCTTTAGAATCGATGAATGGCGTATATATTCTTGCAAAGTGCAAAATTTTATTTTAGCTTTACTGAAGAATCTTTGGTAATGGTCAATACTAAGGACAACGCAATTTTTAAACTTACACCTGTCAGCGCACTTTCCAAATATCCCCCAGTCAAGTTTCTTTTAAAAAAATGTATCACACTGGTGCCCATAAAAATAAAGGAATGATGAGATGGTTTCTTGCACAGATCGTGACCCGTTCATTACAAAATATATTTCACTCTACTCGACCTTTAAGACATTGTTGAGAAAATAAGTTAATGTTACATTCAGGCCTTCAACGAATTAATTTTACCTTATGAGACGAAAATAACATCTCTTCAGCTTATGTTCACAAGCCCTAATTCTCTTTACAACATAGCAAGCATGTCTTGTGTTGAGCACATCAAGCACATTACTCCAAATCCAGACAGAGTGGTCCAGTCCTTTTTTTAAATTCCTTGACCAGATTCTACAATACCAAGACCCTGGAAGTGCGTGAGGAGAATTTCGCCTCCGCAAAACCAAGAATTTTTACAAGCTTTTCCTTGATCTGGTTGCCATAGTTTCCCATTCACCCAATTCGCAGACTCCATCCCCACCCCAACCCCCGTCATGTCACTGACATCGATTTGTATTTTTTTTTATTACAAGCTTTTCCTCATATCATTTGGTAAGCCAGCAGCCATTTTGAGAGTTGCATTCTCTGTAATCAAGCTACTGTGACATTTACACTACCTGATCGAAAGAGCGAGGACCTGGTAATGAACACCAACCGTCATCCACCTACGCTGCAATATTTCTTCCGTGTTTTCTTCTTCATTCAGTGTCCTGTTGAACTCCAAGACATTTGTCAGCAATTAATCTGATTCCTCAGCATGCATTTTTTGTTGTTGTTGATTCGACGCTCTTTTTTATGAAGAGGCGAGCTTCTTTGTGCTAATTGCAATGATCTTGTTACCGAGCTTTTTCTGGTTACACGACCGTTAAGTCAACCGTCCATGTGTCGTAAAGCTGCCTTAACTGGCTGAATGCTTTAATGAAGGTTCATCAGTGCAAGCTAATGTCCTAATATCTTACACGAGAAGGTGACAAACTTAGCTCTAATTTCAAGCAGTTATTGGTTGCCTTTAAGGTCCTGAATATCCCTTTAAAGCTGGATTGAAATCTCGATTAATATAAAAAATTATTTCGTCGATGTCTGATCAGACCATAACAGAAACAGAATTATTGAGACGATTTCTGTGAAGCGAAACTGGGGGAAAATTTCTAGATTCTGAAGATGGATTATTTAAATTGTTCTTGACCATTTATTTTCAGCATTGTCGTACAATGTGAGACTACCTTTATTGGTACTATTCGTCTCGCCCTTTGGCTAAGTGTTCGGGTGATCCAAATATTAAAACATATCTCCTCGTCAGATTTCTTTTCTATTTACCAAACCCAGAAGTTTCATTAAAAAAATGAAAACGTAGAATGCAGTCTGGAGACAAAGTGCAAGAAATTGTTCTCATCAGGGAACAACAGTCAGGGACCTATCCGCATCAGATCCAACATCAAATGAGAACAAGACTGCGAATAACTGGCATGTCCTCCTCTAATGTTTCTTGATGCACTTGGTTGTAATTGCAGATGACATGCATTGGTGCCTGTGTGTTCATCTTTGTCTGAACTTTAGCTTTTGCTGTTTTTGTGTCGAGCCAAAGAACTCAAGCAGAGTATTATTCTTCAACTTAGTTTTTCTTGGCTCAACTTGTTCATCTTCAACATTCTGTATGAATAGAAACTACATTTATCGCTCATTTGGTTATTATCTACAGTTAGCTTAATCAAGCTAAGTTTAATCAAGGGAAGCTTGGACCTGGACTCATACTGAACCATTTCGGTTTGACAGTGAACTGTCTTGAAGATGGTATCTGTGAGCATCGTCATGGCTTGAGGAATAGTTTTGAGTTGGTTATATATATATCTAGATTGGCTGTAAGGAACTGGACATATGTTGTACAATTTCTGTTTTATTGTGGATTTACTAATTGAATTTTTTACATGAATAGTTGGACAATATAATGGAAAACCGTTATTACAACTTTGGAAGCCCGCAAAAGCATCTTCTGTCTGGTTTTGAATGATCCGTTTGCATGCCGGTATATCGTATCCTCTGACTAACGCCTCGTGTAAGGGAGGTAAAGCCTTTATGTATTATTATCTACAGAAGGATAAATGAAAAACGTGATTATGTGTGGTTTATGTCGGGTTAGGTTCCCTGGAGTTTGTTGTCTCCACCACTATACCGATGGATTATCAAGTTCCAAGCGTCTTGTGTGACACAAAAGGAAGGGCAAAATTAGTCTCGCGCAAGAACAGTCGCCACACAGCGTGGGTTTGACTTGCAGGGGAGACAAATTGGCTTGTCTGACGCTAAAGGGAGAGCAGATTAGCTTGTCTGGCGCTGTGGTCCAGCATATTAGCTTTTCTTACGCTAAAGAAGGACAAAACAGTGTTTCCGACACAAGAAGGGACAAACTAGCTTGTCGACGATGAAGGGAGTCAGAGCTAGAGGAGGGTGAACTGAGTGCAGCAATCAGATGTACAAAAGATTGTTTAATTCCAGGGAGAGACTGAGATTGTTACATATGTCTTAGAAGGAGGTAGGTGTGCTAAGTATATTATTTAGGATTAATATTTAGTTTCTTTAATTACTCATCCATTAAAAGACTCATTTTTAAAAATATCTGTAGAGCCTTTAACAAGGAAGATTCACCGAGTCTCTTGTGGTTTTGCTTCTAATGAGAGTTTTTCTCTCTGCTGTTTATTTCCTTTTTGTTTGTATTGATTTGTTTGCTTTACGAAGTGAAGATATGATGTCAGCCCCAGCCGAATATATCACAGAGGAAGCTGCCATGATTCCATCTCCTTTTTTTTTTCTTTCAGGACATTATTTGGCGAAGGTAAAATGTCATGGATGCCACGTTGATGGGAACCTTCCCAGCAGCTGTCTTATTCTTTCTTTATTCAAGTCATTAATATTTCTTCTTTTTCTTCCGGTGTCGATGTTGTCTGGAGGAACTGACATGGGACCGGTGTGGTGGCCGTCTTGTTTTCCCCTGTTTTTGTTTTGGGGGATGGGGATATGTTATGTCACGTCCACCAGTAGTTTTGACGGGAAGATGTGGGCCCGGGGCAAATGGAAAGTCCATGATCTTTGGAATTAATGACGACCACCAGGCAAGAACCTTGACTTAGCTAACAACGAATATTATGTCGAATATAATGAATATTATTCAATCCTCTTCCATCCCTCGTAAAAATACTTATTTTTTAATGATAAAGTTTTCCTTCCTTTCTGTGCCCATGTTTTGTTAATTCATAGTCACAATCAGATAATTTCATAAAGCTCAGTTCTGGGAATGTTGCAAGCTGATTTATTCCTCTTGAAAATGTCTGTAGATGGCGGATTATCTAGAAAATAGATGCCCGGCAAAGGACGGTTCATCACGAATGCGCCATAAGGAAACCACTCTGAAACCGGTTCGATAATTAGGTTCTGACTCATCACGATCCTGCATGGGGAAAAAACAAACAAACAAACACTCCTAGCTTCCTGTGTGAAAATTATAGCAGCATTATCAGTGTCAAGGTCTGTTGGAGTGTGAGGTGAGAAAGGAAGAGGTCGTTCCATGTTTACTTGGTTCGGTTGCATCAGCAAATACATTTAGAAAGGAGACGATAAACTCCTTCACTCCTGCTCACCATTCTCTCATATCATCAGATGCTTTTTTTAAATTCCGATTTTTAAGGACTAGGTCTTTCTTTTTTTGAGTGGCTGACACCCACAAAACAGAAACTCTGGGGTGGCCGGAAAAGGGTAGAAAATCAGAACAGTATTTTTTTTTTGAGGTGGAGGTATTGCGATTGTGGGCTGCGGGTGTGGAGGAAAAGGTCAAGTCGTGACCATATAACAGGCAGGATTTATAATTTAGTTCGGGAACCCTTCTTTAAGTGCGACTTCCTTCACTTGCCTAGTCTTGTATCGATTGTGACACCCGACGATGTAGATCTGTGCCGCCATATTGATTTTAGGAGGCAGACCTGGTTGCGTGTGAAGATTACGAAGATGCCATTTCTGGGGGCGAAGCTGTACAAGTATATGAATGTTATCAGTGCTGCAAGGATGACCTATGTACTGGTGACCCTTGTGACGTCACCCGGGTGGTCCTCCTGGCCTCCCAGTCGGGGCACCATGGCTTAGGCTGCGATGGAGATAGTTTCAAAAATCTGAATTATCATGATCATGCATTCTTAGAAAAAAAAGAGATAAAGCTGCTGGTATCCCTTCTCCCGTCTCCTGTCTGCCAAAGATACGCATAAAAATAATTATAAGTTTAGCATCAGAAATACGTTGGATGTAGAATACTTTCGTAGAATTTGGAAATATATTTTCAATATGGACCATGAATGTGTGACAGAAATGAGAAGTAGGGGGAAATAAAGAAGTGGACATAGAGATAAAGGCAGGGGACAGCACTGGTGTCAAGGATAACCGCTGTAGGAGTTGCAGGTCTCACCAGATCATGGCTGGCGTCGTCTTGCCCCCTGGCTCCACGGTCTGCATCTCCGCAATCCTGCGGCTGGTAGATAGGGCTTCACCACCGAGAAATCGATCCGCCATGTTCCCAGTTCTCTCTTCCTCCAGCCGACGCAGGGGATGTCGGGAAGTTTGTTAATGGCAGAGATTGCGCCGCCCAGGCCAGGGAGGTCAAGCAATGCGAACACAAGTCTGTATGTCTGACAAGCAATCTGTAAAGTCTGGTGCGGTCTAGGGCTGGGTAAGTCCGCTAGCCAGAAGTACTGGGCATCGTACCTGGAGGGTCCAGCCTTCTTGTGGTCGAGTGTTTGAAGTGTGGACAACATGAGATGCTTGGGACTTGGGTCTTGTCAGTAGTCCCATCTTGTCTCTGTCATAAGTCGAGATTCAGACACCACCGACACAAGGACGCACTTTGGGTTTTTTTGGGCTTGTGTCTGTCTGTCCTCTTATATTTTTTTTTTTATTTTTCTCTTTTTATTTTCTTGCCTGCTTTATTTCATTCTTTATTTCTTCCTCTTTCATTCGTTTTTCTTTTAATTTGTCTTCCTTTCTTTTGCATTTTTATTTCCATTTTTATCTATTTTTGTTTTGTTTATTTATTTATTTTCTTTCTTTCTTTTCCCATTTCTTATTCCTTTCTTCCTGATTAATTTGATCACTGTCTGACATACCTACTCACACAAATTCCCTTACACGAACAGGAATGGGTACGAAAAGTTGACTCTAACCTAGGTAGTGTGAATATAAACAGCGATAATCCACTCATTTCAACGATGACTCCCACGTACAGACAGCTGTCAGACGACGATGACGATGAGGACGACGGTGATGATGATGACAACGCGGAGAAAATGTCGGTCTTTGCTACTCCATTGGCAGAAGTGGAGTAATGGGATTCTGATTCTCATTAACCTTCATCTGGCAAGAGGGCTCAGCTACTCATTATTACTCATTATCAGCTATTGAAGCTGGTTACGGGGCTCAGCGTCTTGCTAGCTTACATGGACAATGGGGCTCAGCTAGTAACGAGGAACATTGTTTTGTTCAGTGATGGTAGCAGACTTGCTCTGAAGCCTGACGGTCGACAGTGTTTGACTGTGAAGAAAATGAGTTTTATTATTGAAAAATTTCTGCTGCACTTTCCAAGCTTCATTTCTTCTTTCACTTCGTTTTTTATTTCTCCTACTTCTTTCTCCTTCTTCTTTTTTTAACTACGTTTCCTTCTACTTCTTTCTTCTAACCATTTATTCCACTTCTTTTTCTACATCTTTGTCTTATTTCCTTATTTTCGTCTTTCATTCATTTTATATTTCTTTTATTTCTTTCTTTCTACTTCTTTCAGCTGTTTTTATTTCTCGAGGGCCTTACAAAGGTACTTCTCAAGCAGAGACAGTCTCATTATGCACGCACATCCTCTGCAATCTTATCCTGATGCAAATACAATCTCGACAGTCGACCACAGTAATTTGCATATTATTTTCTCTTTTTGCCTAGAGGCCGCTTAGTTCAATGGTGCAATCATCACTTGTAGTGTAATGTGTTGAGGCTAATTTTACTTGTCTTACTTAATCACTTTGATATGCATATATTACTTTTCCTCCCTGCCAGAGCTTGTCCATTTATCTTGTTTTTCATCCCTATCATCCAAAACGAGTTGACGCCCAAACGCAATTCCTGTAGTTTGCCTAACTGAAACATGTCCAGACACTGCTGGTCTGTATCTGGACCTGAGTGTTTTTCTCATGCTGGCAGATCTTCTGATAAACAGAGGAGGTAAGGTTTTTTTTTTTTTTTTTTTTTTGCCTTCTTGTGGTTTCAAACAGATTTTCCTAGATGAGAAGGGGTGTTGGAGTTCAGTCGGTGGATAGAAATCTCCCGAATCATTTACACGGTGCCATCTTCATGGCGCCATGTTGTCCTGCAGGGGACTCAACAAGAGAAAAAAAAAATAAGTTTAGCTCTAGCTTCCGAGAATTTTATCAAAATGTCGCCATGAAGCCGTGTGGGTGGGGCGTTTATGTGTGTCATCGAGTCGTTGCCCTCACAAACCTCAGACAGAGTGCACGTGACCCTCCTAGGACAGAGACATCAAGAATCTGTCCCATCCCTTTCCCCGCGAAAACGGCTCAGACGACACGAAAGTAGAAATAAATGTCACATTTTCATGGTTACTGTTGTCAGCCAGGGTGTGTAATTTGTGTCCTGTAATAAGTCCATTGAATGTTATTTATTCTTGACCTCACTCGCTGAAAAACTGTGGCATGGAGTTGAGGAAAGGTTGGCACCTCTGAAAAAATATGTAAATTAAAATAAATGTAATTGCTTTTATCGTTAATTAAATTTATATAATTTTTTAAGATGTAAGTGGTATCAAAACTGCAAGATGCGATTTTAAAAACATTCCAGAACGGACAAAAGAAAAAATATATATAATACAAAAATGTTTTATTAATAGTACATAAAATTCATTTTTAGAAAATAAAAACTACATTCAGAAAATATATACATTAAATAGAACCAAAAGTTCAGACGAGTACAGAAAAATGAGAAATAATGGACAATAAAGAAAAGAAAACAAAAAAAGTAAATTGAAATCCACGAAACGAATAAAAGATGAAAAAAGCAAAGATTAGAAAAAAAGTAAAATCGGATGGATGAACCTATAAATGGGCCTTAATGATGCTGTATAGAATTTTATAATCCTCTGAACACTGAAATTTGAGGAAGGTAAAATGTTTCTGGGCCATGAAATACATTTACTGTCCCTCCGGAGCATCATTTTCTCAGCTCGTTGTAGGTGTAAACAAAACAGGGATTTGTGGGGTCTCAGCACAGATTAAACACAGAAAGCATGGCTACAAATGAATTAAAGGCTCCCACGCTCACAAACAAGGTCCGTGCAGTTTTCTCGTGCATGCACGTGCCCGTGAGGGAGCAAGTAATTCTGATTGCGCATGGCGTGCTTTAGTTTCGTCATCGATTGGCCTTTAATCAGATAAACACTAAACAAATAGTTCAAACGGTCAGTCTCTTGATGTTGGTAAAGAATAAGAAATTTAGTTTTCACACCAACTTCCGTGTTGTAAAAAAATTCGAAATAATCAGATATATTGACGACAAACCAATTTTATCCTTCTCCCGGTCTGGGAGGTCAAGGAAGACAGGAAGGTGAGAGGTCAAGCGGGCTTGCCTGGTTAGCATGCATGGAGAATGCACTACGTCACAGCAGCATGCACACGCCAAGAAAGCATGAAGTGATGGCACACAGGAAAACTAGATTACAAAGGAGAAACTCGTTTTTCTTTTTTTTTCTTTTTTTCCACATTCGCACGCAGGATCGCTAAATTTCATTCAATTCGAGCTGCACACGACGCCTTGAATAGCACAGCAGGAAGGCAAAACCACGTGATCCACGTCACTGACTGACATGGCCACTGGGCCGTTTTGATTGAGCCAAACTGGCTTTTTTGGACTTAGTTTTCATTTTGTTTGTTTGTTTGTTTATTTGTTTGTTTGTTTGTTTGTTTGTTTGTTTGTTTGTTTGTTTGTTTACTTTCTTGCGGAAAAGCAAGCGGGCTAAAAATTCGAGAAAGAGGAGTAGATCGAATCTGTAGAGGAAAAACTTTTCTCTACTGCTTTACTCTTCAAGACCTTTCATCATCATTATCAGCAGCAGAAGCAGCATCAGCATAAGCATCAGCATCATCATCACCATCGTCATATATTGCATCCTCAAGTCATGCAGCTTGTCCTCATGGTTAAATATTAATTACTGTAAATATAGTGGTCACACTAAATGCTATAGACTGGCAGAAGTCGTGGGGTACACAGCACTAACTCTGTCAGTAAAAAGGAAGGAGGTGCCCACTGGAGGAACACAAATGCGGGACGCCGGCGCGATGGGACCGAGGGGAGGAAGTCGCTAGTTTCCCAGAAGATTTCTCTCTCATTCAGTGTCATTGATTCTTGTCCTCTGTGTTTGTGCAAGGCTCTCCTGTCGTCTGCTCTCCAGACTTTCGATTAGTGTTCTCAGGGTCAGTTAATTGTGACTGTTTTAACTACGCGTTGGTCCATTTTGCATAATTTCCTTCGAGTTCTGGAAGCGGGAAATTAGCGTCTGCCCATCGCTACTCTCGACTACTTCATGACACGCCTCCGACTTGGTGTAACCGTCCCTCTGTTTATTGCTCTGAGACCTAAAAGTGATGGTAAGTGGAACATCAAGCTCACACATATGTCTGTATTTACTCGCACAAGTAGGTAACATCTCTCTTCCCAGTTCTTAACAATTTTCTGCACAGAAATATCTAAGAGGTTTACATTCTAAAGATATGCGTATGCGTATGCGTATGCTATTTTTATTTGTTGATACAGTCTTCCTTTTTTTCTTTGTCTCT
The DNA here is from genome assembly GCF_003073045.1 of Pomacea canaliculata. Classification (NCBI taxonomy): domain Eukaryota; kingdom Metazoa; phylum Mollusca; class Gastropoda; order Architaenioglossa; family Ampullariidae; genus Pomacea; species Pomacea canaliculata. Next base: position 10,387,672 of record NC_037599.1, read on the forward strand.
CCTTCCACCTTCCTGCCTGTTTGGATGGCTGGCTTTCTTCCTGGCAATCGAACTTCTATTGAATCCCTATTCCAGACTGATCTGCCAAGTCTTTCTCTGTGGCTAAAGTAAGCCCTTAAAGCCGGACCTATACCACTAACCATGAAAGTCCAGAGTCTGTTTTAATGGGAACTGTCACAGCCATGCAAGGAAGACAAGTCTGCGCTGTTTCCGCGAACTGAGTCTGCGCAGAAGATTGTGTTTCCCCGGCATCCGCTTGCACTGGGCAGTTATTTCCGAGGATGTACTGAAATGTTAGTTTACACACAGTGAGTCATACACATGGCGAGGTTCTATATCGATAGACAATTATAGGTAGATATTGATGATAATCTTTGATGATAACTGGTAATCATTGATGTTTATTGATTATTGACGGTGATGGATGATTAACAGTGGTTGATGGCGATGATTGACGGTGATCGAGAAAAACTTCAATAGCAACGGAAACTTTGCAGAAGTTCAGGATCTTCGAAAGGATCGACCTTTCTCTCTTCTATGTACTTTTGTTGCGAAAAGACATGAAGAAATGTGGCCGTCTAAGAAAATAAATAAAAAATGTATAAATATAGTAGCATTTCTGTCTGGAGTACGGATGGTGGGTCTGGGACACAGTATGACAGTAATTATGTTTCTTCCAAAAACTTCCAGGAACTTAGGCAGTATTGAGATGAATGAAATATACGTTTGTTTCAGTGAGATAACTTGCTTTCTCACTTTCAAAGATATTCCTAGCCAAAAACAATCCAGAACACATCTGTGCTTTACAAAATTAAACAGAACAAGAAACATTGAGCTTTCTGTATTAAATTGTTTTAGCTAATTGTAAATATGCAAGGCATCAAATTAAATGGTATATTGTCGGATGATTTATTTTAAAAGGTTGGTCTGAACATTAATCTCCTTTGTTACATGCTGTATTAAATGTTTTAGTTTTGTTTCTCTTGTTGAATTAATACTCTTTTGTTTAGAAGTCACCTGACAAAAGCAATGTAGAGAATTCCCTGTACTAATTGCTTCATCTCCGGAATGGCAAATGCTTTCTGAAGATTTGCTTTTTTAGAGTAAACTCCTTCGGTGTTCAGCGGAACAATCACATTGCATCTCGGTAAGCAACAAAAACAGAGCAGTCTGGCATTTAAATCATAAGGGCAAACTAAAGGTCAGCATGCACACTTAGGCGCAGAGTCCCTCGTGCGAACACTTCAAGCCCGAGTAGTTCTCCTTCTTTGCTTTCTCGCCAGACGACAACACAGCAACAGAGAGAGAGAGATAGCAGAAAAACGGATGGAATCTGATAGTTATTACTGTCTGTTACATGTGCATATCGTCTGATGTAGTCAGCAACGTAAAAGAGCGTTCGAGCGCTGTATGTCAAGGGTCAAGGGTCAGTACAGAGTTTCGCAAGGAGGGAAACAGTTCTGAGCAGTGCGTGGGAGGAAGCCACGAGGGAGAGAACAAGGGAGGATGAATGAAATGTCATTGTGGGGATGACAGTGTCAGGTCTCTCGGTGGAAATAAACTGCACACCGCGGGAATACTCTCTTCATCGACACAGCAGTTAACAATTCTTTTGGGAAGGAATGGTGGAAAAAAAAATTGCACATTTCTTGAAAAAAAAAAGAAGTGTTTGATCATTGATAGATGCTAAAGGAAAAACAAATCAAAAGTGAAGTAAAGCCGTAGAGCAAAACATTGTTGACTGATAATTTACAACAAAGAACTTCAAATTCCGACTCTAAGACCAAAAAAAAAAAATGTCGTTAAAAATGTCGGGATCGTGATTTGACCTAATGATTGTTCCGTTTAAAACACATTGTCCACATTCCCTCGGTAATGTTATAACAGTATTGAGTCTCTCGTTGGCTCCTGGCTGCCTTTTGATGGATGTTCTAAATTAAGACCCGTATCTGTCCGCCGTTAGTTCATCCCTTCACTCATCAACCCACATACGAAGAAAAAAAATGGAGAAGGAACTGGGTGCGTACGAACTGAAAGCATGAAAGCCGTACTTGTTTGTATTCACCGGGGTAAATAGTTTGCTGAGCTAGATGTGTTGTCAGGCTCCCAGAAGAGGATAAATAGTGAAACGTGTGCAAAGCGCCCTCCTCTGCTTCCTTTCGTGTCTTCTGCGATTACCTACATCGATATATGTCTTGGAATAAAACGGAGGCTGAATGCAGGATACAGAAAATGTTAACTGTCAGCTGTTTATAAACTTCAACCTTCTGACTAGTTTGGTATTAATCGTGTTAGCATCATTTCTTGTCTTTGGTCTTCATTAAATCCTTCCTGTGTGTTTCAAAGCGAGCACCGGAGTTCTTGCAACTCAAGAAAATATTATCATATTATTGTTGTATTATGGTCTGTATGTTGTCTAAAACTAAATTATTTAAAGCCTAATTATTTCAATGTTCATTTTCTCTGTATCGTCTCGAATTACGATAATATCCAAGTTTTCACTCCGTAGTAAATATTTGTCGCAATTTGTTCTGAATAGTAGATTAATTTTCATAAGAAACCACCAGTAACACCATAGAAAAAAATTCTTTCGAGCAACATAAATGAACCAAACCTAGTTTACGACCTTTTAGAAAATATTCAAGAATATTTCTAACAAATTTGGCGAGAAGAAAGAATATAGTGTAGATTATGAGAAATATAACAAAGAACTACCCAGCCAGACACAACCATTGCTGCTCTGCTTTATTTATAAGATATTCATCTTGCGACTCTCTTGTCAAGGAGAGTAAGGAATCAATTTTTCATGTTAGAAATTTGCCCAGCTGACAGGAGTGAAAAAAAGCGCTTTCCTTAAAAATTGTTTGTTCTTAGCGTTGGCCTGTTGCTAGAAAGACTGGGTTTTAAAAAGAAAATCGGAGACGAAATGGTCGATAAAGACCTCGCAACAACACAAGCCAATGTAGGAAGAGAGAAGGAACTGAACCGAACTGTTTTATTCGATGGATCAATGATCTTTTCACTCTGAGGTCAAACAGTTTTGTCACAACTGGATGGTATGATCAGGAGTGATTCAAGCATAAATGGATGGGGAAGTATATAAGGAAAAATAATAAACAGGGTCAAGTAGGTGCAATGACATGATTTCTGAAACAGTTGTTTACTTCTCTCTCTCTAACAAACAAACACACTCACATTCAAAACACAGACACAAACATAAAATTCATAAACACATTGTCCTATTATTGTCTACATGAATATAGGGTTCAAGTCCTGGTCACATTGCATCAAGGGAACAAAATTCATCCGTATCCATCTGATCATTATTCTTTACTTATCCTATAAAAGGGGTTGAAGGATAGAGACAGAGATAGATGGGGTAGATGGGGGCAAAGAGTCAACATGTTAATCTGCTAACTCACCAATCTCCTATCTTGTGCTTACGTGGACATTTCTTCACATGGAACCTGTCTTCACCTTCTGAGACCAGATCCTGCTGACAACTTCAATTTCTCGTGCTATGGTGCGACTCGGAAGTTTATCAAAGGCAGTTGCCGTTGATGGGACTCGTGTACCTGCTCACTCCTTACTCACTCCACCGCCATCCACCCTCCCAGTTCCAGTCAATATCCGCTGCTCTTGAGTTTGTCACTCTTTGCTGCTGCATGGCTTGACAATATTTCCTGCTTGGCATTAAACAGCGCGTTCTTGGTCCATTTGTAAGACTTTGTAAATAAACGGCTTCGTACCGGTGTTTGCTGCCATTCCCCGATTGGATTTAAAAATGTCGTCAAGGTTGACGATTTACTGCGCAAATCAACGGTTTTAAATAGTTTTTTAAAAGCCTACAGACGACAAAAAGGTTGGAAATATTTTTAAAGACCTGAATCTCAGAGAAATATCGTCAAAAGCTTTTAGTTTCTAGGATTATCGTTGATTCCAATTCTCTCTATATCCGCGCGTATGTGTGTGTGTGCACATGATGCAGTATTTACTGCCTCAAAATCTGAATTCTTCTCTCAAAAATAATTCTCTCATTTGTGCACCACTACCTCATCGAAAAAATAATCCTTCTTCCCCCGCAGTTAAAATTCAAGCAGAAGTAAATAGCCAGTCGCTGTAGTGATCCGTGAACTAAGCGACCTGTCATCGCAAACAACCTCGATTTCCGCAAAGCTCGAACAAATTTAAACTGTTTATACGCCATTTTTTTCCTAATTTTATTTTTCTTCGTCGAAACGTTTAACAGAAAACAAAAACTAAAATCTGTACGAAAGACGAAACTTTAGATGAAAACCCACTTCTGTTTTTTTCCTCTCTCTGGCATTTCATCCTCTCACCAATCTCAGGAGCAGCTAGTTGGGGCGTAGCTGTACTTTTTCTGTTTTTTTTTTTTTTGCTTTCTTTGCATCTTCTTTCTCTCTTTAACACTTTCTTCCTGTAGCACACGTTCTCAAGACAGTGCTATCCAGACGATGCAGGTCTTTTGTTCCCAATCTTCTTCGCTGCTCTGTCTTTGGAGGACGCCCTCTCCATGTTATTTTCTCTCGCGCGTGAGAGAGTTGCTAGCACGTGGACTTTTTAGTGTTTACGAGATCCTTGCGCCCGAGGACGATAAACTGCAGCCGTTGATTTTAACGGAATGCTAAGGTATGTGGAAAGATATGCATAGCGGCATAGGTAAATCTTAACAAATGGTTGTCAGGTTTTCATATTAAAGCTGTTTGATTTTTGAGGATGAGCTGAGGATCTCTCTGTCTCTCTTCTTTAAATTTCTTTTCTTTCTTACGTTCTTTCTTTCTTTCTGATTTCTTTTTTTCTACCAGTGCAACTGTCCTTTCCTTTCCCCTTTTGTTGAGGTTGGTATCAGCTGTCTCCTTGTCTTCCGTTCTCCTGTAAACTGGAGCTATTTTGGTAACACTCGCCCACACAGCACAGAACTTTCCAGCATGTCTTGTACAGCTAACAGGACGTTCAGACAAATGCCGCAGGCTTTGTATCAGGTTTGTCCTTTCATGTTATATGTACATCGGAGACTTCGTGCCGCAGCCGCTGTTTTATTTTATACAGAAAACTGGATTGTTTTGAAAACATTTTGGTAATAATATTATTGAGACATGTTATTTCATCGACCAACTTTCATCAAGTTATTTTTATCTTGAAATTCTATTACTGCAAATTGTGTTTAGGTCTCCATTTTGTGTTTACGTCGAGCAGTGAAACCATTGGTTGTAAGTACTAATAAAACAAAAGTTCGGGTGAACTTTTAAATCTTTCCTATGGTAACAGGAGACTATCCATTACCCACTTGGATCTGTGGAATAAAGTATATACTAAACACATCTTCATCGTTCTAAAATTAACTGTCAGCCTTCTGTTTGAGTTGCCAACCAACCAACCAACCAACCACCAACCAGCCAACCAACCAACCACCAACCAACCAACAAACAAACAACCAACAAACAAACCAACCAACCAACAAACCAACCAACCAGCCAAACAACCAACAAACAAACAAACAAACAAACAAACAAACAAACAAACAAACAAACAAACAAAATGAATCCTTTCGTCAGAGAGACCATCGATGGCGAGGCTGGAGACTGTTGCACACGTTACTGTCGCGCCCTTTACAGCTGCAACCCTTGCTCCAGCTGCACTCTGTGAATGGGGTGGAGGGTGGAGTGGGTCGGGGAGTGGGTCTCAAGATTATGCGCCTCCAAGAAATTGATCGGGACACGTGGACACACTCCGGGAAGACCTGGGCGAAGATATGCTGTCGTGCTTGTTGCCCTGACAATATTTCAAGCGGTGAGCCGACAGTTCCTCATTCCGATTGCTTTCTCTCTCGCTTGCTTTCATCTAATAAACTTGAGTTTTTAGAATTTTTTTTTACAGACATGCAGGCAGTCAGAGTAGCACAGGGCCTTAGGCATGCGGACAGGAAGACAGAATGAAAGAAAAGAACAAATAAGGACAAATAAATGAACTGCCTGTTTACGTGTTTGTTTGTTTTGACCTTACAGCTTAATACATTTTCCTTGGAATTTTAATTTCTGTCTGGCATGGCAACAAATCACAGAAGAGAGTAATATTGGGCACGTGGCCATTTCCTGCATTACCTTTAGCGGCCTTATTTCAAATGCAATGAACCTCACCAAACTGAAAATCGATGACAGTATTTTCAAAGAAGCATAAAAAGCAATGCAGTTATGCCAAGGATGTGGGGAATATCAGAACACATAAAGAACTGTAGACGGGGAAAATTCTAGTGATTCTACTTTTTGGAAATTGACATTAATTCACACCAGCTAGATTGGAGAGGTGGATTTTTGAAGAGACATGCATATATATATAAGAGAGTGAAAGAGGGATTGAGAAAGAGAAGATGAGAGGAGAGGAAAGGGGCTTGCGGTCATAGTGTGTGCTGATCTTCCAACATGTCTCACAGACAAAATGTTTGCATTTTATTTTACGTTTATTTAAAAGAACGTTTTATAAGTCTAATTGTATAATAGTTATCAAGTTGATGCTGGACACATACAAAAATCAACAGCAAATAAGATGTTATAGTTACTGCAGGATCACTAAAAGTCATCCTCTAGAGTCCTCCTAGGATCCCCCTTGGTATTTTAATGGTTAATCTGTGTAGCTAGCACCGTTAGAGCCTCGGAATCCACCTGCTTGACAGAAATTACAAATGACATGTAAACAAAAAAATTATCTAAAAAAAAAATGACAACTGCAGTTTGTTTGCAGAACCTGTTTTTCTCCATCGTACCATCTCGCTGTCCGAAAAAGAGAAAGAAAACTCCTTATTTATTTGTGCTGCGTTTGTGCTGGGCAGAGAGTAGAACTCTTCAAATGTGTGTAAGACAGAAGTTTCTAGCCAGGTACACACGTGACCAAACCCCAGCCGCTGGCGGCTCCCTCGTGGCATCACTCGGCATCATAGCCTCACCGGCTGTTTACCTGGCGTGTTGAAGATGAACAAACACCTGGCGGAAAGGGGCAAGAATCTGTCTGAAGCATCTGCGTGAGGCAAGTTTTCGGGGTGTGAGCTTGTAAACTTGAATACGCATCCCTAGGGACAACTTGATGCTGTCCCTTATACTCTGAGTTATCTCCCTTTAACTCGTAATTTTGTTGAATTATTTCTTTATACTTTACTCTTAATTTCTTATTTAAATTTTAGTTACCTGTGTGTTTTTAACCTGTAGTTTAGTGGCTGTGTGTGTTTCTGTGTGCCATTATGTAATCGTTGTAGATCCTCACCTGTCCTGGTGCCACGTGATGGACTGTATCCCCTTGCCCCCGACTCCAACTGAATCCTCTGAAGCCTCCATGTTCTCCTTTCAAGAAATCATTTGACTCACATTCAAGGGAGATGGTGCACAGTATTTTCCAAACTTAGACTTCTAGGTTTCTTATTACATTTATGAGTTATTGTTAAGGTCCAGAAATGAGTGGCCCACACAGCCTAGGGAAAGACAGCTCCACCAACCTAATCTCTGCTAGTCTCTTTCGTTCCATGTCTGATTGGATGATTAATCTGACTTTGTTCTACTGACATTTCACCTAATACCGATAATGACTGGAACTTTCCCAGACCATTAGCTGGCTTTCTTTTTTTCAGCAAAGTAGGAGAACCCTCTGTCTGACACACACACACACACACGTATATCTGATAGAAATGTATCTGATAAAAAATAGGTTTCATGGCTACCAGCTGTCTGGGGAATACAGATCGACGAGTCTGGGAGATAATACTGTGTCTAATGGAGAAAAAAAGAATACAAGGTGCTTATAGCCGTAAATGTCCTGAGGGATCCACAGGTACTTAGTTCATTTATCTTTGTCTTGCTCAGTATGCATGCTTTTATTTGCCAGACACAACAGTAGGGTATGTTTCTCTGGATTCTGTCCTCCAAGCCCGCATTCCACCCTGTGGATGTCCACCTTCTTCAAGGAAGGTAATTTCTGTAAAAGTAACTCGTTACTATTAGAGAATTGTAAGAGAGTGCACTCTGCTATAACAGTTGAAACACTGAAGTAGACGAGGTGGGGTAGGGGTGGAGCGGAAGATGAAAACACCTCAGGGATTTTGTTTCCTTTCATCAGACGAGGACTAACCAACGTTTTGCAGCGCAAATCGATAAAACTGACGATGAATTTAGATTGATGTGCACTGATTATTTCCTCGACAGATTAAAACCCTCGAGCCTTTAGCATTGACAGAAAATAAAGAACGAGTCTTTCACACTGCACCTTGTGACACCGAAATAAAGCTGCACCGGGTGGAACAGGTCGGGGTGAGGGTGAGCGTGTAGGCGGGTGGGTGGCTATGCTGCTTTACGTCTCTGGAGGGAGGAACTATCTCCTCTTGTTAAAACAGTTCTTGCTTCCTTTCTTAAAGTGTGCATTTGTTTATGTGTTTGATGGTGTGTGTGTGTGTGTTGTGCGATGTGCCTACGTGTCTGAGTTGTCTTAGTTTATATGAGTAAAATTTATTCATACTTGTGAAAATTCTGTGCAGGTGTGCATGTGTGTGTGTGTGTGTTAAACCCGAGCACAACAGACAATATGGAGACTTTCTCTTATCCTCAAATTATCCTTAATAATTGTCTCCCTGCAAAAATTTATTTCTTTTTCACCACACAGGGTAGTGCAGTATGATTTATTAGTTAAGATCGCGATACGTGTTCGCAAATGCATACTGTCCCGGTTTCTTTGTTGATGAATCCGAAATACTCCAGTGCCTCTGGGTTTGATTTATCTCCGCTCAGTACTTACAGGCTTATAGTAAGATTCAATATGCAAGTTTTTTTTTTTTACATTGAAAGAATTGATAGATTTGCGTTAAAAATAATCCCATGTAAGTACTCCTTTCTTTCTCTCTCTCTGTCCTCTTGCTCCTTTCCATATCATAGTGAAGCCTCTCCCTGCTCCTGACCGCGATGGTCTTGTAGCTGTAGCCGTGCACACCACCATGACATCTAGCTTATCAGCCGATTACCAAACGCTACGTTAGCTAACCCTAAGATAAACTCTACCCATGCTTCATGGTTAAGGCCTCTGACTTAATCTTTCTACGTGTTTTGAATGACTTATAGGAGAATAGAGTTGGAGGTTTTTTGGTGGGGAAAGTGGGGCCATCTCTGTATTCTTTCCTTCATCCCTTTACCTAAATACCTCCACAACGGCTCATGAAAGCAACTGCGTCCTTTCCTCTCTTTATTCTTTTTTTTACGCATCTGCCCTTTTCACTCGCTCCACTGGCACTGACGCGAATTCCGCTGCACAGATAAACGTCATCCCCTCCCTGTACCCCACACACCTCCTTCCCTCTACTACCACCACCCACTCCATCCCCCACTCAGCCCTCGCTCTCCACAAACTGCTCGCGTCGTCTGTCGGACTATTTTTCCAGTGGTACACGTAGTCTGACGAATGGCAGTTTTCTCAGAGACTCTCCGCCAAGTGCGACGAGCTCTCAGTGTTGACTGTAGGAACATTTGTCACCGTTAAGGTCTGGCCATTCTTTACTTACTCTTCCTCGACACGGCGCTAGTCATCACCTCCACGGGTAGTTGGACATGACGTGGAAGAGTACAGTTGCTTTAAGAGTACAGTACATGTTTGATCATGGTGAAGGTAACTTTCTGAGACAGTTTACAGTCTTTGTGTTTATTCATTGCTGAAGATAAATAGAGAAAGTAATGAGATAGCTTCAAAATCAAATAGATGAAAAAAATAGAAAGTCTCAAGAAAAGTGGCTTGACACGAAAGAAAGAAAGATAACTGTTCAGTTGTCAGAAAAAGAAAACAAATCCAATGGAAAGAGAAAAGGAAATATAAACAGAAACCGAAAGATGAAAAATACAAAGAAGAAAAAAGTGGGGGGAGACTGGTATTTCTTCCAAACCAGTAACTAAGGCCTATATCACGCCAAGCAGCCAGCCTAGTAAACAGAGCAAAGAAAGAACAGTGTACCCGAGACGAGATCTGAACTCAAGACAACCAATCATTGTATTGGTGACAGGCGCTAACCGCCCCCTTCCTACAAAAAAGTAAAAGGAAAAAAAAAAACGAAACAAAACAAAAAAAGGCAGTTGTGGAGTTAGAGAAGGGACAGAGATGAAAGAGAATATGTACATTTTATTTACATTGTATAACCTTGTTCTTTGTGTCACATCTATACGTTTTTAAATTAAACAAAACATGCGTTTGTATGTATCTAACATTCGCTTCTTACACGTATTCTTCTTATTGATTCTTGAGAAACCATCTCTCTCTCATCATGAATATTTAAGACTGGTGCAAAAATTGTATTGAATTTATGTCACATAATTGCAAAACAATGACTTGCAGTCCTAGTCTGGAAATGCTTGTGGAGGTCTACCAGGTCTGTTCGAGATGCGCAAAGACTGTTGGCAGGAACTTTTCTCGTATTAGTTTATTATTTATCTATTATTCTCATATTATTAGCTGCTCGTTTTCTAAGACGGAGAGCGTTGTGGGGAACGGATAGGCATCTGAAATAATCTAAATATTTTTTATTTTGTAACCAGATGTAAATCATCGGCCACAGAACACTTTTTTTCTCCAGTCACCGCTTCTCTTTTCTATTTGTGTGCGTGTGATCCTGTGGTCTCCACTGAGCTCCTTCCTGCTTAATAAGTAAATAATGTTCAGGCAAAATTATCCCCTGGTGCGTTTCTGAGAGTTTGCGATGAAATCCAGTAGAGATACTGAACCAACAGTTCAGACCCACCAGGATGGGTCCGATTTCGTGGGGAGGCCAAATAAAAACGGACCAATTTTCGTCTCCGGAAGCTGTGCGCGTCTTCGATATCTACTCCAGCTTCCTTCTGATGAGTTACTCCCCTTACCAGCACGTGCATGCGTGCTAAAATTTTCATCATTACAGTATCATTTCATTATTAGAGTCATTTTTTAGTAACTAGTGTGGGACATGGTTCCTGGCATGGTCTGTAACTCGATGCTGGAGCTCCGTAGCTGTCAAAAGACGAAGCAGTTACGAACGTTGTCTGATCACGAACATTGCCTAATCCTGGTTTGGAACACCAATCTGATCGTGAACTTTATCTGACCACGGACCTCCGGCCCACCAGCTAATTAGTTTATTGTCCGCTGCCCGAGATACAGAGTCCAAGAATGAACACACCGGAAGATGTCGCGCGCTGGTACCCGCCAACAGATACACCGACAGGTTTGGCCTCCAGGCATCGGTATCTGCGAGGAGAAGGGAGGAAGAGGGCGTCAGATTAAGGCATCAGATGAATAAGTAGAGTCGCTTAGCGCCGGCTGACGTGCGGCAAGCACGCGCCCACATCCGGGTCCTCTTTGGAGGCGAACACCACATCGATGCTGCTGGTGTCACAAAATGTTGCTGCAGCTTCCTGTCGTGATTTCATGAAATACTCCTCATATGAACGATTGTTTCCTGTTTATGGACAAAGGCTGATTCATTACCTTGGCTGTGGTAGCTGAATGACCGCCGCACTCATCAAGTATTCGCGAATCAATCTGCGTGGGAGTTGTATTTTTTATTTTTGAAATAGTGACTCACGAAAAACAATTCACTGCGTTTTGTTGATTTAGCGAACTCTGCTGTTTAAAATGTCGTTTATGCAAGCGCAGAATTTTTGTTTTTGTTTTTTTGTTTTTTTTTTTTTTGTTTCCCTGGTGATTGGTTGCTTAATTACCTAGCGGTAAATTTCCTCTGAAGGCGGATTTAAATGATTAAATGTAGACAAGCCGTTTGACAAGTCTGGCAAAGTGTTTACACGACAGTTATAAGAAAAACTTTGCCAAACTTAGTCATTTGTCTATATTTGTCCGTTAAAGAATTAGAGAGAGTAGAGACGAAAATATCCGGGGAAGGGAAGAGTAACGATGACCAGCCCTATGATCAGGTATTAGAAAGAAATATTTTGATTGGAAAAGACATGCGAAGCTTACTACTCTCCCTGTGTTGGTAAGAAAATCGTTTTAGTCGACTGTCCCTCTGAACAATCTACTCTCCTCTCTCCCATCCAACCGATGATCCTGTTACACCTTGAATTACAGTTTATTTAGTTGTTTTTAATTTATGAACAAACCTTAGAATCGGGTTACCAAATCACATTTTGATTACTTCCCTTTCTCTCTGAGTTATGTCTCCTGTCGCAGAGTTGTTCCCCAAGCTTTTTTTTAACAGGTTCCAAGTTAAGTTCTTAATGTTTTGGTTTAGACACTGAGTGGTCAGAGATGCTATGGCATAGGATTATTGTGAACACTACTGTGTAATATTGTAAGGGATGATGCTAAGGCTGATGGTTGTACTACTGCTGCTTGTGATCATCCAGCTGGCTTCATCTTTCTAAATCAAATACACATTTTATTGGGTAGGACATTTCACTCAAGCCCGGATGAATCCGTTCAATTGTCGGGTGCAACTAACCACACCAATAGTAGTAGAAAATCTGGTCACGTGAGAGAAAATTTAGAGTTCAGCAGTTTGACACGCAGGTTAGTCATTCGTTGAACAGCTAACACAAACAGTCGCAAAATAGCTCCAAAAACAATAATTTTAGCGCCTATCGGTGTATCATCACCAGTTTTGCGACATCACAATGTCCTCTCAAGTGCCAACGGGTCTCACGAGGGACATCAAATCCTCAGGCCGCTTTCAAGCGCATCTTCATCAGATGACACATACAGCTTTTTTTGTCTCCCTGGAGACCATTTTTTCTTAACTTCATTAAATAAAGTGTAGATTGAGATCAGGGGCAGAGGGAGCTGTAACTGCAGTGCTCCAAGAACATAAGCCAATACATCACTCAGTGAGCTTCAGCAATTCATTGTGAATCGGTTTTATGCGAATTTTTTCACAGAATTACTGACTGAGCAACATCCCTGTTATTGATTTCATTTGTTTGTTTGGCGACTTGTTTGTGCATAAGGCCGTTGTATTTAAAAAAATTGGTTTTCAAGATGAAGTTAGTCGTAAACTGTTTTATACAGTTCGGAAAAATTGCTCGTCATTCTTTTCGTCGTTCTTTCGATCGCTGCATTTATATTATATTTAAACTCTTTAGCTATCATTCACTCACCAACAATTAACTATTGTTTCTCCAAATTGTACTTTTATTTTCATTCTCTTTAGCTGTTGATTTTATATTCAAACTCTGATGTTTATTTTCTCACACTTACCCAGAGTAAAACTAAAAATGGAGATAACGGATCTCACACTGTGGGTGGCAAGGGTATGGCACAGAAGTGTACCCGAGTGTTGATGCAGAAAAGCACGATTAAGACTTCATTTATTAGTTTTCCGAGATATTTTGTGTATTAATTGATTTTCTGTTCACCTGACATGACCAGGGATCGGTGCTTTGCCTTTCTTTCTTTCTTTAGTCGTTTGTGCTGCCTCTCCTGTCTGATCATTATTTGCCGCGTACCAGTGCGTGTCTGGCTCTTCAAGAGTTCTTCAAACAAAGGAGCAATTATCCTCCTTGCAAGAGGCATAACTTTGTCTGGGTGCGCAAAGTGTGCTGTCATCGTGTCCAGCAGGGTTATCTCCCCCGTCCCTAAGAACCTTTCTTTGACTAAACTATCGTTTTTTACCATCTGGTTCGTCTCGGTGCAGTAGACCTTTCTATTTATTTATTTTTCGTTCTGTAATGCTCAGATAAACAATATATATGAAATACAATATTTAGCAATATAGGAGAAAACAATAAAAATACACGAGGTCATTTAAGAGTATATCGATGTCACGTCACCGTCTCTGACATCTTCTTCCTAAAATTATTATTTCTTGATGGGAGCTTCATTTTTAACTTTTTAACCTGTAGATCCCCTTTTTAGTTTTCTTTCCCAATGTATGCAAGCTATCTGAAGCAATGCACGTGCGAACCGACATTTTTGTGACGTGGGGATTGTTTTACAAATCCTCGCTAAATCCCTCCGCACTTTCCAAAAGCCATTTCAGACTCTTTCAATCAGAGTGCAATCTCCGGGCAATGACACAAATGTCATCATAGCCAGACTACAGGTAAACTATTTTTCTCTTCGCAGCCGCGCTTTTAAAAAATAAAATTCTGCTGGCTATCGAAAGATCAAGTTTGCAAAAATGCAATTCTGCTTCCTAGCGCTTGCTAACATCGGAGAGAAACTATATCACATCCATCTTTCTGGAGCTCCTGCAATCTTCTGGAGTAATTTTCAGATGGAAAAAACGTCAGTCAAAAACTGTTGGTGTTGAAGATCAGCATCATCATTCTCTCTATCTCTCTCCTCTGTAGTCTTGTAGACTAGAGAAACTGATAGAACAGAGTGGACTATATTTCATTTCAGCCAGACTGCTCATAATAGACTTGTGGTAAGTATGCAGGTGAGAGGAACGGTTTTCCAATTTTGCATGACCGGACAGGGAAATCCGGGGAGCAGACAGCATCCGGCAGGTCCAGCCGCCGGCACATAAATGAAGCGTGCAGAGATTCCTTTGTCACAGCCATGAGTGGGGTGAATCGCCGGAACTGTACATCAGTCACCGGAAAGTGATTACAATCATGGATGTGTATATAGGTGAACTGCTGTCTGTCTGCCGAGACCAACGCTTAGCCTCTTGCGAAGTTCTCCGCTGTTAGTCTCGGCGAGCCTAAACAAAGAATGTGACTAAACCGGAAGCTTTGTAGTAGCCTGCCTCGTTTTAGTAGTTAACTGGAAACAATCATCTGCCAGCAGTCCAGTAATACAAGTTCGTGCAGTCACGTTCGGCAGTTCGCATAGGTCAGTCGCCCTAATCAGCTCAAAAATAAAGAAGGGAGGTACAGTCGTGATCACCGGGGTCGTGTAAACGGGGTCATCCACTCGCCCACTGATTCCTATTTTACTGTAAATGTGTCTGGGACTAATGTTTGCTTGAGATAAATCATTTCCTGGCTCGTATTGTGCGCGTGTATGTGTTGGTTAGTGTGTGTGAGTGCGTATGTCAAGGTACGTGTTTGCGTGCGTGTGTATGTGTGTGTGGATGCGACGTGTTCCTTCTGTTGTCTATCCACACGTGAAGGAAACAAGAATGAATGATGGAGGAGGACAGGCAGGCTCAGACGATGATAGTCTTTACGATTCCTTGCGTCCCTATGCCATGAAGTTTTTGGAGTAGGAATTTACCCGATGAACGATGGGTCTTGTTGAGATGTTGTAACCTTCGCCAGCTCTTTCTGCTGATTTTGAAAAGGAGGGTGGGCTGCGAGAAAATAGGGCTAACATTCCTATTTTCTAAGGCTTTCTTTTGTTTCGTTTTTTTCATTCCTTGTTACGCTTTTTGTTTTGTTTTGTTTTTGCTAAGTGCAGTTTCATTTATCTGTCAAATCTTAACCATGCAGGTTTTGTTGGTGATGGGATTTTTCTTTTTACCCTTCAGTTTTTTTTTCTCCGTCCTACACCTGACTACTCTTGTCACTGTGTCTCCTTGGCAAGCAGCTATGTTAAAGAATGCGATTGAGATAAGTGCTACCAACGTCGACAATAAAGAGCATCTCAGACTTAAAGGTGAAGGAAATGGAAATATAACTTTAAGTTTTAGGAGACAAACTGTCATTCTCATCTTTTCCGCTCAAAATATTCAAGATTCAAGCAAACCGCTTTCTTACAACTTTCTTTTGGGAGGCAACAATATTTTGCACACTTTAATGAAGAAAAACAAACTGAGCCTAACTTCTGTCATTTGACAAGAAAATAATTCTTTGCCACGCCAACCTTCTCTTGTCTGCTACTCCTTGCTACACACATTTGAAGTGTTGCTGTGTTATTCTGTACATTTACAGCAGAAAAATACAGTGGCAAGAAGTATCTCCAGGGATAACGAAAATTTTCTCCTACGATCTTTCGATTTCTATTTTCTTGTTAACGAGTTTAGAACGCGTTGACAGCCAAAGAATAACGAAAAATAAAGGATTCCAAGACTTTCCGAACTTGGAAGGGATGTCCTAAATCCCAAAAGAAGATGGTATCTGTCCGACCTAACAGCAAGGAGAATAATGAAGCTATTCCCTCCCCCTTTTCTTCGGTGGAATCTCGCATGTCACGAAAGCCTGGAATGGCCCTGTCTCTGATGGGATAACGATTCCAGTAAACGGTCAACTGCCAGTTCGCGGCTATGACGTAGGACACAATTTTTGTGACCCGCAGGCCTGTTATGGAGCATCCACTTTACATACTAATTATTTGTCGCAATCTACTCTCTTTTGTTTGTTTTGTTTTAATTTTAGTGGAGACAAGGAGTCAGCTGGACACTGTTATTGTAAAGATCAGTTAAGAGGACAGGGTACGTCCTTGAAGGCCTCGTGCACTTTACTGACAGTCCAAAGCCCAGTTCCAGATGAAGTTTCCCTAAATCTGGATTAAGACCCACTTCAGTTCTGGAGATACATGCCGATAAACATTACCATGTACATAAAGAGGTCTGTAACACAAACATCAATATTTTGCTCGGAGACTGGAGGTGCTTCTGACATAGCTACATTTGTAAACACGCTTTTTCAATTACCTGATATTTTTAAAGAAAATTATCTTTTTTAGGGTGGAACTTAGTTGGGGAATGTCGGAAGACATGTTCAAGATCAAGCGGAGTTCCTTCTACTCCCGTCGGCTAAAAAATTTGTGTTTTGCAAGATTATGTCAGTCTGTATGCTTGTAATATTGCCCGACTTCTCTCAAACACCAAAGGAGAAATGTTGTCCAACAAAACTTGTCCTGTAAATAAAAACAAAAACTGAGGTTATCCTGCAAGCCTTGCCTGGAAGTGGTAAAAAAAAAAAGAAGGATCCGGCTAATGCCAGGCGTTCTAGAACTATGCACTAGGGCAATTACAGAATGTTTGTCAGTTCTCCTTAAGGTCCAACCGATTATATTCCCTCACCTCTGTCGTTGATTATGTCCCACTTGTCTTTGATAAACACGTGCCTGCAGGCTTCGACTGGAAGCCGTTTGACCCTCCGTTGTCTGTGCACGTGGGAACGACGTGTGAGCGGACGAGAGAGTCCCTTCCTTCCCCAACGACTTATCCCTTCCCCCCACCACACACACACACAATTCCCCAGCCCCTCATCTCCAGTGCAGCCGCATCTTCAGGAGATAAATGAGATTACAGAGAAGGGTGACCCTTGCAAAGTGGCGAGGGACTGTCCGGTCAATGTCTTTCTGAGGATGATCGATCATCGCCAAAAGGACGAAGGAGGGTGTTGACGAGGGATGACGGTGATTATCGGAGCAGACGAGGGCTTCTGTTGTTGTCATTTCTTGCTAAAAAAAAAAAAAAAAAATTATTACAATGTTCCAGTCCACAAGTTCCAAAAAAATCTCAACTGACAGATTATATTCATTTCAGATTTTGTATTCCACAAGGGAAAATATATTTGATAAATCCCATTATTATTATTATTGTTGTTTTGTTAGTAGTAGTAGTGCTGTAGTAGTAGTAAGGTACGGAGACTTGTCAGCTTTGAAATGTTCCGAAAATAGTTCTGTGTTAATATAATGTGTAGTTTAATATTGACGTGGATAAAAATAGTATATTTTTCTGCTCTCCTCTGCACTTCACAGAAATAATGAGGGGTTCAGAAAAATTGTTTATTTACATTTTTTTTCATAGAAGAGCATCTGCACTTTCCTTCTTGGCTGTCTTTAGTAATAGTCGATATGCAGTACATACTACAGACTAGTTTTGTCAAGAACGGCCAGAAAGAATAAAAGACTCAAGAAACATTTCAAACTGTTAAATAATGGATTCGTTCCTTGTCATCAAAACATTTAGGCTTTTTCTTTTCTCCAAAGCTGTTCGTAAAAGCTTGTATTAGTTTTTTAGTTGTTTTCTGTTCATTTTTACTGTTTCATCTGTTTTTGTTTCTTTTTTGTTTGTTTGTTTGTTTGTTTGTGTTTGTTTTGTTTTTTTTTTTTGTTTTTTTTGTATTGCCTGCTGGCAACAGTACCCTTGTACAGCATATTCTTCCGTGTTCCTCTTTCATTCCTGCATTTCCCCTTGTGTAGCTTTAATATGACAGAACGGTTCCACACCAATAAAACTTGCTAAAAATAGTTTTCTCCTCACACTTTTCCAAACGGTCTTCATTTCCGTCTTCTCTTTAAATCGACTGCCTGGTATGTCGTCCTTAATACTCTTCTCTCCCGCCGGCACTTGGCGATATATGAGATGAAGGATGGTCAGACAACCCTAAGTCGTTCTATCAACGGTCATTGTGAGTGAGTGCGCTGGTGGGACCTTGGCATGTTTTCTCTCGCCCAGCAGCTCCGCCAATATGTCCCATCCACGCAGCTCCCGCAGGATCAATCAATCCCAGACGTGATTGCAACGCGGCTGTCGATTTCAGCCAATCCCAGTTCATTTAACAGTCTCGACAGGAAGCACGACAACCCGTGGAAGGACCTATCTGCAAACTTGGACTTTTTTGAGGGATGATAGAGGACATTGGGAGGAGGAGGAGGGTAGGGTGGATAGAAATAAACAAGAGGAGATATTTATAGAGAATGATTAAGAGAGAGTGTGAGAGAAAGAGATCTGTCGGATTTTTCCTTAGAAGTTGTCCTGTTCACTTTGTTTACCAGGCTAAGCTAAACAGCTGTTTTGCCTCTGTTTTGTGTGGTTTTGGAGTTCAAACTATTCCAGACAAGGCAATTTTGAAAAATACAAAACAACATTTGCAAAGGCGCCCTTAAGTTTCAAAGAATGTTTTTTTCATGCTAACTTTAATTTAAATATACGGTTTTTGAACAGGAAAAAAACTTTTACTACTGAAAAAAGTGTATATAAGACTAGAAAGTCTGATTACCCAACGTATTTCAAGGGATGGCAATTTACAGAGAAGCTGATGAGACCTGTTGACGAGTGGGCATTGCTGGAGAGTATCATTACTTTCTTGTTTCAAGATAGCTGGAACAAAGGCTGGGAACGAACGAGTAAAGTGGAGGAAAATAAGAAAAAACAAAGGGATGAGTCGGAAGGAAATTGGGCTTAGATGTAAAAGAAAATACAAATTTTTTCTCTGAAATTCCAAAAGATGAATTATATGGTAATCCCGTTATGCAATTTTTTTCCTCCGTGTGGACAGACTCAATCGTTGACTAGCCTCCATCCCCACTCGCGCGGGTGCATGCAGACAGACACACACACACGTGCGCGTTTAACCCTTTATAAGCATGTCTTGAGGTAGAAGTCCTGGCTAACTGATCAGATTCTGTAATCGCACATGGATCATGTAGTCAGGACATCCTCGTTTAACTTATGCTTAAAAAGCGTCTGCGAGAGAAGCCGTTAACAGCAATCTGCCTGAAAGCAATTTCCATAAATATGGACTAAAGTATGATGAGTACGGACAGGATGGGTCTGCGTGCTTGACCCGCAGTTCCTTTCTTTCTGTTCGCAACTCTCAAAGGTAGGGATGTGTGTGTGTGTGTGAAGAGAGTGAGGGAGAAGAAAAGCGAGGCAGAGTTGCATGCAGTCCCCCCAAGAATTCGGAAAGAATTCCTGCAGGCAGGCAGTTTGATTCCATGCCCATTCCTTTCTCGTTACCTACGCTGAAGATTTGCCGGGGGACTGCAGTCTGCTAACGCCTCCCCTCTGAGTGTTTAATGATTTCTTTTCTCTGACCCAGTAAGATGAGGAGGAAGAGAGGCTGATGCAAATACTAATGAAATTGCTTACAAAAACAACTCTTCTCTTGACGTTCTCTGACATTGTTTCTACTTGCAGATTCTTCCATCTGTTATCAAGCAAAAACTAATGATAACCTCTTTAGTTCTGATTCAGCAAAAATTATCTTTTTTCCCACGATGACTTTTACCGGATAATGAATATTTTTTCCTTTCTAAATTATGATAACACGGCTTTATATGTATCCAGTTACTAAAGACCTAAATAATATACATGGACATATGTTCATACAAGTAGAATTCATGGTGTAATTCTTCTCTCTCTCTCTTCAGATTAACGCTCGAGAAATACTTTATTTTAGCTGAGTGGTGTTACTCTGACAAACCGAACGGTTAACAACTAGAGAAATTACTGTGTGCCTAAACTCAAGAAAAAAAAAAAGACTAAAAATGTCTGTTAATGATTTCCGACTTCCTTTTGCAACTTTTCCCTCTGTACGAACAGCTTAATCCTTGAAAAATATTTCGCTTAAAGTGAGAGGTGCAACGCTGACAAACTCAAACTGAGAGGTTCGCAACTAGAAAAACTGCTCGGTGCAAAACCGAGGCAGGAACACATCAATTAAGTTTGCCGCGCTTAGTGCTGAAGAAGCACAAAAAAAAAAATTCTGGGGGAGAGAGAGAGAGAGAAACGGAGGGAGATAGTCCAGAAATGTAATTATGGTTTCAGCTAGGAGCTGGCTTTAAAATGTCGTTGTGAGCGAGAGGATTAGAAGAACTGGTTGAAATCATCTCCCCTGCAGCTGAACTCCGCGCCTTGGAGGACGTAATTTCTGTCAATTAGGGGCTGTCGGTAGGTTATCTCCCTTCAAACCTAAAAATGAGTGCCCTTCTTACACTAAGTATAGCACTGCATCCAGGAGTGATTACGATGAACCCTGATGGAAGAGCATTCACCTCTAAAAGCAATAATACTAATACCTCGCAGGTTTTTGTGGTGCCTACTTGGAACAGTTGACATTTTTTTTCTGAAATGTTTAAAAACAATATTTTTCTTTAGGATAGGAGGCAAAATCAACATACAGTGTAAGGTAGTTATTGGTCGATGTGATCGAGAATAAGACTGTCTCTGTACCTACAGGTCTTTCATAGAAATGAGGGTTATTTATTTAGAACTTAGAAAATGATTTTTTATTTGAAGCATAAATATGTACCTGGTAGATATTCAACAAGAAAATTTTCATTTTGTTCAAGAGTTTTGTCACTAGCTTTTTTCTTTTTGTCGTAGCTTCAGATCCACTACCAAGTGTGTCTGTCAATGAGTGGCCTCCTCAGGTGGTCGAGGACACCTTCGCGGCCTCGTCAGCTACAACGTCGCCGCCTAGCTCTTCACTGACGATGGCAGGAGGCTTCTACTAATGGAAGCAGGAGAGGATGGACACGAAGACAGGACCGCCGGGAAAACGGCGGTGGAGGAGGTGGCACGGCGCAACGGTATTGTGTGCAACACGAGTTACCCTTCCTTGTCCTCGGGGCCGTCCTTGCTGTCGGCCGCTTCCATCACCAGGCTCAGGCTCAAAGCCTGCAGAACGTGTCCACCCTCTTCTCTCCAACCATCCGATGCCACGACAGCTGAGCCTGTCGAACTACAGCCACGAGTCGATGCAGCCCAGATCTTCATCGGCCTTCGTGAGCTCCGCGGAAGAATACGAACTTCAAAAACGTGCGGGCGGGCTGTATGGCTCCCAGGTCATCAACAGCAAAGGGTCGCGTGGTCATGTGTGCCAGTCAGAGGCGAGGGACCCGGGCAACAGAGAGTTCGGCTTTCGTGGTCCGAACATTCTGACGCCAACACGCATGCCGAACCGTGCGAGAAGGAGTCCAGCTTTTGTGACTGCGCTTGCGAGGCGCACCGAAAAATCAGTCAGACCAAGTCCCTCACTATTCAGCTTGAAAGCCCTCTGCGGGCCGTTTCCACCATATCGAATGAAACTCCAGCCGGCGGAGGATCGAGTCGTGTGCGTTACCATCACGGACGGACCTTGTCCGACTTCACCCACAAACTCAGGCTGGACCACTTCGGTGACAGCCCGAAGGCCTCGGATTTGTTTCGCCCGTCCAGTCCTCCCGGCCATCGCCAGCAGACTGCTAAAAACCGAAGGAGCTACCATGGCCCCGAGACCGAGCGACTGTTTGTGATATTCGATCGTAAGCGTGCTTCCGAACACCACAGCGGGGACTTCCCGGCGGATTTTGCTTACCATGGCAGCAGGCATAAGAATCCCGGAGGGCCAGCTCGAGGACTCCTCTGATTACCCCCAGGCTGTCTGTGACTCGCACCTCTCTGCCTACTCCTCCGACTGCCCCTCAGACACCCAACCCCTGCTGGCCGTGCCCAAGGTGCGGGTACAGAGTTCTCCAGTGAGCTCAGACCTCCAGCTGTGCCTTGACAATTCTCTCGCGAGGTTCCCATACCGCTCGGAAGACTCGGCTTCCTGTCGGAAGAGTTCGAGGGAGGAGTCTAATGGACACAATGCTACGACGGTGCTGATTCCTCCAGCTGCCAGTAGTAACAGCACGGGGGAGACCCCCCGACTGGGGGTGGTGGTGACAGCTAGCTCCCCCACCGGCTCGGACACCCTGGCTGCGCCCCCACTGAGCGAACTTTACAGGTATCACGTGTTCTTCTCGCACTGCGCGCAGGACGTCGCGTGGGTGCAGAGCGTGGTGGAGCGACTGCAGGACTCGCCGTACAACTACAGGTGCGCATTCTCACCTGACCTGGAGCAGGTGAGTGGTGAAACTCTGCGCACGGCCTCTGTATGTCTGAACGCTTGTATACCTGTGTCAAAGCATACCTTGTTTTTTATTTATTTATTTTTTTTTTTTGTCTTATAAGGATTAAATTCACTAAAGGATTATACTTGGCAAGCGTTCTCGAGATATAATCTTTAAAACATCGCAATGACCAGAGAAAGGTCAAAAACCTTGGCTGCATCCAATAGTAATGCTGTTAATTAGATATATCTACTAAATAAAACTTATTTTATCACAGTTTTATTTATCGTTCATCCAAATCTCTTGTTTATTTATCATTTCCTTTATTTCAGGAAAGCAAGCGACTTAATAATTTTTAGCTTAGGTTGGTATGTGGTATAGACGGTTAAAGACAGCTTAGCAAATAGTCTAACACTCGGTATTTACAATACAGAGATACCTGAACTTGCACAATTTCGCATTCATTTCATTTGCCCCTCATTTTTGTAGGATCGTGCGGCTCTGGAGCAGAACCTCTTGTGTTCGGCCATGCTCAGCGAGAGGGTTATCTTAGTGCTAAGCCGCCAGTATGTGAAGGAAACGTGGTATGTCTTCGAGAAGATTCTCCGGCAGCTGACACAAATGAGTCTGCACAACCAGCGGATCATGGGAGTACTGCTCGAGGACTGTGTCATTCCCGAAAGCCTAGGAGAACTCTACTTCCTGGACACATCTGACCCAGACTTCTTTGAGGTTTTCACAAAGAGATTGAAGTCCGGTATGTGCATCATGCTGGATACAAACAAAATATTTGCTTTTCTTGTTCTCCCCTATTCTTTTTTTTCTGCTTTTCCTGACCTGGCTCCTCTTCCTCCCCTTGCAGCTTCTGTTCTTGCTCCTGCGATTCCTGCTTCTTGCTCCTACTAGCTAATCCTGTACCTGATCCTGCTCTAACCCCTTGATCTTCCTGCTTCTTCCTGCTTTTTCCTCTATTGTCTTCCGATGCTGTCGTCACATTCAGTGAATATGAAATAACAAATTGAGCTTAAATGAAAGATACTGACCTTGTGAAAGGTTTCCACACAGAACCAATCGCTTACACTTCCAATCGCTTCTAAATATCAGTTCTGAGGTTGACAATGAGGCTGCCATGTCTTGACTCCTTTTGCATCCAGTCGTCGAAACTCTTGGGTCAGAGACCTGGTGACTGTGTCAAACAAGTTTTGATTAGACAGCGATGAAGAAGTGAGTGATGTGGATAAGACTGGAGTGATACAAGTGAAAAGTAGTATCGCCTGTGTCACCTGTTAATAAAGAATACAGAAAGATGGACACCAATTACACAACAAACGCAGCTATGCTTTAAACACAATATTTCGCTTGAATGGTGAAAACAATTGAGTTTGTCAGTATCTATTATTTAAGCCTTACTTGCAGTGTTACTTTCCTTTTCAGTTTTATCTTCCAATTTTCCCGCTTCTTAAATTCGTTTAAAAAGTGTCTTAATCCTGCTTCCATCATCCTCCCTGAGAGGATTTTCATTTGTACCATAACTGATTCATGAGGTATGTTTCAGATAATATTTTTCAAGCATATATATCAAAAAGAATTTTTAAAACTCGTACAAAGCTTGTCTAAGGTCTAAGACTGTCAAAGAATTTCAGACTCGCTACAGAAAGACAGGAGGTATAAAGCTGGAAAATTAATTTTCTCACCAATGTTCATGTTTGGGATGAAAGTGTTAGAATATCTCAGTCTCATCTCATCTCTACCCGTGCATTCCCTGGAAATTCTTTTCAGATATTCATCTATATTATTCCTTGATTGCATTTTCTTTAGTTTTAGATGATTGTAAGTAGAGAGCCTGAGGACTAATCAGGACTGCACTAAAATATTTTTTCGTGAAAATTTCGAAACGAAGTAATTTGAGAGAGAAAAATGTGTGTGCTCCTCAAACTTTAAAGCCTTCGGGAGCAGGAGAGAAACTTCTTTCAGAATTAAAAGTTTGATACAAAAGTGTATCTCTGGTCTAACGAGAAATGCAGCAATACTTTTATTCCAAACTCATTTATGTCATTTTATTTTGTTTTGCTTTATTTTATTTCCTGCTTCGTTTGGGGTTTACTTTTCTGTTTGTATTTTTATTTTTTCAAATTTTGTATGAGTTGTCTTTCTTATTTTATTCGCGTAGATTTTGTGCAAGCGATTCATTACTGATATCTTGTAGAGTTCTTCTGAACAGCTCTACCATAAGTAGATGAATCGAAAAAATTAAATCGTTCAGCATTGATTCCTGCTCACTGTCTATCCCTCCTTTTGAGTTTTTCTATGGAGACTTGCCAAAGTTTTGGACACAAAATCTCGTTTCACTAAAATGTTACAGGCTGACATTGCAAGTTTTTCGCCAACTCTCCCACAAAATTAAAACTTGCATCGTTTCTTCACATCACCCTTTCCTTAACAATCCGACTCCCAGGAGACATTTACAACCTTTAAGTTCAATATAACTCCAATTTCTTAAAAATTGTTTCAAGAGTTATTTTGCAATTCCATGAACGACATAGCTGATGTAATTATTATAGTGATTGTGACTGGCGGCGATAAAAAGATGTTTTTTTCCTCCTTCTATATTATCTGTGTTAGTTATCTAAGTATGTCATCTTAGTTTCCCTCGCTCAGATTTTATCCAGAAGTTGTGCTCCTTGCCAAACCTCGGTGTATCTTTGTACCTCTGTGTGCATGTGTGTGCATGCGTGTCTATGTTTCCTACTAAATCTCTCTTTAGTTCCTTTGGCATGTCGACAAATTTACCCCAAAAACCAGTTTTGTTTGTGTTTCAAATTCTTTGCTGAACAAATGGTGCTGATGTCATGGATTGAAAAAGCTTGATTGAAGATTAAGTTGAAGTTCTTTGAAGAAAGCAGTCTACCTTAAAACTCTATCCAAAAGTCTTTCTTTCTCCTTTACTGATCTTGTATGTCCATGTTTTTGCTTCTAGTAAGGCAATTATAAGAAAATTTTATAGAACTTCCTTGTTTTCTAACATATCAAATTACTGTTTCGATCTTGTTTATTGATTGCACATTTTAATTTTTTATTTTAATGTCTTTTATTTCGATATATTTTCCGCAATTCTTTTCCTCTCTATTTCGTCGCATTTACCCTCTGACATCATTGGAGTACGCCTACGTGTCATTATTTTTGTGTTCATTCGCGTTCTTGTAAGCCTCAGTTGACATCTCCCGGCTTGTCTGACTGTCTTTAAGTACATTCTGCAATTTTCTTGTGTTTACCCCATGCTTTCTTGACATTTCGCGCAGGCCGCATTCCACGCAGCAGTGACTCTGTCAGCAGCGATCTGGCCGGCAGGGGATCCATTGCACCTCCACCAAGTACGTTGGTTTTACGTCTTCCTTACGTTCCATCACGTCGGCTTTTGCGCCCCGTTCGGTTCTTGTCCCTTTGAGTAACACCTCCTCCTTCAATAGCTTGTAATTCTTTTTGAGGCCAAGGCCCAATCACGTGGTTTCTTTGACCCAATCTCCAGCAAACCTCACAGGAGGTGTCCAGACACCTCTCAGAGCCAAACATGAAAACAGAATATGGGTGAGAGTATTCTGGGAGAGTTAAATATATATTAATGTTCACGACTATTTTGAGCTGTGACTGCAATGGGTGCTAACGATGTTTCATGAACGTCAACCGGCCATCTTCTCCTTCTTGTGCCGGATCGGAGAGTTCCTGCCTAATTGTGTTTGTCCAGAACCGTTGCTGTCCAGGGAGCAAACTTTGGTTCAGCTTGAAACTGTCTAGCAGCTTCATAGAAACATGGAAATCATGGGGAAGATGCTTCAGGACGGCATAGAGATGCTTTTCACAGCTCAGTAACCGATTGTTCTGCCCTGTTCCTCCCTAAAGGAGATGCTGCCCAGAACTTTTCAGCCTTGATTGGAGGCTGGGGAAAGGTGACAAGAAAAAGAAACACTACAAACGCTTGGAGAAGGCAGATGAAGACTTTATTTTGTTGTGTGAGTAAGCAAGAGAGCAGTCAAGGGCTGGACAGTACGGCTTGATATGGAATAATAGAGATGGGAGCACGCGCGTGCGTGTGTGTGCGTTTGTGTGTGTGTGTGTGTGAGATAAGGAGGAGAGCATGGCATACAATGCACTGTAACGACTCAATTTTCTCATCCTGTTCGTCCAGACATTTATAGATCCTATAATCAGTAAGATAGTAGTCTTGTGTTTGTCTGTGAAGCACTCTCGACCTTTTTCTCATCCCGGTAACTATGCAGATCACAAGCTTTGGCTCAATTAAATTTGCTTTTGATGTTCTATGCTTGATAGGGAGCGTTTTTCTCAAATCCCTGCCGTCTTTGCCTACTCATGGAACTCCAACGATTTTATGTGTGTGAAGGCCATCATGCCATTTTTCCACTGAAAGGAAATTGATAAAATGCGATCGCTTTTATAAAAGATTCTTAGAATAGCTTCCTTTCATTCTGTTTTTTATTATGCGTTGGGAAGAAGAAAGAAGCTTGTTTAATTAACTAGCTGCTTGCCTTGCTGCACTAATGTGGTAAACATGATTATTTTTCCCGTGAAAAGAATGCCTATAATAAGCCATGAAGGAAAACAACAGACAGAAGTAAAATAGAAGATAAAGGGAATGAAAACGCCACGTCCTTGCATCTTCAAATTTGCTGGTTGTTTGGGTTAGTCACGACCTGTGTTGTGACAGGCACGCCAGCATTTACTTAAACGATCTCAGACCGTTTGTTTGTTTATTTTTATTCCAGTGTTCAGATTTTTGAGACAGCCTTTGATTCTCCATTAGATGTCAAGTCCTATTCCAATTTTCGTTTGTTTGTTTGTTTGTTTGTTTGTTTGTTTGTTTGTTTTTTTGTTTTGTTTTGGGACTTGTTCCTGCTGCCAGATAGAGAGACAAGGAGACTGAAAGGAGTGAGTGGCTTGTATTGTTCCATGCACGGAGCTTGTATCCAGGCCATTTGGAGGAAAATGTTTGCCTGTGTGAAACACATTTTATGAAGAAATCACTAGGTTAAACTCAGTGCAAGACCCTGCTTTCCTCATCTCATTACATAACTTTCTTTCATTCTCGATATATCAAGGATACAGTATATCACCATGCACAAACAACGGTCAAATCTGTGAATTCTCACGAATGCATGATGATGATGATGATGATGATGAGGATGAGGATGAGGATGCAGGTTATTGGGTTTGATTCCATGAAAAATAGGCTGATGGTCAAGAATATAACTTACTTGGCTCATTCTCTCTTTTTTTCTCTCTCTCTCTTTCCACTGCTTTCTTAGAGGGTATACGTTCATGTTTGTCCTCCGTAATCTCATAAGTGCAGTCTGCATCAGACTCCTATGAACTATCACATTCTACACCCACAATACATTATCTTTCACTTCTTTCGATAAAAAGCAATTGACGGATCATATAAAGTTTTTGCATGGACGTCTTCGGCATTTTTCATCCTCCTTTCATCTTCGAACTTTCCGTACCAAGAATAGGAACGAGTGACAACTTCAGCAGAAGACAAACTTTCTTTCGTAACTCGGAAAAAGCTGCAGCATCGTTCTCGCTGAACTCTCGTCTGGTGGCGAGACTAAGGTAGTTAATGTCCTTCTCCAGCTTTGCTGACTCCTTTCGCGTGCTTTCCGTAACGGCAATTATTTTCTTCGTCCATTTCCTCCTGTTCCTTCCCTCTACACCCCACCCCATCTCCAAAGGATTAGACCCGTGTGCATGAACTTTCCTCAGATTTCAGGAGAAGCCGGTTGATGAATGAGGGGCTCGGAACGTTCTAGACGAATGTCAATAATCAATCACCGAGGTCAGAAGCTCCAATCCTCTTGTTGAATTGTCAAGGCATGCTTCCAGAAGTGAGCCAAAAAAAAGATCGCTATATTTTGTGTTGCAAAATATTGCAAGAAAAAGATTTAGGATATCCAGACCATGCTGACAGAATTGTGATTTTTTTTCATTTTTAAATTTTCTAATTTTTTTCTTCTTGTTACATATTATACATTTTCTTTAAAAACGCTTTTAGATTGTATTTGTTTTTATTTATTTTGACCGTAATGGACGTCTTTGTGTGACTTTCTGTGACTTCATGACAATTTGTTTGGTTTTGACTTTCTTTTTATTTTTATTTAATCCTTTAACATATTTTTATCCATTTTTCTATGTGACATTTCATAATATTGATCAGTTAGAGGACGTCTGAAAAGATTTTCCAGATCACTGTCATCATCTGACATTTGCAATTTTTATGATGACTGTACTACTTTCATTAGGTTACATGAAGTGAAAAATGGTTCCATAGCCTAGAGTCTATAATTGTAAGAGTCAGTGGCACATTTGTAAAAGGGAGCCAACTTCTTGCCATCCGTCACATGTTATCTTCCCTGATATCTCGAGTACCCTTTTGCTCGGTGGGCGGTGACGGAGTTTTTGCAAGCTCTCGTGGGCCTCGAACCCACGACCTTTTGGTCCAGACTTGAAGTGCCTACACTAGAGGAAGGAATTCTCTGTTTTACTTTTTTTTCTATTTATGCTAGCCGTTAAATGACCTTAACCACCCACAGTTGGCCTTCGCTTTTGTGTTTAGTCATATTTGATGTAGGTCAAGCTGTCTTGGCCATGCTGGCTGTGATGGATCGAGTATAGTGTTGAGAAGGAAGACATGTAGTTTAAGCTTTAAGATCGGTTCACTCCGTTAGTGAATATTAGACTTTTATGAAGTAAAATAATTGTCTTCTATTCAACACCAGTCTTCTATACAAAGATGTATTTTAATGATGGCGGTGGTGACAAGATCTGACTTGTAGTCTTTTATCAGACTTCGCTGTTTGGAATGGGTGGTAATCACATGAGCCTCGTTTCCATTACATTTATTTACCTTAACCTTTGACGGCAGAGATTGTTTTCATTGGTGAGTCACCACGTGGTTCAATGAACTAATAAAATGCTAGCTGTAAAGTGGATGAAAAAAGAATGTAACCAGAGACCAAGGACAGACAAAAGCTTTTTGACATTGGAGACGCACTTTTCTGTGAAAACCCAGGATAAGGACTGGAACAGTATATTGATAATATTTAGCACTGAAAAAATTTCAAAAGTGCAATGAATTCAAACTTGTCATGATACGCAAGAGAGAAAAGCTCTATCTTTCCCCCTCCCTTATCACTGTATGTCAATTCGATAGAAAAAAAGACCGCTCGAATTACAGTAACTACATGGACATCTTGCTGAGGAACATGATTGGTAAATGTAATACAAAGATCGATTCTGAAACACAAGGTTATCTCTGGTTTGGAAGAAATAAGGCTTCGCAAGAAATTGAATCAGAATCCCAGAGAGGATTCTTTTCAACAGATCATATATTTTCATTGTATGCAATTACACGTTCTCAGTCGTTTGCCTGATTTACGACTTTTTCCGACATATGAGGTTGTTGAGAGCATTTATTGGATCGCAGGGATCTCATCGGATTATATGAGCAGTAATGGTGATGAATGATCCACGTGAACAGGTATTTGTATTACAAGGAAAATTGAACTCACAGTCTTCATGCATGGTGTCCCCTGTGGTCTAAACAATGAAGTGTAGCTAGCCCAGTGTTTTTCTCCCTCGTCGAGAATTAAATATTTTTGAATATATTTGCAGTCGTAGACACGGTGTTCGACTCTCCTCAGTCCTATGAAAATCTACATTCTTGTGCTCGATGGAGACCTACTGCTGATATAAAATACTCCTTCTGGTCTTCAACACTGCACGCACCAATATGGTTTTTAATAGGATTGAGAGAGAAAGAGAGTCAAGCAGCTCTTAGCTCACTGCCCTTTAAAGCTTGTCACGAGCACTCTAGTCATTATCTCTTATTTGATCACCGCGTCCAACCGACAACCCCTAACTTCCTCATTCCTTTTCTTTTCTCTCCATATTTTCTTTGATCGACAGGCTTTCCTCCATCCTTCTTTCTTTTCCAACCGCTGTTCTGCAACCTTTGCACTGATTGTATTGATCGTCACGTGAGAAACAAGAAGTGTGACCGCATAAACTTCCCTCTCGTTTGCATCGCTGGTCAGTCATCTGCAATGTCTAGCCACCCCAGTCAACCACACCCAACAGGCTGTCCATCTGACGTATTTCTCCATTTATTGACCTAACAGACATGAATAAACAGACCTGCCGCTCTTCAGTATGTCTCGGATAGTTTATATTTGTTTATATTTGTGTTTAGTGTGAGACTCACGTTCATTGGAAATGACAATCTTCAGACCGAACATTAGAACCAGAGATCTCGACAATGTCAAAGAAGATAGCTTCGATCGACCATGTCTTCTTTTGGATTTAAAAAATATTTCTGCCCAGTTCGATTACAGGCTTGACTTTGGAAAAGTTTGACTGACCTTTTTGCTCCTCCCTCTCAGGTCAGGAGGACCTGTTTGCCCTCGCAGCTTCACGGATGGGAATTAGAAACGTGTTTATCCTCTCTTCACGAACTGGAAAAAGATGAGTGTGAACGTGTGATGACATCTCTGGTGACCTGGGGGTCATCGATGACGTGTGGAGAGGGGTTTAGTGTCAGCATCACCTAGTTAATTGTTTGAAATTATCTTTTTGCTGTGTTGTATGCGCGGTTATGTTCAGGAAACTATTTTCACATTTTCATTAGTGTCAAAATTGGGTTTAATCAAGTAAACACATTGAAAAATGAAGTTTAAAAAACTGTGATTTAGTTCCCTGTTGGTCTCCCATTTAAACCTATACACTACCTACAAGTAAAAGGTTCAATAGATACTAACTTTACTGTTCCTGTTTGGATGGTGAAGCTGTTTGGTTGACGTTTATTGCGAGTTTGCTTCTATATTACATTTCCCATTATTGCATCCTTCTTTCTCTAACATTTCTTGCCCTTGGCATATTTATCGGTCATTATCTAGTGCTTTCCTATTATCATAGACATAATTCTGCCATGTCGCTGACGACTGACATATTTATGGCTCATTATGGCTGCCTTCCCATTATCCTTCACATCTTTCTGTCACTTCGCGTACCATCGTTATATTTATTGGACCTATCCTTCTTTTTGAATCATTTTTCTCTGAACTTTCACCGAAATTTTGAAGCCTCGTTCTCGTTAATATTTTCTTTGATTTTTAAATCACGACCGCTTTCATATCTACACAGTTTTGTTGTAGGTGTGGTGAACGGGCAAACCTTGGCTCAGTGCACCCTGGCGGTCAAGGTTGGCTGGGACAGTTACCTCCAGGTGGTGGACACCTCCGACGAACTTCCTCCTAGCCTGAAATCAAACGGAATTAATGTAAGTAGACAGCTTCCCCGGTGCACTAAACAAAGCCTATGACATTATCTCCTGATGGCTCAAGTCAACCTTTACTCGATTTCAGGGAAGATGCTTAGAAAGGAAGGCGAAAGCTTTCAAGCCACATCTTTCGCTTTTTAATAAAGCTCGCATACATGAGTGATTATTGCCGCTTTAAGGTCTGTTTAAAGGGTATCTTTGTCTTAAAAGTGCAAACACTCTGTTTCCTAATGTCTGAGTGAACAGCAGCCCCTGTCTACCCAAACTTTGTGATAATCATTCGAGTAATTTTCGCAGATACCGAATAATAGCATTTTGTTTTTCCTTTTATCGAAAAGATCCAGAATTCCTTTATTCTGGCAAGAAAGAAAAGATCCACCCTCCTACCCACCTTCCCCAGAAAATCTCCCAGCTGAATTTCATGACTAAACTTCATGGCGAACATTGTATCCATGAGGATGCAAGTTTAGCTAAGATTTATTTCCTTTCTAATTTCATATTTCCTTTCATTCTTCTTCATGAGGAAAACATTATTTTACTTTGGCTTGAAACAAGTGGAATACGTCTGGCAATTTTAAAAAGCAACCAGTTCTTTACTGTCCTCCGGGTGTTCTCAGACGACATTAACGATTGCTCAAGATGCATTTTGGGGCATCCGCTCGGTTTAATACCAGGCAGATCGCCCAGTTGCATTCACAGTTATGTCCACTTTGATGAAGCATCCGATGTTCAGTTTTCTCGTCACACCAATATCTCCCATCTTGCCTTGTGATAGTTCCTCCGTTTCGTTTGTCTTTAGTGTTGCATCTCCCGAGATGCACCACTCAGGCGGCCCAAGGAGTTGAGGAGACAGCCTCACAATTCTTCCACCTCACAATTCAGAATTGTGCTTTATTTTATTTTATTTTATTTTATTTTAGGGGGATCTAAAATGACGACGAGGAATAAGAGAAGATGGCGCTTTTGTAATATCAACTGTTAACATTTTTCGAATAGGATAAGCACAATGGGGTTTTTGTTATCTTCAGCTTTATCTACCCGAACCCCACCCCAGTATTTGCGAGCTCAAATCAGACTTACCGGCGTCTTTCCCCTACTTTTATTTTGTGATATATTCATGTATTTTCAAATTAGTCTTTGCATACTTTTTAATACGGTGTTCAGTTTGGTCGATTTTCTTGGGTTTTTTATTTATCAGCTAGAGATTTTTAATTGATTTTTTTTTTAAAATAACGTTTACTATTTATTTGAGCCATCTCCGATCTCTTTCTGATTGCTAAATGAAGTACTGCATTACGATCATCATCATCGTTGTCTTTGTCATCATCATCATCATGGTGGAAGTGCTAGTCGTCTTCGTCGCAACAATTACAAAAAGCATAACCACTAAATTAAAAATAAGAATAAGAATTTGTTTATTGGCCAAGTGATACTACATTCTGAATACGATTTGATGCTGGAAAATTAAAACAAAAGGAAGAATACTCAGACCTATCCTATACATATCAATAAAACAACAAAAATCGAGTGAATATTGTCATAATATTCAATATTTATTCAATTTCCTGTCCGACAGTAGCGATCACTTCAGCGTTTAAGATCGGAAAGGATAAGATGTAAAAATTCCAAGACCTGAGTGCTGGACCGACGGCAACTAGAATAACCTTTGACCTCTGTTCTGCAGCTGGAGCGTCCGGAGTACTGCGCCATCGTGCACAACGTGTCCACGGTGCTGGGCGGCAGCAACAAGTTGCCGTGGGTGCTGTGCGTGCAGCCGCTGGTGGCGCTGTTGATGGCCGCGGCCCTCTGGCTCCCCGCCTTCATCACCGTCCTCGTCCTGCAAGTCGACGACAACTCTGGAAGTGAGAGCGGGGCAGGTCTCTTGAGGGTAGGGGTGGGACGAGGTTGGGGGTCTTTGTAAGGGAGACCATTGGGAACATCACAAACAGAAGTAATGTTATCACAAAATAATGTATTTTGAATTTTTTTCGTAAACTGTAGAGTCTTGAGCACAGTCGTTTATGAGATATACTGTTGTAAATTCCACCTGTAATCATCGTGATGCGTTAAATCCGTTAAAGCGGTGCCACGTCACTCTAGTGTCATGACCTCCGCTGTGGCTTTTGTTTATTTGATTACATACAAACCCGTCAAACAATTAATATTTATGTGTTCTTCTTCCACTCACTCAGTTGGTACCCTATACAATGTTTCGATGTCAGTAAAGTATCAAAAATGTCAAAAATTGTTGGGGTCACCGGGGGTCATCTACGTTCCTTTTATTATGACTTCTTTCTTTCTTCTACCTTCACGTTCTTTGCTGTCGAATATGTCAGTCATTCAGCGTCCTTTCTGCTAAACTAACAAAAGAGAGAAAGATAAAGAAAAAGAATCAGGAGAAGACAGTATTGATTTCATCCGACGAATTTAATGAGAAAAACGTTGGCGACAGCTTTTAACGAGTTTTGCAGGTTTCAATTTTTTTTAATTTACCAGGTGTTTCTGTCGAAAGTTGATGCCGAGTCCTTCTCCAAGAGAGTATGTGTGTGTGTGCGTGCTTGCGTGAGAGATAGAGAGTCCAAAAGCAGACATGGAGGCAGGTGTGAAGTGTAGTTCTGTGTGGTTGATTTTGTCTCCGTCTCAGCTTTTACCGAGGTCTGTCCAGATTTTGTCTCTGACTTGCGAATAACATATTAAATCCATCTAATGTAGTTTCTATGTTTAGCAGCTAGCAGTAAATGATAAAGGTTTCACCATCCTATGACAGAACCAAAGCTCTTGCTGCAGAATATTACAATCCGTTTATACCTGTCATCTTAGACAGTCGGTTACAGTTGCTTCTAAAAGACTTGAGTGCTGGTCGCTCAGTTTGATGCATTTCCAAAAGCAGAAATATCACTCTATTCTTCTTCTCCTTCTTCTTCTTTCTTTTTTTAATTTCTTCTTGCTGAATGTCTCCTGCTGAAACGAAGGCTGCTGTTACTGGCAATGAAAATCGACGTTTTGTGAAACAAACTGTCATGAGACCCATAAACTTTTTTGTCTTCAGGCTTTTGTAATTTCGGAGTCTTTGAGGAAGAGTGAATTTTTATCAGGCTTGTCGAACTTAATGACTGCGTTCGTTAAAGCTGTTTCTCCCTTTTCAATCTCAATACTCTTTTCCTCTTTCGATGAGATGTTGACCAGCACGAGCGCTAGAGCGGTCATCTGCCCTTTGTTGGCTTTCTTGTTTCTGCTGGTCCAGAATCAGGCATCACTATCTGTATGTCGATCTGTCAGTCTGCTTGGCTGAGTGGCCTTTGATAGCTTTGTTCAAACAGCATCAGTTGACATTGTATTGATATTTGTACTGGGCCAGAATTTTCGAACTCTCACTCCTCTGTATGGAATCCAGAGAGAATGGCACGCCACATAAAACCCGCTTTAATAAAAACCCACTAAGCCCCAAATACTTCATCTCTGGTTGTTGGAGAACATAATATCACTTCTTTAAGTTTTGTTTTGCTGGCCAATGACCGTAGGGATGTTTTCTCTTTTAAAATGTAATGAATCTTCATAAAAGATGTTAAGATTTAGGGTAAGGGTGTATGAGTAGGGGTCTTGTGTTTGTGTGAGTGAACATATTCCTAAATTTGTGTTTTAAAGGGAGTATGCGTATATTTATGTGTAGAGTTCTTGGCACGTGTTCATAGAGTGAAGTATAACTAGATTTGTTTATAATTGGATTGTTTACTGCAGTTTTAAGACATTTTGTAGTTACTTTGACAGATGCTCACGCTCTCTCTGGAGCAATAAAGAATTGATCAATGAGTTTTTCTCTCTCTATTTCTCTTTCTCTCTCTCTCTCTCGGCGCCGATCTCTCTTCTTAAAGAGGAAGTAAGAGAAGTTTTGGAGACCAAAATGAAGGAACAAAACCTCACAGTGGCGAACTCTTTTGATGCTTGCTATCACTATCAAACAGCCTGTAAAGGTTGAGCTCCGCCAACTCTTGGGTTCACGCCGCCCTGTGTGTTAGGGGACTGGGGAGGTGCACCCCACTAGTCCTTGAATCCCAAGGAATGTTACCCCTGCAACATGACTGTCTACAAACACACTCTGTCATTCTTCAAGCATGCCTGGTCCTCCGCGCTAGTTCATGCATTTCCTTTTCCCTCTCTGCCTTCGGTTAAACAACCCCTCGTTTCAGAAGCGACCTTTTCCCTGACATTGACCTCAACCCAGTCATCTTTGCTTGCTGACGTCACATTCAGCATCTCTACCATCTTCTTTTTATATTTAGTCTCGCTGCAGCCTCCAGCTTTGTTACTCTTCCCCTCCTACCCTACCCACGTCACGTGCCCATGTCCACGATATCGAGCACATTGCCTTCTTTCTCTTCCCGTTCCTCCCACGACCTCTGTTTATCTTATGTCAGGCTTGTTGATCGGCCGTTTTCGAGGGCCTTTGGCCATGACTCACATAACGATGTCTGACGTCATCAAATCGTGTTACTCTCCCGTTTGACGTCATAGGTTGACGGTTAGAGCTCCCCCGCACATAACGGACCTCCTCAGTAAAAGAAGGAAATGTTATTTTCTTTTTTAGGCTGTAAGAACATTGGGTGGGAACAACCCTGGCAATCCCTGGATGATTCTCGAGAAACTTTGTTTTTGTTTGTGTATCCTGCCTTGAAGTCACAGCTAGCGATACTGATCATGTCATCTGTAGCCTGCTTCGGCAGATTTTTAGTTAAACAAAAAAGGTGTGTCATTTCCTGTACATTTAAATTTTGAGAAAGGTAATACAATAAATTTCATAAACATATTTTTAACTACATGGAGTGTGTTTCTCCAACTAATTTATATGTTACATACAACGACTAATACATTACAACGGCATTTTTCACAAGCATTATAAGAAGTAAAAATCCACTGCTTCCATGGAATAAAAATGAGAATAATGTCAAAGGTCGCTCACATCTGTCATATCCCACAGCATTTTGCAACATAATGGCCCTCAAGCTGCAAGCAATTTTCCAAGACTTGCACGCCTTAGTTTGCGCCGCCATTTTTGAGCTTACACGCTTAGAAAGAACAGAATTGCTAAATGGCTTTTTCTAAATCTTATAAAACATTTCTCATGAAGTGGGCGGTCTCCTTTGGGCGTCCTCCAACACACGTATGTGTATTGCAGAATGGTTGATCTCTTTCTCTTTTTCCACCGGAACAAGCGGCCCGGTGGCGCAACGGTTAGCGCCTGTCACCAATACAGTGAAGGTTGGCTGCCCAGAGTTCATTTCTCGTCTCGGGCACGCTGTTCTTTCTCTGCACGTGGCATCTGTTTACAGGGCTGGTTGCTTGCCGTAATATAGACTTAGTTGCTGACACGGCGTAAAACACCAATCCCCCCCCCCCTTTCCACCGGAACAAACGCGTGTTCTGAGGAACTGGTTCTTTGTGCATAGTCTACAGAACAAAAAAGGGGTTACAAGTTTTCTGTTATTACCATTAGAAATGGCTGAAGGCTGCAACGATGGTTGAACATAGCATCCCCGTATGGTACCGGTAAAATGTTGGGGGAGGGGAGGGTGGATCTCATATTAGTACAGAATATAGACAGTGAGTCATCTGTGTGTGTGTGTGTGTGCGCGCGCGCGTCTGCTCATTATGCATAACAGAACCTGAATTTTACTTAAGGGAATGTAAAAGACTGTGAAAAGAGAGGTTTGGCATACATCTTCCACATGTCCTATCCTAGACATGATGAATCGCTTACCGGTGGCTCTTTGTGGGATGAGTCCTTGACCTTTCACTTTTGGCGCCGTAAAAGCGGAATGCCGCAGACTGCAGACGGAGAGAAAGAATGAAATGTTCTCAATATTGAAAGCATTATCATCATCTGTGGGCGTCGTCTTGAGGAACATGAGGAGAGTATTAGGAGAAGATGTCCTTAGACCACATCTGGTCTTGAGCAAGGCCATCCTGAGTCACTTGCAGAAAAATTTCCTCCTCCTCCTCCTCCTCCTCCTCCTCCTCCTCCTCATCATCATCATCATCATCATCATCATCATCATCATCATCATCATCATCATCATGCAGTGCTTTGCCTTGAGGCACCTTAAGATATTACCATTGACTCTTACCCCCTTGCCATTGTCAGGGATGTGTTGACCATTTATTTTTGGATGCTATTTAATCACTTATTTATTTTCAGCTTTTTTCGCTTCTTCTCTCCATTTAACCATGGTAGTATAAATCAAGTTATAAAGTCTCTTATGTTTACCACAGTAATGCTAAAGAATGTAATACTAGCCGAAAATCAGTTTGGGGTATATTAGAATTTTCGCTTTATATCTGCTTTTTATGAACTGATATACAGATTTTTTTTTTTAGAAATGTGTTATTTAATACAATTTTCTAGAACTGGACACCTGTTGTATCTTGCTGATCAGGAGAATATCGGAATTTTTTTTTTCTGTGAAAGCATCAGGTTTACCGTGAATTTTGTCATTGGTGATTAAAACATTCACACACACACACACACTCTACATGTAACGAGTGCTTTGACACATAGAGCAAAATTACTGCTGCACTGGCAGATGAAAAGAACATGTACTTTGTCCAGCTCTGTGTTATTGGAGATCAATACCGGAAAAACCTCCAAGCAGGTTACACATGAATATTAAATTATAGGGTCTGACTTTATTGCGTGAAACAAAACCCGCAGGGTATTTCGTCACTTCCTTCTCGGGCGGAAATTCTTCTGGATTTTGGATATGTAGACAGACCGGGTCATCCATAGGCAATCTCTTGCTGGCACCATGATCTCCACACAAACACCGACACCTACACATCTGCACACGCGCGAACGCACACACCAAAC
Organism: Pomacea canaliculata; assembly: GCF_003073045.1. Lineage (NCBI taxonomy): Eukaryota > Metazoa > Mollusca > Gastropoda > Architaenioglossa > Ampullariidae > Pomacea > Pomacea canaliculata. The sequence goes on from NC_037599.1 coordinate 10,426,338, forward strand.
GCTCCAAACACACATAAATCTTTCTTTCTTTCTCTCTCTCGCTCTCTCGCACATTAAATGTCACATACATGAACGCCCGCCATTAATTTGTCCTTCCCTGGCAGAATTGATGTGAGGATCAAGGATGTAGTGGTGACAGGGATGCCACGTGACTGCACACCTCCATGCCAAGCTAACCACCCTGACCCAGGGCCACACAACAAAGAATCTGTGCACGCAACTATTCTTATCTGTCACGAACTTCTCTTCTGTCCCCTCCCCAAGAACAAGTCCATTGATTACCCGATTGCTGGATGTCTTTCTAACCACTGTTTTCATTAAGTCCTCTTCAGTGAACCGCACTCTGAATGAAGAAGTCGAAGTCTCTTCAACCTTCGATTCATTTATTTCAACAACTCTTCTTTTTTATATCTTTTAATTATTTTGCCAGCTTACAGCTTAAAGTATTTCTACCCTAATTAGAACTAGGGATAGAGGTAAAAGAAAGAGTTTTTTGCTTTCTTTACCCTCGTAAATAAGAACTGTTGTTGTCTTTTTTTAATTATTTATCTTTTTCTCTCTCTCTCGCACACATTTTTTTTAGCCTTCCTCCAATACATACCAAGTGATCTGTGATAACAGGAAGACAACAAAAGTCCACTTGCACCAGGTTTATGCGTTCAGAAACAAAGCTGTGATAACAAAATAATGATAAGGCAGGAGGCAGCGAGAGGTGAGAGAATAATAGAATAATAAACAAATAAAAGATCATAAAGGTCACGTGACCGAGTAGCGCGCGCTGGGTGTTCAGTGAGCGGACAAGTACACCAACACACAGTCAGCATCATTGTAACTCTGGATCATCAGCGTGAATGCTTCTCGGGATTTCAGTGAAATGTAAAAGTGCACAGGGTGGAGGCTGGAAGGGGAAGACAAATCCTTTCTGCAATGAATCACGCAGGGCACGCGAAGCTTACAGCCAACGGATTTTCTGTGATTGTGTGAACGTTGACAACACAATCACAGGATGAGAAGCCGCAACTCTTGTTTGTAGGAGATAAAAATGCAGATGGCTGCTTCGAGTTCAGATTTATCCTTTCAGTGGATGTTGTTTGGATATATTTCTCTTCCTCTCTCTCTCTTCCCTTCTCCGCGAATATGCTCGGGTAGGAACAGTTTCGTTTGTTGTGCAGACCTGATGCTGATGGACAGAAATGAATGTCATAGGAGTGTTAGTGTTTGTTGCTCTTCTCACTGATTGATATGAAATAACTCCAAGAGATACATCTGTAGTTTAAGGAAGACCAAGAGTTTCTTTTGCGATTCAAGTTTTATGCACCAGAAACATTTTTGCTATCATACTCGTGCGAATGTCTGTCTGCATGGTGGGAACTCTCTTCACGATGTTCACAGAAATTAATTTAGTGGTATATACTTTATACATTTCAAAAGAAAGATCCATACTGAGCGATGTTGAAGAAAAAATTTAAAAGACAATGCAATATTCACAGAATAACTTGTCGTCCCTTCATGCGTGCGTTTTCTTCGAAAGGGTCTGACTTTCTAGAACCATGAAGGTTATCAGATAAATAATTTTATTCACTGAAAAAAATCTGGTCCGTTGTGCCATAATAAGAGTCCCATTCCCAGGAAGGGTTCATTAATCATTCTCTGCAGGATAATACAGCTGAGCTGTCAGTCCTAAAATGAATGTGAAACTATGATCGCACTGATGCTTTCTGACAAATTTGAACAAATACATAATCTCTATCTCTATCTCTCTCTCTTCTATTTCGCTTACAATGAAAACGTTTATGATGACAGAAACGTGGTTTGCTCAATAGGCTCCAGTGGAGTTTCCAACTTCCGCCTTCACTTAGGATTTCAGTTCATAGAACCGTCACGAAGCCAGCAAATGATTTGACTAATCTGCTTGATGATGAGAGCTGTGTCCCCTGACATTTTTATTTGTCGTCATAGTCTCCCCTTTCCTGTGCCTCCTCTCTCCTTTTTCTTCGAGCTTGTTCTGTACTTTACATTTTTTCTATGTCATACATATAGTGGACCTAGAGAAGCTAAAAGGCTTCTAAACTGACAGTCATGTGCTCCTAACAGTTATTATAACTGTATCTTGTTGCCTTACTAAAGCGCTTTGAGCCCACCTTAGGGGTTATTAGTAGTGCATGTGCACCTAAGACCAGCGGTGTACCCAGCATCAGTCCCAGATGTCACTCAGGTGAACTTAAACTAATTTGATATTTTTTTTGTTTTTTTTAGTGGCCCTTCCAGTACGTCTGGTGGTCTTCGTGTTTCCCTTGGGGATTGTCAGCTTTGGTTACCTGCTGAAATGGCGCCGTCGATACTGGCTGTCGAAGGTGAGAAGAACGAAAGAAAGAAAGAAGTAAAAGAGAAACCATATACAGAACACTTTTCCACATAATTTTAGAATGGTGTTCACGTGTTCTTTTTAACATGGTCGAGGCTAATCTGCGAACATTCAAGCTTAGCGGTCGTTGAGCCACACCAGCTTCCAAAAACACACTTAGAGCTTGCACAAACAGAACACACGAGTGCAAGTCTGAAACGGTTTCAATGGATGGTTCTGAACTATGATTGGTACAGAACACTGCACTCAGAAGCCAGGTAATAGGCATATCAGCCCAGGCCGGCAAGTAAAACAATAGGAATACGAGAAGAACGATCTCGACAAGAGAGGCAGGGAAATTGAGGTTTAATGGCGATCGTCGCATCAATGTGATTTGGTTTATTACCAAAAGCGCACTATTACTTGATCCTATAAACGGTGCCCAGATGTAGTAAATTAGAGTTTAGTTTAGCATTTTTACTTGCCCGGAAATACAGGATAATTATCAGACCGTGCGAGTGCATTTTGATAGGAAGGTTTCCGAACTGAGAGACGCGCCGGTTCGTTACTCTTGTAGCGAAGGAAACTTTCCCCAACTGGCGGGAATAGAAATCTGACTCCATATACAGAGTCGGGACAGTGAGCCACTTCCCAACGACCTTTACCACCTTGACCTTTCAAGATGTTTAGAGAGGTTGAAAGCCTTCTCTCTCTCTTTTTTTTTTTTTTTTGCTTCTTTTTAATTTATCTTTAAATTAAGCTTGGAAATAAAATGTATGGTCTTCATTCCAAAAGCCAGTTCTAAGGCACAAAATCTATTTCCCTCTTTCCTGAACAAAAAATTAACAAAAAAAGAAGATAAAAAATTTAACAAGTTAAAAAAAATAGCAAAAAGTGTTACTGGATAATCAGCTTTTATGAGACACTATTTTTAGCCTCGATCGCTCGATGTGATTGCATTCCATCACTAAAATGTCCTCATTAAAGCCAATTCCACGGCTGTTATTCATCGGTCTTCTGTTAAGTGTCAATGACGATTTCCATTAAAGTTTGACAGAACCCTAATCCTGAGAAGTTGGTGGCTGTAATGCTTGTAATGTTTGCATGCTTGTGCATATGGAACTTGGTCGAGCCAGCGCTTCAGGACCACATGCTTGTATGTTCAAAGCACATTTAGTGTACTTTGTGTACATGAGTGTATATTTAGGCTAGGACGTGGAAAAATATTAATAATAATAATTTAAAATATTTTACAAGTTATTCAAGTTAGATTGTTCGAAATTATGTTCAGGGTTGATAAAGCTTACTGGCTTTTTTTTCAACTTAATCATATGATGGAAATGCAGTAAAATTCAAATTAACCTTTGTATTCTCTAGATAATTCTGTCATTTAAAAATTTGTTTTTTTAGATAGTTAGAATACTGGTCCAGAACTGTGTGAAGATGAATCAGCTGCTGTACTGCGAAGGTCGTCCTATCCTGACAACAGCTGGTCATGTCAGAGCCAACAACTTTGCGGTATCCTTTGGGAAGACAGCAAAATCTGTAACTCGCCAAACATCTGTGAGAACAGAAATGCTGACCACCATGTCCCGTCTGTTTGCTTTCAGTCCGATGTTGGCCACATTTCAATCCATTTGATACAAAAAAATAATGTCATTATTTGCTGTTTAGAAATTGATTCATGACTTCTCCTTAACGATTAGCAGGTTTATTTTGTTTACTTTGATCTCACAGATTGTGTGGTAAGCTGATTTTATGTTTCTACGTTCAGAAAAAATCATCGATGATGATAATAATAATAATAATAATAATAATGATGATGATGATGATGATGATGATATAATAATATAATAATAATAAATAATAATAATAAATAATAATAATAATAATAATAATAATAATAATAATAATAATAATATGCGATTGTTGCAATATAATATATCGCAGAATCACGCTCAACATCACCTCAGCACCCGATATAAAAACTTAGCACATGAAGGAACACAAAGATGGGCTTCGGCGACGATGAAGCACAAAAAGACAGTGAAGACACAGAACAGCAACAGACAGTAACCACAAAATTTCATCAATAAAGTAATTGGTAGGACCGAATAATCAAGAGACAGTAAAGGAGGGATGATATAGTTGCCATGTACTGTACATGGCATAATTAATAGGTCATTATCATAACGCATGTCTTTTATTTTACCTGAAAATATTCTGACACATTTATTTATTTAGAGAAGCGTGGACTTGCTGTTGTTCACCTGTTTAGAAGATGACTGGGACAAATTGATGCGGCTGGTGGAGTTCTACACTCGTGACAAGTCGTACCTGGCCAGGTGAAGTCTGGTGTTACCTGTATCAGTGTATCTGCATCCTTCTGGGGATTTTGCTAAACGATCTCAACTGTGGGACTGTGCATAAGGAGAAATTATAAACCTTTAAAAAAAATCTTATTAATGAATACAAGAGCACGTGACACAAAACGATGCGAATGGCTTAATACTGAGCTGAGATTTTATGCATATTTTGGTAGACATTTTCCCGAGGGTGAGGTATGACTGTAAGTTTAGCAAACGAGCAGTCTCTTAAAATTTGCAATAAAGATAAAATATCTGCTTGTTAGAAATATCCTGTCATTCAAATGCATTTCATGGCCTTTTTCCCGTGCATCTCATCTTCTGTCGTTAACGGGCTCAATTACGTCACACAACCCCTCCCATTCCCCTATTTTGCCAGCAAGAGATGAAGAGGTTTCAGTTAGTCTCGCAACATACAGGTAAAGCAAGCTAACTTGTAAGGACCGCAGAAAGGACAGAGCAATTAGAGCTTTTCCGTGTTCCTTTTATTCTTCTATAAAGAAGAGGTTCACAAGAAGTTCAAGTAGTCTCTCTTCGCATGCGTTGCCTGGCGGTCGGACGAGAGATGCTCAGCCTGGCGGGCCCTTCACACCTCTTTGAATCGTGTCATGATCGGCGATGTTAACGACTTGATTACCGTGCTGACATTTTGAAAACGCCGATCTTTCCAGTTCCTTGCGCGAACTGATGACGCAGGTCCTCGCGCCCGTTGATCGATGTGTCGTCCTTTATCGTTGATTCCCACGCCTAACGATTCATCGTCACCAGGCAAAGCGTTGGATTGAGTTTTGGTAAAAAAAAATAATAATAAAAAAAAAAAAAAAAAAAGAAAAAAAAGCAACGTGTGCAGCACTTAATTAGCTAGATGTCAGCCTGAAACTCGACGTGTCTAATTTGTTTGTTATGTACATCCATGATGTATATCTTTACCAACTATACCAAGTGCCATGCAGTACAAAACGGAACTATAAAGAACAATATATAGAATATAACCAATAAATATTTATTTTTAAAGTTGATGGCGAATGAAGGCAACTGAAAAACATCTAGCGCCACCCCTATATGATGTCATGGAGATCATCATCGTCGTCGTCCTCTGTATACCCTCTTTTTCTCAACAAAAGCAAAAAAAAAAAATTAAATGTTAATGGCATTGCGTTTTTCATTGTTTGTTTTTATTTTTAGCTCAACCTGGCTCTCGAACACAATTTTCCTGTTGGGTTCAAGGAAATGAAAGAAAGAACAGCCAAACACTCTCAGAAACTTTATTTCTCCTTCCGCAGTCCTGCCTATAAGTTGATAATAATGACCTCGGGATCAATCGAAAGGCGTAGCCATGCATAGATGAGCACGCCGCTCTTGCTTGTATTTCCAGCCTAACTAGCCATTTTTTCTCCCATTTTTTCTATCATTCTATCCTTGCCTGCCTGCCTGCGACCCTGTCGGTCCGTTTGCCTACTTCCCAGACTAGGTCAAAAACCATTTGTTCAAGCGTTCAGAGGTTTTTAACGAGTTTTTAAAGGCAGATTCTCGATTAGTGCTTTAACAACCTAGTGACACAGCGTTCTTTCTTGACATGCATCATCAATACCCGAGAAGATGATAATGATGGTCATAATGATGACTGTTCTCTCCATTACATTTTTTAACTTCATTTACCTAGAGCTGTCGAGCTAAGAATTTTGACATTTGCATCCCCGGACAAGAAGTTTATTAGATACTTTTTTCACTTTTTATTCCTGATTTAGAAGATGATGACGGAGTCCCATTTTCACAGCACAAAGGCCACGGATTTTTTTCCCCAGTTCGTCAAGGAACTCCAGCAGACTCATTACTGTTCATTTCAAGTTCCATTCTGGTTCTGCTTTTGCAGAACTGACTATTAGACTAAATATGAGTCATAGGATTTTTTTAAATTTTGGCGTTGTCCTAGTTTCGCCGACTGTTTGTTATACACTCGACTACTAAATCTCAAAAAAATATTCAGTTATGATAATTTAGCAGCCTTGATCTTTCTGCGTTTCGATCCTCCCAGTGTAGAGTTCTTTCTCCCCTTTTCATGCGTGATTGAACTCTGTGGAAGAATCCTACCCATTATCGGGTTTCTCCTGGTGAGCTTCCACGTAAGACGTAATGACGTGAGATAACGTCTCCCTTCAGCCGTTAAGTCATGCGTTGGTAGGAGAGTCTAGTCAAAGCATGGAATAGGCACAATGCTCACTACTAAAATTTCAGACCGACAAGAGAACGTTGTCTTTTTTTAGAAAGGATGGAGGAGGAGAGTAAATAGTCACCGAGTAGACATATTTTCAATCCCGTATAAAAGTTTCATTGCTTAGTCATTATTTTCTAGTATCGTTGATTTTTTTTTAAGTTCAGGTCTTGTTAGAGACCGTATTCCACTTTCATATTATGTCAAATACTGCGCTATGGAAAACTCATATAATTGTTGTTGTTGTTGTTGTTACCTGTGACAAAGTAAAGGTGTGCAACGCTGTCCTGTCGTATTTTCCCAGGTATCCATGTCGGAGCGTCTGACAGTCATGATGGCTGCGGCCTACCTCCTGAAGCTGGTCCGCTGCGTCCTGCCTCATCCTCCGCAGCAGCGCCACATCGGAGGTCAGCTGTGCCTGTGTCAGTTCACCGAGGAGTGCGTCACGCGCTTCGTCCACGCGCTGGATCGCGAGGACGTGCCAGCTCTGGCCGAGCTCTTCACGCGCCACCTCTTCGGCTACGTGTCGGGATCGGCGGTGCAACGTATCAACAAGGACCTGTTTCATCGTCTCCACGCCACGGGGCAATGACGTCACTTCCGTCGGAAACGCCAGCCGTCACGTGAAGCGAGACGAATGTTTCACTGCGACGTCCAAAACGTTGTTTTTTAAATTTTCTTTAGTTCTCGGACTTTTGTGATGAAAAAGGGTGTTAGGAGAAATTTCACATACAGGATGGAATACACAGATATTGTGTTTCAAACTGAATGGAGAACTGCGTGGGGTTCCCTTCTCGTGTCCTATTCATCTTTTCTCATTCTGATCAGCATTGACTTGCACTCAGCTCGCCAAACTGTGTCGTGCAGAGCAAGCACACGGGAAAAGTAATATTTTCTTACATTACGAGATAGCAGCTGCAGCTGCTAGTTATGGCGTAGATGAACTCTTTTTACAGGAGAAAATTGTGTGTTCAAAGATGATGTTCCCTCTTTACTTAGCTTTTTTTATTTGCTGTTCCGATGAATGTAAAAGTGCGATAAATGATAAAGGACAGTTATAAAGGAGCAACACAGTGAAGGATAAAAAAAAGTCGAGTTTGAAATGTTTTTTGAGATACCCTAAATTAAATTCCTAATACGCCATACGTTAAAGTATCTGAAATATGTTGAAGTACCCTAGCGCTACTTCTAGGGCTGTCTCCCCAGTAAGCTCTGGGACATGATCTGTATTCATGTATTTTATGTTTTGTTTCTGTTTACTTCTGTAGATCGAAACTCGTGAGCTGCGTTGACAGGCTGGTTCCTTTGCTGTACACAGAAGACAGTTATTTACTTTATTGTTTTGCCTCCGGTTTTATCTCATTCCCCAAGAAGCTATATGTCACAGTAATCGCACTCCGGACCCAAGACAAGTCTTCGGTCGAGGTTTTCTCCCATTTTTTCTTCGATTTTTGCATTAAGAACCCACTTTATCTTCAGCCACGGACCTCGTTTACTGATGTAGGTAATGTAGGTCCGTGTCTACAGCCTCTAGCCATCTCTGAGGTATATGTAGGACTAAGATGAGTTATTGAAAACTTGCTTTATTCCTGTTGCACTACCGTGAAAAAACGAGAACTTCAAATGTGCAGACATTCTATGTTGGTTTTCCTCGTGATCTTTATTTTTAAATTCCTCCAAGATGATGTAAATACTTCAAGTGAACCTTACCTTTCATATTCCCGCTGTGAAGGTCCATCTTATTAATCAGATGGATTTCCTGTAATATGTTTCCGGTGTTGCAAGCTAAAGGGATTGAGATGCCACTGTGTTAAATGGACGCAGTGTGTTTAAGAAATAAATTAAGGCAGTGGTCTGCAGTCAAGAAGCTTCAGTTTGACGCCATTGTGACATAGGAATTGTATGTGAACCATGTATTACAGCTACTTTTCATTTGAGTCTAATATTCCATAAATGTACGACTGTTAAGATAATCCGTGTTACGCATGTTTGGTCAAGCGAAAGATGTATATATGCCGAAGAGTACTTCTTGTTTGTGCCATGTCTACACCGAAACCAAAGTAAGTTGTAAAATCTGCTTTATCTTTTTTATATTGACAGAGGTTATACCATGAAGAGATTACTATTACATTTTCTATTAATTCTATTTTAGATATCCAGTACTGATACAATCTTTTTGAATATTTGTGGGCTGACGGACTTCTTGCAAGTAACCAGTCAGATTTCCTATACAAGGGCTGTAAATCTTCTGTAGGATACTTTAAATGTCATGCTTGCATGGAGACCTCAGGAGTGTGGTCTTACTGCTTCGTGTGTTGTGGATGTATATATATATATGTGTGTGAGTGCGTGTATACACTTTTCTTGTGAATTTCATCATTTGCAGCTTATGCACGATATAAGGACATATCACATTGTATTCACGTCCAAATCTGTTAGCATCTTCCCCCTAACAGTAAACCGATCTGAACTCCCAGGATACCTTATTCACCAACATCAACGCTGAACTTGTGTGTAAATATCTTTAGCTAAGCTTGTGGGTACCAAATCATTCCTATTCTGAACACCATTTGTGAAATATATTCATACCATTCACATTTGGGATGCACTGACTGAATAACTTTTTGCATATGGCGCTGCTTGGTCGTTGGTGAAATTGCTGTTGCAGCAGAATAATATGCTCTTATGTAACAATGTTATTATACCTGGTCAGCTCTGTATTATACCTGAGTAATAGCACAGTCATCTTTCTTGCTAGCATCAAATTGTCAGGAGCACCAATCTATTGTTCTTCACTTTCACCAAAGACTGACATTTACCTTCCCTATACTAAGGTCTGAGCAACTAGAGGAAGAAAAAAAATGGCATCTATTATTGAAGAACTGTGTGGAACATTCCATTCACTCTAATCAATGCTTTAATATTTTCAAGGGACATCGATACGTCCATGTGTCAAAAAACTAATTATAATTCAATTAAAATTAATGTCAGGATGCTAAAGTATAATGCTATTAAAACTAATGTCTGTAAAAATTTATTGTAATCCTAAATTTATTTATGTAAGAAAATTTCAATCGGGCGTAAATAAATAAATATGCAACAAATAACAACATGAGGAACAGAATTTGATTATTTCTTATATACAAAATTTGCTGTCCCAAAAGAAAAATCCAGCTCCGAGGCTGAAAAGCTTTAAGAAAGGAAAGGAGTGTCTTTTTATTGTCGTGGTTATAAATAACATCATGGCTAAAAGCTCCAGAGTTTGTCTCCCGTCCCTGACTTTCCTACATAAATTAATTCCTGTTTTTCTTCCAATGGACATATTCCTTGCCGGGGAGTGTTCAACCTCTTCAACCTCTGTTTTCACTTTAGTCTGAATTCCCTCAGGCTTAAACCCTTGTTCAATGTCTTTGTGAATTTCGTCATGCGTTAACATTATTTTTGTTTATTCTAATAAGAAGGGTGGCTGAATCACAGTCAGAGTTAATAAATAAAAAAAACGCCTTGAAAAAAAAAGCCAAATCCACAAAAGAATTAAATTCACACATATGAGAAAAGAGATTTACCTCGAAATTACAATATTATCAAAAAGAAGCCTTGAATTCTCGCCAATGTGCAAAGTTGACTTCCAGGTTTTGATTGACATTAGCTATTTTTAATTTAATTTGCAGCTAGACGGGGATCCGGTAGTGTAGTGTTTAAAACACTCGCTTGTCACCACCGCTGCGAGAGGCCTTGTGTTCAGATCTCATGTCGGGAGGGCTGGATGTAACGGTTCCTTTGAGTACTCCAAGGTGGAAACACTTTCCTACTCAGCCAATCAACAACCATCATCTGGTGATGTCATCCGAATAGTTACAGGGAGGTGTTTCCAGCAAAAGCTGACTTCAATTTCAAACTTACTGTCTTTCGATCAATTTTTTTCAAGAAAAAATTTTCAGATACACGGGTATTGAACTGCTGCGCCTCCGGTTCGCGTGCCTGTGTTTACCTCGGTTACCTGCTTCCCCGATCGACAACGGCATCAGTCTAATCTGGACAACTTGTTAGCATAGGAAAAGCATCTCTTATCAAATTTTGTTGATTTCTGAGTAACTTTGATTTGGTTCCTCAATTTCAAGATCTTTTGTAACTTCCACTTGTGTGTTAAGTATGGTTTATAACTAGGGACTTCAAGCAAAACGAATGTTCTTTTGATCGCTCGACATTATTGGACAACATAGGAGTGATATTGTTTTCTTATGAGCTTCGATCAGCATTTTATGCAGCAAGTCTGCCAAAGCGTTATAGATGTATTCTAGTGGAAGATGATGAATGCATAACATGCTATTTTAAAAGCAAAATAAATATGTAAGTGAGTGGTGTTTGTTTTTTTTTTGTTTATGTTTTTTTTTTAAGCGCCGCTCCGTTTTTCTGTTTCCCTGTATCCATCCTTCTCTTTATTTCTCTTTTTTCTTTCTCTCTCTCTATATATAAATTCTTTTTTGTGTGAAAACACACACACTACTGCACATCGAACCTCCTCACACGCACAAACGATAATTCCTTTGAACACACTCCCTGGTTTTTCATGTAAATAAACTATAAACCAATACTGAGTTACATTTTGTGCAGCCATCTTTATTTAAAGATTGTGACTTTTCTAAATTTGCTGTTACAAGGTTTTTTTTGTGTCTGTTTGTGTCACGGCGAACTGATCTTTGTATTTATTCTCAGTATTTGACTGCTAGCCGCACCATATGTATATCTCCAAGGATTTCATTCACATTTGCAGAATTATCACTCTTTGAATTTGTTGAACAGAATGCATTCAGATGGAATGTTTCTTGTCATATTACACTTTTTAGTTAAATAAATGTGTATATATGTGTATGCATGTATATATTTCTTTTGATCGTATAGTTTGCCCTGACTTGTGATGGTATATCAGCCACTTCCAAGAGGACTAATTTTTGCATCATAAATTGTGTTTTGTTTCTCGACGTTGGCTGTGCTCACATGATTGTTTCCTTGTCATGCACAAAGCACAAGTGAAGAATGTGTCATTGTCATATCCAGCTGTAACTGCAATCCTCAAAAAATTAAACAACACTATTATTTTATCATCTTTGTGTTTGGATTTCTTCTTATGTTTTTTGTATGATACAGGGGTGTCTCTTCATCTATGCTACGTTTGGACTGAAGCTGTTTCTCTTAAATCCTTTTTATCCAGAGTAAAGTGAGCGTAAGGAAGCACACAAGAGAGCAGCATGCCATATTAGTTCGAGGTCTTTTTTTGTGGTGGCTTCTTCCAGTTCCCCGTAAAGAAAGCAAAACCAAACAAACAAACAAACAAACAAACAAAACCAGCAAAAACAAAAAAACAAAAACAAAACAAAACAAAAAATGCTGCTTCTCTCTTAATTGCTTTCATTGTTATATTGATAAGTTCAGATTGACTGGCAAGAATAGCAGGAACTATTACTACAGGACATTTGAGATTACTATGCAACATAAAGGTCGGCGTAGCATTTTGAAAATGTTTCTGGGCTTTTAGGTCTCAAAGGTTTGTGACTAAGGGGAGGTCAATAATGTGCCGAGCTTTTCTGATTAAAAGCGGAGCCTTCTCTCCCATTCAGACAGAATCGCTTACTTATTATTGCTGTCAGAAATAACGAGCAGACCAAATTATTATTGATTGTAATCTTATAGCTACTGCATACATGGATGAATGGCAGGGTCGAGTTGACCAGATTGCACATTAGTCTCTGATCCTAGTTATTAATCGAATAAAAGATGTTTGGCTGTATGCGTGGAGTAATGGTTATCGGAGCGAAGTGCATCCTGAATGTATCCTAGGAAACTACATGAATCCGTGATTTTTTCTTGTTGTGTGTGCACTGTCTGGTATGAGGTCCTGGCGACGTCCGTGCTATAAAATCCGGGAAATGTTTGTAATTAAGACAGAAGATCGATCAATATAGCACAAGCTACAGGCATGGCTGAATGCATAGTTTAGGATACAGTGTAATGAAAGTTGTGAACAGATTTCAAAAGCGACTGAAAGGGTTCATATAGTTATCAAAAACTAAATATATATGTACCGCTGTGTGGATCAAAGCTGGCTTACAGATCTTTTCTACTGTACTGAAAGTATTTCTTTTTTTGCTTGAGATATGTTGCTTATCAGTCATGGAAATTTCTCGAAGAGAGCTATCCATCTTAATTAACTTTCTTATACGTACGTTATACATTTTCCCTTCATAGGTACAATGTATATTTATATACATTCTGTTGACATACACCCTGCATGCAGTCATCAAGATAAGTGATTCAGTGATATTCATACGCGTCCGTGGTGATATTCTGCTAGTGCCACTTTTCCCATACTCTGAATATATAATATATACTTTGGTACAAAAGCCAGTACGTGTCGTAAGTGATATACTATATAATTACATAAGAATTGTGAGCAGGACGTCCGCGCATAGACGATCTGATAGCTTCCACTCAAACACACATACCTATACCCGTCGTGTGATAAGCAGGGCCGGCGCTAGGCTATGTTGCGCCCTAGGCGAAAGAAAAATTCTGCGCCCCCCCCCCCCCAACACACACACCTCACAAAAAGTGAACCCTGTTATATCATTTATTTTGCAATTTATTTAGTCCTGGTCATGAAATTGATGGTTAAAACCTCACTTTTCTTGCTTTTTGCTGTGCAAAACGAGTTATCAGTTCCTTCAGATTGAGTGCATTTGCCAAGTCATGCTCAATAGATATGGTGGCCAGCCCAGTCTCTCTTGCAACATTGTGGATCTCGTATAGTTTTTAATTAATTTTAATTTTGAGAAACTCCGTTCTGCACTGGCAACAGAAATTGGAAGGATCAGTAAAATTCTGAGAGACACTACAACATTCGGCACAATATCAAATAGCTTATGTTGGATTATGAATGTTAAGACTTCTTTGGGGTTCATTTTAGGTTTGGGAAGTCTTCTATCCACAACCTGTAATTCAGAACAGAGTTCCTCCGCGTCGATGTCTTTGCTGTCTCTGTGCATTAGTGCCTTTGCCAAGACCTCGCAAGATAGTAGAATGTCCTTCCTTGGTTTTTCAGAAATGCTTTGGATATCATAAAGAAATCCATATACATGTAATGCACTGTGCTCCTGAATCTGTTTAAATCTGTCTTCAATGGACGCAGTTCAAACAAGAAAGCTATAAGGCTTAAATATCACCAGTAATGATTGCGGCGGTCTGTCTCAGAACTCAAAGCGATTGTGATGTGATAAAGACCACCAGACTGTCACGGACCCGTTTGTGCAATGAACAGTTTTGCAAAAAGTTACACCAGCGCTGTCGCAACCCGTTGCATCCACACAATCAAAATAAGCACTATAAGAAATAAGGAAATGAAATTAATGTAAAGAAAGACATAAATCGTGTTAATAAACTATATACAGCTATATCACAGTGTATAAAATTCATGCGAACTTATCTTTACAAACTCTCATGAAGTGGCTGTAGACAGCAGCACTGTTCAGTCTGGCACGGCTAAATGCAATTCACAACTCCAAGCACCCGAACAGACGATTACAAAGTAAATTCAAACAGCAACACGAGATACAAGTGAGGTTTTGACATCGTCCTGTGGTTTTTAAGTTAAAAGTTCAAGCTACCTCTTCCCCACTCTGGCTGTCCAGCCCTGGTAATGTGATCTGACTTTCTTTACAGTGGTAGAGATTTATCTCTACCCTTCTCCACTAAGCCACCCCACTGAGGTCCTTTCAGTCTTTCTCTCTTCTCTCTTTCTCATCTCACGGACAACTATCAAGTAACATCGCACCACCTTCTTTGTCCAGTCTTCTAGTCTGATCCGACTGGTCATTAACTGTGACAGATTTATTGCTACCTGTGTGCCTGTCCACCTAAAACCTCCATGGCAAGTGCTTTCAGTCGTTCTCTTCTTTCTCATCTTACAGATGAACTAACAAGTAAAACCGAACTGTCTACATGTTTGCTGCTTAAAAATAGTAGAAAAGTGGTTTTCTGCAAGAACTCATTACGACCAGAGGCGTTAGAACCCAGAAGTGTCAAAGAATGGCTTACTAAAATTAAATCTTTTTCGAGAATTTGCTGCAGATTTGATTAATAACTTATAAGTAAGAACTACTTTTTGTCAAGAAAAAGTACGTCTGTTTTTCAATTGCAGGCGTGCATCATACACACATGGATGCTTGCATGCCTCCCAAAATCAGACCTACACTTATGAGTAGAGGCATTTCAAACACTCCTGTAAAAGGTTTTATGGAGTGCACACTGATGGAGACAAGAAATGTGTAGCACCTTGCTCTGGTCTTATTTTGCTGTGTGGTGTAAAACTCAAGCTATCACAGCTTCCAGCCTCTAGACCACCCTGATAGCAGCTACTTTGTTCCCATCCAAAGTCACACCTCACAGGTGGGCAGGCAATGAAAGAGTCTGTCAAGAGAGAGTCTTCTGAACACTAACAATGCAAAGTTGTAAATCATGGTGTCAGCTCCCCAAACACAGTCCAGTGATCAACACTGCGTGGTGTCCAGCATAGGGTTTGTTGAAAACAGAGAAGTATGTAGACTGTAGGTCTTAGTACGCATTATCTCTTAATAACATTTCAAATATTCTGTCAATGGAGCTAACAACAAGCTATCCGTTCAAACTGTAGACAAACAGATGCACTCTTAGATAATAAAATAAACATTACAAGTTGACAACTAATTAAGCGTAATACACCAATCGAACAGAAATTTCATAATTAATAAGAAGTTAAATATTCACGACATGAGTCACAACAGTAAGTACAAGACTATAGGACATCAGTGTCAGTAAATAGATATGCTATAAACTTCAAATGGCTCTACTTGATGTTTGTCGCTAAAGACTTTAATACTCTTATTAACTAAGAACGCGTTGGTGACATTAGCTAAGTTCCTTCGGGTTGAAAGTTCGTAAGTGTAAACAATATTCAGCATAAAACAGTTGTCATAACCACAGAGAAACTCGCGTAGCAAACTCAAGTACGTGTTGTTGTCCCTGATCTCAGCTGCAGTGTTTTCAATGCATAAGTGTGGAACCTCTTCAATAGTAAGATAGAGGAAAGAAGGTGAGCTTGGTATTAGTGGAATTGGTCACTCCATCGTAAGGGTCCGCACTGACCAGGCCCCATCCACCAACCCGCCCCTCCGCTGTCTATTCTCCGCCCTCTTTCCCCGCTGGTTAGCTGGTCACTTCAAGTGCGCCCTGTAATAATGGGTTTTCCTGTACTACATCACTACATGAACTGAGAACTCGTGGGTGAAGTCAACCTACAAGCTGAGGAAAAGGTGTCTTCCACCAACGCCGCCCCTCTCAACTCCCTTCCCCGCCCCTCTGCCGCCCTCTACTTGCCTGCCGGTTAGCTGGTCACTGCAGGTGCGCCCTGGGATAATGCGATACATGTAGTGTAGTGGGGTTTTCCTGTCATACATGTACTGAGAAACTAGCGTGGTGGTCAGTCTACAAGCAGAGGAAAAGTGTCCTGCTAATATCATTTTGTGAAAATGACATTTTTCCCTAAAATTATTCATTAAAAAAAAAAAAAAAAAAAAAAAAAAAAAAAGCAGGCCATTTTTTCCGCCCCCCTCGGTCGCTGCGCCCTAGGCGATTGCCTAGTTCGCCTAATAGGTAGAACCGGGCCTGGTGATAAGCTTTCCATTGAGCCAGTTGTGTGCCAATGTGCGCTTTATCTCGATATATTGATCTACCATAAATATTCAGCAACTTCCTTTAAGTGCATGTATATAAATTTTTGTCCGCGAAGTTGAAGAGCTCACTCACCACGTAAACAGTGCCGGTTGCCATTGACAACATGAATATTCATGTGAAGCTATCATGGCGGCGTCATGCAGGTAGCACTTGTTACTGTCACTGCGGCACCAACTCAAATCGATGTTGTCTCCCTGTGCTTATAGGCGTGATGTGGAGTGCTGTGTTTAAAGTTCGAAGACAGTATTTTTTAAAACTTTTTTGTGCATGATTTGTTTTAAAATGACGGACGAAGCAAAAGTTACAAAAAGACTAGAATCTTGATGAGCGCCAAAACTTGATACCACGCACCAAAACTGCGAGTAAGTGGCATTAGTTAACTTTAGAAAGTGAAGGAAGTTTAATTTAAAAGTTATTCTTACCTTGAATTTCACATGTGTTTGTGTGCGCGCGCGCGTGCACGCAGAGAATAATAAAAACATGCATGCAGTTGTTTGGTAGAGGCAAATATATAGTCTCAACTTGTTCTCTCAACACACATTGTTTTATAACCCCGCCTGTCGGCACATTTTATGGCATAACGGATTGAAAGGCTTGGTCAAATGGATTTATAACATTTCGAAACCAAAGTTTTATTCATGTTACCAGAAGCTATATTATATAGTTGCCTCTTTTATGCCAGAACGGATTAAAATTTGTGGTCAAACATATTTATAACATTTTGAAACCAAATTTCGTGTTATCAGCTAGAAGTTGCCTCTGTTGGGTACAGGTATGAATATTTCGCAAGTACACTATAACAGGGACATTAATTTTTGGCAATTTATAAATCTGAAAGCATGGAGAAGGAGATGAAGATGCCTCTGAAAAAACATCAGATCACACCTGAAAGTATCATGGAGGAAACAAAGTTTGATAGGCCTAGCATTGAGGCAGATGGAGAACTGCCTAACTCCATTATTAAAAGGTTTGTTGTTTTCTATTCTGTGTTGCAATGTATAAAGTTAAGAAATATAATAATTCAATTGCTATTCTGTCAGTAAAGTTTAAAACAATTAGAGTGTATAGTGTTTGTTATGTGTGTGTTGTAATTATACTGTATTTCTGATACCAATTGAAGTGTGTTGTATGAGGTATCAGGTGAAAATAAATCTGTTGTGTTTAAATGGTAAGCAGTGCATATTCCTATGGTAAGCTTTAGTAAATTTAACATAAGTTTTGCATATTTAAAAAAATATATTTAGATACAGGTAAAATGCCTCTGGAAAAATGTAGTTATCTCCGCTTTATGGATGTTTTTTAAATTGTTATTCAACAAGAAATATATTTAATTTAATAGTTAATTTTATGTTAATTATCTCATAAAAGTAGAGTGACTTCATTGAGGTTTTTATGTTAAGGAACTGAAACTTTGATGTATGATCAGAGATCTTTTGTTACCACAGATTTAAAAAATCAAAAGTCAGCAACCGATCCATGCTACCAAAGGTAGAACACCCAAGAGGATTTGAAGCAGTTGTAAATGCAAAACATAAAGCACAGCAGTGGAAAGATTATATAACATCACGAAGAGCAGCAAAAAAACCAGGTGAATATATATATATCAGTCTTTTAATGCATGCATGGATATATATGTGTGTGGAAATATGTAAGTGAAATAAGCATTTCACAATGGACTATACATAGATGCTATACTGCTGGCAGTCTTCCCAGACCAATGCCTAGCCTTTTGTCATAGGCTGCCAGGTCTTGGTGAACCTTTTAATAGTAAACATCACGAATTACAGCAGGTCAAGGATGGACCGGAATTCATAACATCAAGGGTATACATGTACTTGCCATAGGTTTGCTTCTGAGCTATTTTTTATTTCTTTTTGGCAAGTCATCAACCTTCACTATCCTCACAAGAACAAGAAAAGGAACTTAAAAACAAATAGACCATAATGTACTTTTGTCAACACAAATACTTACATCATAGCAAAACAAAGGTCATCCGCTAATGCCTTGTTCTAGAAGTTATTGCAGAAAAATTTTTTGCTAGCCCATTCTGTATATGGTCCATGATTATCCTTATTTTCTTAGAAGGTGTGTTATATTTTGCTGGATTGATATTAAGTCTGACATGACACATTATGCAGCAAACTTGTCAAGCTGATGCCACTATAATTAGTGTCCTAAAGATACTCTCTAAGGCTTATTCAAAAGATCCTATGCTGTTTATATCATTTCAGTACAAAAATATTGTAGACTCTATTTCTTTTGTGTATTTGCACAATATTTGCAAGAAAACATTCATTTCTTTTGAATTCACAAACATTTGTGATAATTTTGCAAATATCTTTTCTTTTGGATCATCTGTGAAAAGTGCGCACACAGGCTGGTATGTACAGAACAATGTAGTCTATGGCACCTATATAGATTATGAGCACTAACTTTATAGTGTATATGATTTATCTTGCCATTTCTTGCTCTGGAAATTATACTTTCCAATTTGTTTATCTTTGTCATTATCTAATAATACAAAATGCTTTTGTAGGCTTTTGATACCAGAAGCAACCATAGTCTAGTGGTGTATCATTGTATTTGTTTAATAGTGCTATGTATAGAAGCTTCCTGTACATGTTAAAGATTTTTCAAGTAATTCTACTTGAAACAGTGTAATAGGTTTAAGTGCATATAAACATATGAATACAGAAAACAGGTTGTGGGATATACATAGTAGCATATAAGGGACTAAAATTGATATCCAAAATTCAGTAGTGTAGCTCCTCAGAAGGGTATACTTTAAGCAGGGCTTCTGCTTACGCAATAAATTGCGTACAGTATGCATTAAAAGTTCGGAGGACCCCTTCAATTTTCGTCAATGGGGTCCCATTCAAACTTGGGCGAAGAACAGGGACCCCTTCAAAATCTGAAGAAGGGGTTCCTGGGACCCCAAAGAATTTAGCCTTAGCAGAAGTCCTGCTTTAAGGTAAGATATTTTGCTCAGTTTTTTTTTTAATTTTTCCTGAATAATGTAGACAATGGATACAGATTTTGCAGGTTGACAGCTAGTATTGTTTAAAAAGCTGTTCTATGCAAACTCATTTTTTCCTTTAAATTCTTCCATAGAATAGTTATTATTTTGTAACTAAATCATCAGCATTAGTAAATATTCTGTGTTATTCTGTGTGGGGTTGATTATGCACCACAGTGAAAATCTGGATCACTGCATTCACTGACCAGGAGAAGAACAGCTCACCCTCATCCTCATCAGCTGAATCTAAAAAATATTCTGCTAGAGGTTCTGGAATAGGAAGTCCCTCAACCAGTCTCAGTGCAGGTTGAATGTTGGGGTAGACTATTTTTGTCTTCTTTACTTCATTATTCCACTGAAAAGAGGAGGAACAAAGCAGAAGTAACAGCCTTTTGTGTGGTTGTGTGGCTCTCTCCCCAACACAGGGACTGCAAATGGCATTGATGGCCTTTTGCCATTCAGCCACTATGAAAATTGTGTTGCACATGTAGCACAGCATATATGGGGGACCCAAGGCTTGTCTTAGTCGCCAGTCTTGCATCCGAAATAAAGATGATATGCCTTCTTGAGAAGTGATACTTTACTTCTGGATGGCAGATGTCACTTCCCACAAATATAGCAAACATTGTCCACAGTATTAATGCACTTTGGAGGCATTAGTGTTCTGTATTGTAACTAAATGGATAAAATAATGACAGTTTTATGTAACAGTAGCTTAAACTGTATCCCACGAAGTCTGAAATATTTTAAATGCTCAACCTTTCTTACTGGGCTATATATAGTACTTCTGACATCACCTTAGTTCAGCAGCCGCTAGTAGTAGTACTATGTTGCATCAGAAAATGATGTAATAAACTCTGGATGATGGTATTATGCAATGTGATACAATATTACATCATTCTAGGCTTATTTAGATGTTGTAACAGCCCTACTGGATAAATTTACATGGTGAAACATAAAAAATGAACTGTATCAAATATCTTCAAAACAAGAGCCAATAAAAATGTATCATGGTTATATTCGTGTTCAGCACACTAAGATACTACAGATTAGCACCTTTTTAAGTCAGTAATAATTTCAGTGTTGACCTGTGTTATTAGTGAAATATTAAGTCAAAATGTTCTTCTATTAGATGGAGAGGATCAAAATTCAGGTGTGAACATTATGATTTTATTTGTGTGGTTATGTTTTTTTCACACCATTTACAGTTAACATAAAACGTTATGTATTTATGTTTGTTTTTAACTTATTAACCATAATAATTTCTATTTTCCAAAATATTACAACTAAGTAACTGTGGTGTAACCATTTCATTTGTTGCTGTTATTGCAAGGTGGGGTGGTGGAGGAGCTTGTATGTGTGAGAATGGGCATGTTTGTGTGCATGTGAATAGGGGACATTAACGACATATAGAGCTATGGTGTGGGTTAGTGTTTTTTGAGACATTTGGGTTAGGGTTACATATAGTGTGAAAGTACCAAGAGTAAGATCCATGTGAACTGGTAATGTACACAAATTTGGGTTTTGGTTTTTTTTTAGGCTTCATTTTTGTGCAGTTTATCCTTTTCTGACCAAAATAGAAGCATATTGTGTGTGTGTGTGTGTGTTTTGTTGTTACTGCTGTTACCACATTTCGTCAATGAGTGAAATTAATGTTTGGATTTTCTTAATGTTTTAGTAAATTAATTCATTCATTTATTCTGATTCAATCTGTCTTTTATGCCATGGGCAAATTTTCACAGACTATACATAAACCAAAAAGCTCTTAGTCCTTCATAGTTCTGTGCTAAAATTTGTCACCATTATTTATCTGAATATGGATTTTGACGGATTTTTTTTTTAGCAAAAGCTTTAAAGTAGTCTTTCAAAGTAATAAATTTTGTGCTAGCCTTGAATGTACTACAAGGATCCTTTCTGGATGTCTTATGTCCACATGTTAAGGAAGGACACTGAATAACTGGTAAAAAGATATGCATTTGTCAGACCGCTTCAGACTTTAATAGCCACTAAAGCATAGCTATTGTAGCTGATAGTCCAGATAGTTACTAAGAACTGTTTAATAGGACTCCTATAGAATTACGGCCACTGAACCCAGCAGCACAAAGAGCAATTGTCTCTGCTGTTGTGAAATTTTATAGCAGTCTTTTTAAAGCAGGTTATTGACACCAAGCTTATTACTGGCTTTCTTGAAATGTATGTGTGGTGAGACATATAGTTCTTAGCCCATCTGCGATGATAATGTCGGTTGGCAACTGTGGATATATTTGTCTGAGAAAGTCAGTATCTTAAACTGTGGAAGACAGTATAATACTAAGATCAAGAAGCAAGCAGCTTTCAAATAGATGATTGTCTTCACTTGAAAGATATTTGGATTAAAAAGATCAGTTTGTGGGTAGTTTATTTGATTCAACAGGTCATGTTTGCAGATGAAAACATAAAGGCTTTGGATTTTTGATTACCTTTTTTCCATTTACTGCCAACAGTATTGCAAACCTACTACACCCTGCAAAAATCAAAACAAAACATTAACTCATTTCTTATGTTGATCTGCTCAGAATTCGTTTGCTTTTACTACATAGGATAAACTCTTTTATGACATTTCATAGGCCACAGTTTCTTCTATTATTCACCTAAAGTCTTTGGTAATAATGTATTGTTTTGGGTAGTAAGTGTTGTTTCAAGAAACGTTCACTAGCAAAATTATTGGAAGACATAGCTAGGACATGACAGCAGAGTACTGTTAGTTTGGTGGTGGCTAGTGATGTTTTTTTTTTTTTTGCTTACTCGTTTATTTTGTTTGTGCCTAACCTAATAATCAACTGATTAAAAAAAATAGTAATTTACATTATGTTCTGTGTATGCTGTAGACATATCTAGTATCACATGTATTGCCTGGTACTTAAATACTTAAAATTTGAGTTTTTCCATTTTTGTAAAGTATTCATCTTTTAATATTTTAATTGTGTGATTGGTTTAACTAAACAAATTCATATCTAAGAGAAAGTGTACATATGTAATTAAAGAAATCTGTGTGAAGATTCTGATAGTTTTAATGAAATAAAAGAACTAAAAAACTGACTTTAATTAGTCCCATTCTTTTATTTGAGATCTTAACCCTCTTAGCATGATGGGCCATAATCATAGCTTTGCCAGGAAGCATGGGGAAGGCAATTTTAATTACTTTTCTTGCAAAGTTCAAGTTTACTCCTTTCCAAAAATGTATAAGTTTCTTGGTCTAATGTTTAGCTTAGAGCAGCAATAATTAAAAACAAATTTCACCTTTGTCGTCTTCACAGTCCAGTTATAAGCCAGTCATTGTAATGTTATATTTTTGTCTATCAAAACTCGCTTCTGGATATAACTTTTTGTTTACATTTATTTGCCACTGAATTATCCTTATTTAAGATAAGTGGCAGCATTATCTAACTGGGAAAGACTGAATGCATGCAATCTTTATTTTCCTCTACAATGTGCTGTTTCTGTAGCTGGTCTTTCTGAAGATGAAGTACCTACAGGTGGCATTGGTCTTGATGGCATACATGATGACTTTATTACCAGACACATTCTTGAGAAAAAAGACAACCATAATGTGAACATCAGCATGGTTATAGACAGTAATGTGGCACTGATTCAGCATTTTTCTAAAATGGGTCAGTCAAAAGATGTCAATGCTTCTATCAATCTTGAATTTGTGAATTCAATGCTTTCGAATGGAGCAGATGTCAATGTCACGGACAAATTGGGACAGACCATCCTCCATGAGGTGAGAATTTTTTTACTTTTTTTTGTAACTTTGTGGTTGAAACAAATAACTGCTTAAATTGTGATGAATGCACTGTTAATAAATGCAGTCTGATGATCTTGTAGTGATATCAACTTATTTAGATCATTTCTAGAGATGGATCATTTCTAGAACATGGACAGACATTGCAATTGGTATATTTCAGTTAAGAAGATTGCTTTTGCTGTGAATTATAAGTTTCTAAATATTTTCTATATATATCAGCACAAGTATCTGATTATATATTCAGTCACATTAAAAAAACCATGAAATATATATATGTTTGTATAGTGATGTCCCTTATAGATCATTCAGGAAGCTACGGTAGTTCCCCGTAGTTGAAAATATTTTTCCTCTGAATGAAAGGGGTAAAAAGAAGTATGTTGATTACTTCACGGTGTTTGCAGGTGTAATCTGCACAGTTTGATTTGCAATGGTTAATTTTTTAAAATTTCTTTTGTCTTTCCACAACCTCTGACTGTAGGCTGTAAGAACATGGCATGTTGATGTTGCAAGATGGCTGATTGAACATGGGGCCGATGTGAACAGAACTGATCACTTTGGTCGTACCCCACTTCATGTAGCTGCTGCTGTTGACTGTCCAGAGGCAGTGAACATCCTGATTGAGAATGGAGGTATGTATAGCTTTTAAATAGCAAAGGTCAAATTAGCCCTTCTTTTCATTTCAGCATTCATTAAGAGTATGTGAATTTCTGCATTCCAGCTCAGTTGTTGGTTGACTTAAATGAAATGGGTACAAGTTTCACAAAATCTGAAACAGTAACTGTTATTTATAAACAAATTTCTTGTTATAAAACATGTTTAACACTGTGATTTCTCATATCTAAATTAACATCTGTCTCCTCATTGTATCTTTGCTTCATTCTTTCCTGTCAACAGCTCAAAAAGAAGCTGAGACAAAAGGAGAAAAACAAACACCAGTCTTTTATGCAGCCAGATCTGATGCTGCAGACTCATTAAGAGCTTTGATAAAGAAAGGATGCTTATACAAAGTTGTCAGGGACTACAGAGGACGAACTCCTATTCACATTGCAGCAGAGTTAGGTAAGATTCAAAGGATTTGTTTGAACATTCATAATGATAGGTGTTACTCCTTTGTGAGCATAATTATGTGCTATATAAATCACATGTCTCTTATTATTATGAAGTAAATAGTCTGTTTACAAAGTATAGTTTCAGCAAATAATATGGCACATGATCACCACTGCTTGCATTTCAGATCGAAGCGAGACAGCAAGACTATTGTTGGAGCTAAATGCATCAGTAGGTGCAAGTGATAATCATGGACAGAAAGCCATCACATGGATGATTACAAAGATGCCTCCAGTGGTTAGTATGGGTTCGTGCTGCATGGGACAGAGATATATAGCTATCATAGTCTTGTGCACAAAGATAAGGACTCAGAATTTTGCATAACGTTTTTATTAATGCATGTCTTGCTACCATAAGTTGACTTCATTTCCACCAATCATTTCTTTGCTCACAATCAAAAACATTAAAGCTGCAATTCATAAAACCACAGTATTTTAGTGTTTTTTTAAACTTTTGTAACTTTTCAGTTGTTTTAGTTCATAAATTACTAAAAAATCTATTTAAAAAGTCAATATTTTTTCAGGCAAAAGAAGCTCTCAACCAGTTCCGTGTTGTTGATCGTCACACAAGAAAACAGCGATATTTTCTCAATTTTATTGTTCAAGACAGAAGTAAGCATATGCACGTGATAAAATGTCACTAGATTCTGCTGTTGATAGAATTTATCTGGCCAAGTAATTCTTTCTTGTGCAACTTTATCCAGAACAAGCCAATCATATATCATATCAGCAGAAACTGAACCATATATTGAAGATTTTACTCTGTAAACTTTTTATGAAAATTTGTTTATACTCAGTATCACATAGCAAACAATACAAGTGATTTTACTTTCCAATCTAATGTTTAATTTTCATGATCAAGAGTCTTCTGCCCTTAAGTGAACTAAATTATTTGGATTGGATAAAAGCAAAGATTTATACTGCAGTGAAAAAAATTCAAAATGATTGCTCAAATGTTGGTCTTTACTGTCTCTCACACAGATACAGATCCTTCAAACCGAGGCCAGACACCAGTATGTAACATATTTTGTTTGAAAGACACCAGTATGTAGCATATGTTTTGTAGACACCAGTCTGTAACATGTTTGGAAGACACCAATATGTAAAATATTTTGTTTGGTAGATTTTTTTATTTCTGAAGGGGAAAAATAATATAGTGCTCCTTAAAAAAATGATGAACCAAATAAAAAAATCAGCTATATAACGTGGCAGGAATGTGATACATTACTTCTTTTGTACAATTGTATATATAAATGGTTTAGCTTTTTGTCGACTCATTTGATTTTGTTTTAAATAATTGGAACCACTATAGGTGTCTGTTGCATTGTTAATCATTTATACCAAAATGACAAAATATGATGTTTTGTTATTAACTTTGTGCAGCTAGGTGTTGCAGTTGCTTACAGACAGTATGACTTACTAATGGACGTAACATTCAGGCGATTTTTAGATTTACAGTGGACTAAGTTTGCCAGGTGAGTGTTATTCTACAAAGGTGTTTACAATTATTCTGGACAAAGAAATCATGTTTGTGATGGACAGAAAAGGCTATTCTCCAGCTTTGAAAAGGATTTTTGCATTTGACATGAACATACTATCTTTGTGGTTGTTTTTGATATCTGTATTGTGCAGATTGCTTTGTAATTAGTTTTGGTCAATATTACAAATGTTAATTTATCTGTTTGCTAGGTTCTGGGCTGTGTGGACACTAGTGGTCAACTTCTTCTACATTGTTATTTGGACAATCATAGGAATTGTTGTGGAGTATGACAAACGCCACATTTACACCTTTCCAGAAGATGGGTATCGGATTTTCCTTTGGGTAAATTATTCTTTTTTAATTTGCATTTTAGTAAATATTTGTAAATAAATATACCTTGCAATCTTTAGCATGAGTAATTATAAGAAATGGATGCTTTGATGACATACACCAAAAGGATTTGAAAACTGCAGTAAAAAATGTTTTTCACTTGTGCTTTCATAGAGAGTTTAATAGCACTTATGTTATTTTTTGTTATATTTTCAGATTCTTGCTGTGGTCTCGACAATATGGCAGATAATTGATGAGATCAGAGAGTATTTCCGGTCCCAGCAGAGTCATAAAGTGAGCATTTTATATATATATAATCTGTTCGAGATGCTAGTCACACTAAAGGTAGATAAATAAAAGCTTATATATTCTGATGGCTGATGTAGACCAACTAAACTTTTCTTTTTTATTATAAAATATGTAGTTGCAGAAGAAATGCATCTATTAACTATCATGAAGGCGTAGAATTTGTACTGTATATTGTCCACTTTGCCTATATACTTCAATTTTGTAGATGTTGGATGTAGGTGTTTATAAGAAATGCAGATAAATTAATGTGGATATGCACATGCCTGAACATGAATATACCTTTTGGTTCCCCCAATGACTTACTGGAATTTTTTTAAAAAAAAACAGAAGTGGGAAGACTGGCGGACAGAGTCTATAAAACAAGACTTGAAGTACTGTCATCCACAATGGCCAGAAGAAGAGCAATATCTCAAGTCTGAGATGACAAACCTGGAAGACCTTAGCCCAAAATATTTCAGCGATGCATGGTCAGCTCACTAAATTTCCTTTAAAATGCTGATGTTGCATTTCACTGCCTGTTATTATGATGCATTAAACACATAGGCATTATACAGTAAAATTAATATTAAAGTTGGTGCTGTGATGTATGTGTGCTTTGCTCAGAAATCTTTATGAAATGAAAGACTAACAGATATTTCAATCTTCACGGTGCACTTGCATTTTGTTTTTTTCATAGAAGTTATTTGGTTGTAATTCTTTTCCATGTAGATGCACTAAATGCCTGGAGAAATTTTGAATAACTTTCAGGAATGTCTTTGACTGGATCTGCTATGTTCTACTCATCATCTGCATCATCACTCACTTAGTGGACATCTTTGCTCACACTGATGGCATTGCTCAAGCCCACATCCGCTTCATGTCTGTCACGATTATTGTCTTATGGCTCCGCCTCATGAAAAGTGCCCGTGCTTTTGCACTGTTAGGTAGGAATGCACAAAGATCAAACTGCTTGTAATCAAATCATCTAATACAATCTCATTCTTAAAGAGTTTATCTTTTTCACCCAAGGAAATGTCTCTTAACAAAGTGGATTTGTGATTATTTAGTTCCATTTTATTCCTTCCATATCATAGTTTATTTGATGTTTACTGTTTAGAAGACTCTGAAAAATATCTACATATTGACCAGTTTTCAGAGTGGAAAGGAAGTTTTCAGTTAATTGCAGCACTCATTACACATCTTCAACATTTTTATGTAGTATTGTGGATCTAGTCCATAAGTAAATATACTTTTACACAAGATTTCTTTCTGTGACTTAGTGTGATAATAAAGGCAGGAACTTGAGTTTAAATAAGGTTTATAAGGCTTAGATAGTAACAGTGTGCTTTAAAAGGTTAAGTCTAGAGCAGATGGTTATTGTAGAATGTAGAGCATCATGTTCTTCAGAGGAAGAATTGTTATATATTTAGTTTAGTTTTTATAATACTTTGACAAAATTGCCATTTCAGGTCCATTTATTGTCATGCTGGGACACATGCTGAAGGACTGTGCTAGATTTCTTTTCTTATACCTGGAATTTTATATTCCTTTTAGTGAGTACAGTTTTTTTTCCTCCATGTTCAAGCAGGAAAATGAAGAACAATTTTTCAAAATAGACACGACAGTTGAATCTGTAATGTTTATGTATCACCCTTGTAACACACACATATGGCAGCAGCAGTGTAACCAGCATTGACATCTTTAAATCTTCACAATGTTTATATTGAATTTATCTCTAAATTAATTTCTGGGACCTTTCTAAACAGATTTTTTTCCTTTAACATACTTAATAATTATGAGCTTTGCATACCAAGTCCTAACCATATCTTTCTAAGAATGAATCGGGGAAAATGATCTTTTGCTTTTCTGTTAACCCCATATTTTGCTTACAGTGGCTGTCTTCTGGATGACATATGGAGGCACAAAGCAGAGCAGGACTAACTCAAGTGTTGAAGTTGTAGTCAGCGGGTTTGAGTATCCAGCTGAACTCTTATTCAGCCTTCTGAGGCTAACGCTTGTAGATGCTATGACTATGAGGTAGGTATATATGTGGTTAAAGAATATCAGATCCCTTTTGTCTCCACTGTGCTTAAAGATGGACCTGTTCATAAGATATTCCTATGCATGAGTTTTTTTTGTGTTTGTTCTCTGATAGGTTTGTTTTTGTACTAGCTATATTTTTTCCTGAATGGGACAACTAAACTAGTTTTCCCCATCAGCGTTTAAATTAACCTATTTTTCTTTTTATGTAAGCTGTTTCCTCATGAGTTAAGGTTTGGAAGGTAGCAGGAAAGCTCTTGTATTGTGACATTTTGATTGCAGAACATGAAGGAAGTGTCTGATTGGTTCACAGATATCCTTCTGGCAGCATGGTTCCTTCTTTCATCCATTTTATGTTTGAACTTGTTTATTGCTCTTCTGTCGGACACATTCCAGCGGTAATCTGAAATCATTCTGTTGACCTCAATGAATACATCTAGGCATAAAAGTAATGATGATCGAGAATTTTATTGTTCTTTGTGCTATCAGTTACATGTTTTATTATTCCTATTCACATAAAATTGAGGTACTAAAATGTGTCAGCAGAAGCATCTTTTATATGTAATCCTTAAATGTTTTTGTTTGGGACAAATGATTAAGAACTTAGAATCCATTGCATCTGTATGTATGTGGATGTGAATTCTTGGCTGTGCATATGTGAATGTGTGCACATGTAAGTGGATGTGTGGAATTGTATGTGTAGATATGTATGTACATGCTTGGATGTACATGTACATGTGTGAATGTATGTGTGGATTTGTATGTGTCGATGTGTATGCGCATATGTGTGTGTATGTGTATGTGTACATGTGCATATGTGGAAGTGAGTAAAGATGTATGTTGGTATATGTATGTGTTCTTCTGTAAGTGCATGTGTGGATGTGTAAATGAATGTGTGGAATTGTAGATGTGTATGTGCATGCACAAGACAAGAAGAAAGACAAATCATGTTGGAGATGTATACTGTTAAGTTACTCCAAAATCTATTATTTTTGTCCTGAACAGTGTGTATGACAATGCTCAGTCAAATGCAGTTATGCAGCGAGCGATCATCATCCTGAACATTTGGGAGGGACTTTCTGCAAACCAGAAGCAAAAGTTTTTTAACTTCATAGATGAAACCTGTTCCCCCCTGGAAGAATACTATGATGATGACTTAACTCATAGTGATGAAGATGACTTGAAAAAAGTTACTTTTCAGATAAAGGTATCTCATTTTGTCCAGTGCACTGCTGACTACAGTCACCATGAATTAACATTGATCACTCATTAGACATTATGTGTGTATATGTGTGTGTTTTTATCCACACAGAATAACACACGGGTGAGAAATGTTTCTTGATGCTCCATATTACTAATTATTTTACTTTTATTTCTTACCATAATTTGTACATTATAAAATAGCTGGTACTTACTATAAAGCTTGTGATCTTTAAAATTATTAGTGGTTTTTGCTTGAATTTTAGGATTCACTTGATGAGTTCACGGAATCTTTCAAATTGCATTTTGGAGACCCACACTCCCTGGTTTGTATATCATCTATATTTCTTCTGCATTTCCTTACCTAACATTTAGTTTATGCATGGATGCGTAAAGGTAGATTAATTGCTGTCTGTTTGCCAAGACCAGCGCTTAGCCTCTTACGAAGTTCTCCGCAATTAGTCTCAGCGAGCATAAACAAAGAATGTGACTATACCAGAAGCTTTTTACAAACATGCCTCATTTTAGTACTTAATCTGAAATGTGAATAAGCTGGAAGCTTTGTATTCACCTGCCTCGTTTTAGTAGTTAACTGGAAAAAATCGTCTGCCAGCAGTCCAGTAATACAAGTTCGTGGTTGATGTATATGAAGTTGTTTTGGGTGCATAGATTATTTGTCATACTCATTTCCGTATAAATGTTAAAGAGGAAGGAAGTTGATTGGAAAGGGTAAACGTTTGAAAAATTATGATGGGAAGGAAAGATGAACTGTGTACTAATGGTTTTTTTTGTGTGTGTGTGTGTGCAGCTTGGAGACCTTCAGGTATGTCCATCTGTATGTGTATCTATTTTTGCAGATCACTATTTTGAGAAAAAAAATCCTGAGTGACAAACATTGTCCATAGCAAATGAAAAACATCTGGACTCATGAACTGATTTTAAATTTAAAAATACACTTAAAACATGTCTCCTTTTTACTTTCTGTACTGGAATATCTTACTGCAGTCAATTAAGAAAATAAATAACTTTCTCAGGAAGAAAACACACCTTCAGGAGATGGCAACCCAAAAGGCAGAAATACAGGTGAAAGTAAAGACAAAAGTGTGGAAAGTTTCAGAGCAAGAGGAGGCATTTTGACAAGTGATCGTTTTAATCAAGAAATATCTGCCCTTCAAGCCACAGTAGACAAGCTGCAGCAACATCAATCACATTTCATGGAAATGTACCTGCGAGACATGGGCAGCATTCAAGAATTGCTCAAATATCTGAAAGGTGCACAAGGTGAGTGAAATGGCCCACATTCATAAGACTCATGTCACCAAGCAACAGCATAGAAAATACAAGAAAAGCAACATAATGTTGAAAGACCAATCAAATTTATCTTTTTTGTATTACTCTTTGTGCATGAAGCACATTTTATACACTTATCAGAAGACAGTTAACCTGACTAATAACGACAGCAATGACCTTAGTGCTGATGATCATAGTCTACCTGTACCTGTACACACATGAACACACTTGAAAATACATATGTGTTGTTACACAGCCACACACACAAATACATACCAATTGTTCAAATTTTGATTATCGGAATACTTCAGCAATAAAGAAACACTTTCCTTTAAAACGGTGCAACTGTTGCAATTTATCTTTTTTTTTTCAGCCAGTACTCTGGGGAATAGTTTTCAGTCAAAATGAAAGTCATCCCATTGCTGGGTCAAGTGATTGGCAAATGGATAATAAGTATGTTTAATCTTGTGGAATTTCTTATTATTGACTTATTACTGTCTTTACTCTCTTCAAACACCCACCTCTGTGTGAAAGAGAGATGCACTGTTTTCCACATGGATCTGTATTTGGCGATCATATCTCTATAGCAGATTGTCACCCTATCAAAAATATCTTTTAGGCATATTATGAAATTGTGTAAAGAATCACCTATCCTGAAAATACAGTAGATTTACCCAAACATTGTCTCTGCTCTTGAAGTTCAAACTAATCTGTCCCTTATATTTTTTTCTCCGACTACTGTTGTAGACAGGCTATACTGACTAACCCTAACCCTCACTATCAGAATTCAAAATGTTGACATGGTACAGAGATGAAACTAAGAAATGTTTTTAAAATGACTGTTCTTTTCATGTGCATTTTTCATTAAGACATCAGTTTTTCCTTCAGCACTGTGTCTGCACTGAAACCCAAAAAAAGAAAGAAAAGAAAACCAGACCCACCTATACCTCTGAGTGTTGAATTGCTAGAAATTCCTGGGTCAGCTCATGGATCAGGCCGTGGTAAGTTTTTGCATTTGTAAAAAAAAAACTAAAATGATGCCTGCATAATCTTATTTCAAGTTTAGGAAGAATACTCATTTATGGGCTTCAAAATTCCTTTGAGTGTGTATGTAAACATTTATATAATTGCACCCAGAAATGCCTCTATCTTTAAGATGCCTTTTATTCTTTGAACATCTTATAACCATTAGAATGGTTGCTGTGTCATAGCACAAACATCTGTTGTTTTCTTAAGACTTTTTAATCTCAGTTATTTTAATTTGAAAAATGATTATCATTTTGACTTATCTTTAATAGTGCTGTCTCTGAGCATGACTTGCCAATTAACAAATAAATATAGGTGTAGTGGGGGCGCTTGTTTGAGACAGCATGTACTGCTGGCAATCCATTATAATTCTTTCCCTCTGCTCTGCTCACCCCTTCTCCTGTACCTCAGTTGGTCCTGTGAATGGCTCAGCGGGTGACATAACATCCAAAACTGAGTATAAATAGCAGAGCACACTACTGAGAGAGAAGCCATGTGATCCAGAATTGAACAACACACTGTAGGAAACTCTTGCCATAATCATGGTCTTATGAGAATTCCAAGGTTGGCTAAATGCAGGTGTACAGCAGATGGCAAAAGAAAAAAACCCACATATAATCAATTATAAAGTGAATATAGCATATAGAAACCAGCATCAGAGTTTATAATAATGAATTTTTCTTCCTCTGTTACTGGCTTTGTGGCTGGAT
The DNA here is from genome assembly GCF_003073045.1 of Pomacea canaliculata. Classification (NCBI taxonomy): domain Eukaryota; kingdom Metazoa; phylum Mollusca; class Gastropoda; order Architaenioglossa; family Ampullariidae; genus Pomacea; species Pomacea canaliculata. Next base: position 10,459,298 of record NC_037599.1, read on the forward strand.
TCTAATGCAGTCTCCAGTGCTTTTGAGCAGCTCCAAGAAGAGGAAGGAACTATTCCTGGTGCTGCTTTTGAGTCTGTTACTAGCATAGAGAAGGTATGTATAGCTAATGTTTGCTCAGAGATTCATTATTGCTTACATGATTACCATCTTTGAGTGTTTATTATGAATAATTTAAAGAGCATCAGCTGCATGCAAATCATTATTAGAATCTTGTTTTCTTGAAATCAGTAGCCAAAATAGACAAAATTTCAATTTCATGTACAGCCATATATAATTTGGGAATAAAATATTTTCCTCCTGTCTTTCAACTGGTATGTTACCTGGCTCATTATACTAACCAAACCTGTGATGATCAGGAGGCATGCAGTCAAAAAAGTACTTAATGTAACATATGTACATAAATATGCATATATATATTTTGCATATATAAACATTCAAGTGACCAAGGTAAGGTTCAGTTAACAAAGGTATATAAGCTCCAAAGGTAGACCTTCTATGGTGCTGGTAGCAGAGTGAGACAGCCAGTGGAGTGGAGCAGTGCAGCTGTGTATCATAAGCATATGACAGAATAGACAGAACTGGGCCGAGTACTGAGCCTTGAGGGACGCCACAAGAAGGTGGAGCAGGGCAAGATGTTTGATATCAAAAATAACATAGTCTGGGTCCTATTAATGAGATAGGAGTTGAACCACGCTAGTGCAGGTCCAAAAATCCCATAGAGGGTGCGTAGTCTATGAAGGAGCAGAGAGGGGTCGATTGTGTCAAATTCAGCAGGCGGGTCCAGTAGAGAGTAAGGCAGAAACATCACCACTGTCAAGGGCAGTTAATATATCCGTGGTCACTTTAATTACAGTAGATTCGATATTGTGAAAAGGTCTATATGCTGACTGAGCTAGGAAGATGAACTGGTGCTCTTGTAAGTTGGTCCAGAGCTGTGTCAAAACTACTTTCTCTATGATCTTAGATATATATATATCAATAGGATACACACAACATAAAAATTAAACCCAGGCTCAGCAAGAAAAGTAATGTCTGCTTGGTCACTAGGATGAGAACTATAATCTACCCAGTATTTTCAGAAGTTTTCTGTAGAAACTGCATAAATATTAAATAGGTAGTAAAGACACTTTTTTGCAGCCTTATGCTCCATGAGGAGTAACAAGGAATAAACTAACTAAAACTAAAGAAACTTTTATGTTCTTGTTTTAATTTAAGGATATTTTAATTTTTTTAATGGTTTTATATTATACATAACATGGTATACATAAGTGATTGGATTTTAAGATTATCTTTGATTTTATTGCAGATGTTTGGGAAAGATGGCTCTTCACAGTGCTAACAACAGAATGTTACCTCTCACCTGAAGGCCTTTTACATCTGTTGTAGTAAACGCTCACCACATCATATATTGCATCACTTTTACCATGTAGGAAAAAAAGTTACAAGAACTTTTGCCAGAACCCTAACTTTCAGCAAAGCACATTTCACATTAACCAAGTTAGGTATATCTTTTTCAACTTTTCTACAACAGATTATTCTTATGTGCCAACATGATCTCATATAGCTATGTATTGATTTTATTTTTAAAATATTTAGATTTTAAAAAATTATTTGAGTAAAACCATGACCTGTTTCTTTGCTACACCAGTCACTGTAGCTTTGTAGCATATGTAACAAATCCTCTGGTCTCTACATAATTAGACAAATAAAATCATACACTGAATGTATTTATTATCAACTACTTTTCTGATTAAGCACCATTTTTAGAAATTGTTTAATAATAATAAATGTAAAATTTGTAAAGCGCATACACCCCTAAAGAGTTTAAGGATTATTTTATTATTATTAATTATTTTCATAGTCTTTTAGTTCGTTTTTATTCATTCTTGTTTTACTTAATTGTTTGCACATCATCTTCCATCATCCCTTAACTGGTACTAGCTGATCACCAGTTAAACTGGCCATAAGATAGGCTGTTTGGATGACAGACCCTAGCCTTGCCTCTGACATACCTCATCCTAAGCTCAGTGTTGGCCCAGGCGGCAAAGCATATCATAGGGGTGACCATTACCTTTTCCTTTGGCAGCTTGCCTTCTGAACTCCTTTGGGATATTTTCGCCTGAGTCTGTTCATGTGTACAAAATGCACTGGATGGCCATTACTAGCGGTGGAACAGGGGTAGTTGAGTAGAGGTCTGGGAGGTCTTGCTTTCATCACTGCATATGAAAACACATAACACTCATGTTTCTATAGCCTACTTAAGACTGCACCTTATGGAGGACACGAAGAGCTCATGTTTTTCCACTCACAGGATTTGGAACTTGCATTAGCAGAATGCACTTCGGTGCATTTTACCAGCTTTCCATTCTCCTGCTGGAGGAAACAAGTATTCAACCAGCTTTGTTTTGCTGGTTGCTCAAGAGATGAATTCATCTTTTCTGCTAGCAATCAAAATTTTCCTCCATTGTTTGCACATAACAGGAACTACCTTTCATCAGGATTAAAGTTGTCTGTAGTGCAAAGCCTTGACTACTTCTGTGCTACCTCCATCTACATTTAAGAGAGAAAAATAAGTTGTTGAACTAGGGCCAACATTTGTCACTTGTTTTTTTTTAAGGCTATGAATTATGAATTTTCAATTGGCACTTACATATGACTGTCACATATTCTATCCTTCATTTTGTGGCTGTGACTAGTTATAAAGAACGTATGTTTTTGCAAGTTTGTCCAAATCAGTAATTCTAGGTAGTTCTCTCATTAATTGGTATTAAATTGTATATTTTTTTAAATTTATCTTGACCCAAATGCAGAAAGCGAAGGGATTATTTTTCAGCTAGATACTGTTTGGTTTGTTTCATTCTAAATCTGTAAATAATGTCTTTCACAGTTGTTTTTCCAGTTGTGAGTCAGGCCTACAGCAACTGAAGTGATAAATGTTGACATTGTTTAGTTTCTAGACCCATTAAAAAAAACTGTTCAGAATTGCAAAGTTGCTTTATTGAATAATCCCCCTTTCTTCTGTTGACATTTTACAAACTACCAAAAATATTAATAAGAGTTTAATGCTTGATGCCTTCATTTAGGTGCTAACCTTTTTAACATCAGTGCTGCATGCTTATGTAATAAATTTTTCCATTTATATTGTATAAGTACATGTGATTTTATGTGGCAGAGGTGGTTCTGCTACTGTTGTTTGGCCAAGAAATTCTGGATTTATAATCTGCCTTTTGATAACAAATCAAAGCAGGCTGTGATTGTTACATTAAAGAATACATTTTTAAACGCCAAAAATTGCCTTGTGACAGTCTTACAGCTATTATCAATTGTTAATATTTTGATCACTTACACTACCCTATTCTGAGATTTGAAATCATATTGAGTGATTTGTATTTAAATCACTGTGTGAAAAGAATGAAAACTAAAATAAATATTTTAAACTTTTAAGTATTATGGTGTTTATTTTTGAAAACATTTATGTTGTGTGGGAGATTGTATTCATTACCATATAGAGGCATCAAACTGTTAAGTATATTGCTGACTAGTGTTGACCCTCAGTGGTCATTACTGCTAAACTCTGTGTATGTGGTTTACATGGGTGATACAATTTTTCCATGCAGAATTTCCTCTTAACCACTGTTACTGGACCTATTTAGCTTTTTGTCCCTATGACCCACTAATAAAGTATGTAATAGTTTGTCACCTACACACACTCTCTCTTGCATGCATACACACAGACATGCATAAAATTCAAGAGACAAAACAAAAGAAAGAATAATCAGGCCTATCTTATACATATGCACATACATACTCACTACCCCTCTTCTTCACTTGCTCTTTCCCTTGCTCATAATCACAGAGACAGATACTGCCTCACAGACTGCAAAAGCACACATTCAACTGGTATTGGTTCTGACATGAGTTATAGCAGAATTCAGGAAGGCTATCAAACGGGAAGTTCTGGCCCAGACAAGTCTATATCTGACCATTAAACAGAACAGGCACTGGCCAGGTGGGAAGCACCTGCACAGACGGGCATAGATTGTGTGATTTGTGTCCACAGGTTGTAGCTTACATCCGATGCATCAGCATGTGCGCCACCTGGTTGAGTAGGACTTTTTGTTTTTGGGTAGGACTGCTGTACTAGACGTCAGTACACTGTTGATCACTGCCCGATAAAAGTGGACCAGAATGTCCCATTTTATGCCAAATTTCTTCAGCTGGCAGAGAAAGTAAATTAGAATTATATGTTTAGACTTTACTATAATTTCTTAACTGCAAATGTAAATAATGAATCTAGGCTTACATATTACCAGTAATGATTGTTACAATCTGTCTCATGACTCAGAAAAATTGCATTCGCAAGCACACAGGCAGCCAAAACATTCAGCTGTCATTTATATGTGCATGTTAATGATAATCAATTTGTAAAGAGTGATTTTGATGACAAATTAATATGAGTAACCAAGCTGATTGTGTATCATATCTTTATAGCAGGAGTAGTTTAAAGGGAGAGAGATAAAGACTGGGGTTCTCATCTTTGATGATACCAGCTGTCTTTTTAGCAGTCGTTCAAAGAACAGCTTCTATGATGAATCACATGTTGATATTATGGTAGCTAGTTAGCTTTAAGCAGAGGGTCTGTTCATTAGTTTCAGCTCACAGGTGGACAAGCAAGATTTATATTCTCATTTTTAAGACCAAGAACTACATGGAAAACAAAAGAACTGATGTTTCTTTTAATGTTCATAAAAATATGAGTATGTACAATGAAATTTCTTTCGTAAAATCATCCATTGCTATTTATCTGAGTATCTAGGTAAAACAGGTAAAATGAGGTTTCCAAATGATGAATCTTGAGTGATGAAGTAGCCCACAGAATTTGCATGTGCATGCTGAAAAGAAGAACTTTTATTTGTTAAAAATTACCAGTTATACAGCATGATAGCCTGTATACTTTTTTCCATGTATTATTTATATAGCGTTTAATAAACATAGTATGATGTTCCAATAAATATGATGTGTGTAAGGAATACCTTATTACTTTTTTTGGCAATGGAATTTTTATGTGCACATTCTGTGATTTTATCACACCTCTACATGAAAAAAACTGACAAAATCATAATGTACAGTAGGTATTAAGTGAGTTAATTGTCAATCATCTACCAAAAATCTACCTGTAGTGCAGCTCTCTGTTGTGGCGTCATTGCTGTTGAATCTGGTGGAAGCTACAAAAGTAAAATAAATCTATCATCATTTACATTAATTTAAAGTACACCAACCTGTCCTTTCCAGCGCTGAATGCAGGGAACATTCCTAATTGACACATTTTTCTATTATTACACACTTTTATTTATCTCCCTATGTTTGTCTGTCTGGAATTTTGTAATCAATTTTTAATCCACTTCCCATCATCCTATAGGCATGAAATTTTCATCATTTACTCTGTTACAGTGATAATGTAATATTAAATCATCTTCAGCAGTCTACAAATAATAAAATAATTAACTTTAAAAAAAATTTTGTGTGAGAATTTATAAACCAAATTAGGGGAGATAACTTTATCGTGGATGAGTCCTAGAGCAGCAGTTACCTACGCAGTTGGCACAAAGAATCAAATGGAAGAAGAGGAAAAGAAACAGAAAAAGATATAAAAAATGTGTTTCTCTCCCAATTACTTTTAGAACTAATATTCATAATTTATATATAGTTTATATTGAATTAAGGAACGGAATAAATTCACAAAGTAAAACCTAAAAGAAACGTTGAAATAAAACATTACTATATTATAAAATAATTCCAAAAGTACTTATAAATTGAACACTATATCTTACACACACACATAGAGATTACATGTCTCTATGGATATAAAATATAATGTTGATGTACTTAAAGATAAACCTTAGTGCAAAAATACTTTTTCATTTGACAGGACCTATATCTTAACAAGTTTTCAAAACCATTAACACCCATTTACTTTGAAGATATGCACTATAGCAATATGTTGACTCCTTTATGCCGGTGTCCTTATGTAATTAACTTTGCACTTAACTCAGAGTCAAAATCATAGTAGGTGGAAATATTAGGAATTAATTAGTGTGATCTCACAAGCACTATAAGCATTAATATATTCTATTCTTCTTACAATTCATGTATAAATGATACATAACAGAATGCTTGCTAATTAAAAGATAGCTGCATTCTTTATCGGTTCATACAGTCCTCCTATCTCATTGACCAAAGTAAATCTTAAAGTTAAATTACTTTGCTAGATTTAATATCATTTGTCAAATCTGATTTTTTGCAAATGTAAAAATTTATTACCGTGGAGATAGGCATGGACAAAGGAAGAACGCCAGATGGAGCTGGGGTAGCATTTGGTGGCACGGAGAAACTAAACAAATGAGGTCTATTTTTAAAAATAATGTATAATAACAAGTTGGTAACAAAGTATCAAGAATCCATTACACAAGGAGTCTGTCAAATATAATGTCTTAAAAAACAAATTATTTGGTCATTAAACTTGATCACACTGCACAACAAAAGAAATGTTGAAATTATGCATGAATGCAGATGCACACAGTCAATCATATGCATATACAAAATGAAATTATATCAATAAATACAGTCAACTGCAACCATTCACATGTGCATTCATGTCTCTCAGTGAATAGCTTATTGTTTTAAGCTTGTCTCCATGAAAAGCATCTTAATCAGAATAGCTTGCCAGCTACCTGCTACTTGCAACAACGGATGACACTTGCGTTCCTCCTGGATTTGAGCTGACACTGCCGCTACCACCACCACCACCGCCGCCGCCACCACCAGTGTGACCAACACCAAGTAAGCGCTTTTTTTCTTCCTCTAGGTGTTCCAGCAGCTTACGGTTTTGTCGTTCTGGGTTTTTTTCACACATGTACATAATATAAATATTTCACTACTATCTTTGAAACTTTCTAAACAACAAGATAAAAAAAGCAATTTCTATCTTTACAGAAATACCATTTTAGACCACTTCATACAAATCTACTGACCTGAATGTTATTTTAAAAGAAACCAGGTACATAGCTATTTTATTTTATGCGTTTGATTTACGGTATATAGAAGGCAGATTAAGCTTCAACTATAAGGTTAAAGATGTGGTGGGTGGGTGATAGGGAAAAGAATGTTAGCATTAAAGTGTTTGGTGCCTGAATACTTAAAAGCTGTCCGATCAGGTATTTCCGTGATTTGAAAAAAGTAAGTATTTTAACGACTTTTTGTTAACAATATGTATTCTCCCGTTTGGACCTCTCCCCCTCCCTCCACACGTATTACTCTAGCCATAAACCGTCATTGGAGTTGAACGACTGAATTGTTCTCTTCATTGTCAATCAGCAGACCCTACTTTTAAAAATTCCACTGTGAATTTCAGATGTCTATATTTCCATAAGTGAAATTCTATATATAAAAAAATTAATGCTCTTTTTTTTAACCACCTTGGGGAATTACAGGCGCTTGAAAAGCCATTGTTTATGCCAATTCGACTACGCTCGAGGTAGAAACGGATGTAGACGGCTGCTAAATATCGCTTAGCTCCTTGAAAAGAATTAACTGACCTATATTTCATTCGATTGGTTAACTACCGAAAACAAACCAATCAAACAGACGTAAAGAAAAGTATTGTGTTTGTTAGCAGTCTAAGCGGCTTAGTTTGCGATTATGGCAGAGGGCAGTGGCTTCGACGAAATGGAAGAAATCTTAAATTCTCCCTCTGCACATTCTGACGACAACGTCAAGTTTAAAGATCCTCTTCTTACTGGATTGGACAGAGACAGTGATGATGATGGGGTATGATTTGCACTGTCTTGAAGTTTATAGTATCGTTAGTTTCCATAACACACCCTCAACGTAGATGCATTTTATATTCTTGTTTATTTCAAATTCAGTGTGTGCGCATTAATTATTAACACAGATCATCGATGCCTTTGTTGTTTTATTTTGTATGCAGTTACTTTAGTGCTACTGACACTATCAGGTTGTTTAGTCTGTCATGCTTATTAGCTGTGGTATTGTTAAAAAGTGACGTTGAGAATTATGTTACTAATTCGAACGTATAATATAATCATAAAAAAGATCCATAAATACAGATTGTAAGTTGACGAATTTTTAAACCTTTAGAAGGTGTCATAATTTATAATGGGTATTGGGTTTGGGTACTTTTACAAATTAAGGAAGTTTATCATTTTAACATTTCTTTTATCAGGTTTACAACTTACAGAAATCTTACAAAAATTAGTAAGCAAAGGGCCAAATGGATCACACTCTTTTGTTTTGTCAGATACATTTAAAACATCTAGCTTTATAATTGATGTGACTGTGCAGATAAAACTATTGTGATTGGAAATTGGATTGTACTAGCCACCTATAAATGTGAGAAAAATATATCAAATCCCATCCTCACAAAAAATGTGGAAACGCTCATAAATCTCAGGGCTTCTGCTAAGGCTAAATTCTTTGGGGTCCCAGGGACCCCTTCTTCAGATTTTTAAGGGGTCCCTGTTCTTCGCCCAAATTTGAAGGGGACCCCATTGACGAAAATTGAAGGGGTCCTCCGAACATTTAATGCGTACTGTACGCAATTTTTTGTGTAAGCAGAAGCCCTGAATCTGATAAAATTTCTGAAAGACATAGAGTTGCTAATCATATAAGGGCCATTGCAGGTTTTTGTCTTTATCATTTGTAGGATTTTTAGAGTGGTGATTCAGTTGTTTTGCCATTGCACCTGGGTGATCAGTATTGTCCCCTTTGATTGCAGTCAGAAGATGATCATTGGCCCATGAAAGCCATCAGTCAATCACTTAAAAGATACACTGAAACATTTGAACAATCTATAAAAAGTTTCTATTATTACTATGCATTAAAGAAAAATCTCTCATTTTCAGATGGAAAGTCTTGACTTAGATGTGTCCACCAAATCAGAGGGAACTGTCTCACGTAGTTCTAGTCTTATAGCAAATTTTCGCCTTGATGAAGATGAAGATGCAGAGACACGAGATCTTTTTATAGTTGTGGATGATCCAGAGAAGCATACAAGTACGCTTGAAGCATATATTACATTCAGAGTAACTACAAAGGTATGTCATGTGTTAATTATCGAAGTTCTTTTAAAAGAATGAGAAACTGCATTTATACAGATATATATATATTTTTACTGTGCAGTGCATGTATTTTTAAGTTCACTTACGTACAGTGCATATGTCTCCACATACCTGAACATGTTCTAGCATTTGATTCTTCTTGAAATTCATCCACATTAATCAGACTTTATGCATACTGACCTTTAAATTTACTTCTCTGGTAAAAAATGTTGAAAAAGATAATTGGCACCAGATTTTAGTCCATGAATCAGGGCTATATATTCTGACATTTCTGAAACTATTGTAAATTTATGAATGAAGTGGATCTTCTGTGCATTTTTTTATTAGTGGAATATATTGTAAGAGGTGAGGATTGAACTAGTAGGGTGGTTTGTGCAGATGTGTTTAGGCACTTTGATACATGACAGAATAAAATGATGTAAAAAAATTATTGTAGTAGCAAATTTGTATAGCTTATAATAGTATTATGCATATATACTTGATCATTCTGATAAGAATAACAACCATCTTAAGCTGTGGAATATAGCATTACTGTCACAAAAGCTTGCTAGGTTTTGACCAGAGTCATTTTGTTTCAGACCACACGTGCAGAGTTTGACAACTCAGATTACAGCGTAAGGCGACGCTATAACGACTTTTTGTGGCTGAGGCAACGCCTAGAAGAGACCCATGCAACTCATTTGGTTCCAGTATGTACTGCTTTTTCTTCATTCTGTAACTGACACGACATAAAGTTGAATATGTTTTATATTTCAGAATTGTGCTGTGCATATTTGCCTAGAGTACTTTTGTTAAGCCCAAGAGCTTTTTTAAAATCAGTTAGAATACACTTAAATACCAAACATAATACAGGGATTTTTTTTCATGTCTATCTAGGTATGTGATTATAGATAAGATTTAAAAAAAATTTTGAATGGCGGCCATCATCATCATGAGTCTAAATGAAGCAGGTGTACTGTAATACTTATAATCAAAAGGGTCAATGGACCAATAAGATAGATAACATAATAAGAGAATGAAATTATTTTCATTTTCATGTAAAATGAAGGTCTTTTGTGTATTCAGGGGAATATACTTTGTAAAACTGGTCTTGTTTGGTGGTCTGCAGAAGGTTTGGTTTTGATTGCTCTGAATTTTTTTTTAAGAATCATTAACAGGCTTTGAAGAGGTTCTTAGAGACATTCACACACCTCTGTTAAATAAGTCATTACAATGCCTTACAAATGTGTTGGTGTGTTTCTTTAGCCTTTGCCAGAGAAACATAGTCTAAAGCGGCTGGATCGATTCAGTACAGAGTTCTTGCGAGTTCGACAGAAAGCACTACAGAAATTTCTTACTCGCATTGCAGACCATCCCGTCCTGTCCTTTGATAAAAACTTTCAAGTATTTCTTACTGCTAAAGCATGGGTAAGTTCATTAAATACAGACATTTTTTTAAAAAAAAGTATTTTTTGCATTTTAAATCTCTAATTTTTTTTCTCTTTCACTTCTTTACAATTTAAGAGAACTAAATTTGTCATAACACACACACACACAGGTGCATGCAGAGAATGGTTGATATGATTGCAAACTGAACCATTTATTCTTCGGTAACAAAATTTATTGAGGATATGTCTACATGTATGTATGTGCATGCATAAGTGTGCTTATACTGAACTAAATTTAAAGTGAAAAAAGCTCAACATATGGTCTCCTGCAATAGAATTGCTTTTATATTCTTACATGACTTGAAAGTTTATGTTGACTGCAGCATTTTTTTTTTTGCTCATAGGAGTTCCAGTCTTACAAAAAACAAGGGAAGGGTTTTATATCCCAAGTCACAGATTCCATCCACAACTTAGGAGCATCCTACATGATGAAAAACAGGCCCACAGAATTTGCACTCATGCAAGAGTACATCAACATCTTTGGTGAAAAACTAGGTGTCATGGATCGCATAGCTACTCGTGTTCTCAGAGAACAAGCAGGTCGGTATTTACCACATTGTTTCCTGCTGTCATAAATTAAAAAGAAAAAAGTATAAAGAGTTTTGTTCAAATTATGACCAGAAAAGTTTATTTTACTAAACTATGCAATTAGTTTTGGATATGTGTAGGAAAATAGATCATCAGTCATGTTTTAAACTTTTTGAAACCACAGTTGAAGACTTTTTTGATCTGTAGATTACCATTCAGAACTGTGTGAGTGGGGGCCTTGCTACACACTGTGGGCCAATTCTGAAGACCAGCTGACAGGTCCTTTACTTGCCATGTCTGCAGCTATTGACCATTGTTGCCAGTCATTAAAGATCCTAGTAAGTCCTCAGTTAGTCATAGGACCTCTGAAGAAGATTGTATAGAACAAAACATGTTAATATCTGATTTAGATTATTATGTATAATTGGTACTGTTTGCCTGCCAAGCCTGTATAAATGACTCAGCATCTTTTAGTCATACTTCATTGTTACAAATAGTGACATCTAGCAAGCGTTAAATGGCTCCCATAAAACTTTTGAAAGACAAGCTGTTTTAATCACTGTCAGTTTATATGGGTTTTTTTTCCCAGATTGATGACACAGATGATAATCTAGCTCAGCCATTAAAAGAGTACATTCTGTACACAGAATGTATCAAGGTAAGGCAGTTCACTTCGTTGCCTTCTTTTGTTTTGACTGCAGAATTTTTCAGTATTACTAACTGCATATGTTGTTCCTGCTACGCACTAAATCTCAACAAATGTACTGACAGTTGTGATCTTTTGTGATGTTCGTTGGATTTTCTATTGTGTTCTCATGAACATATTAATGTGCAACTGATTTTAAATATTTTTGTATGCTTTAGGCTGTCCTGAGGAGGCGAGATGCAATTCAGATGGAATATGATATGGTTGTGGATGAACTTAACAAACGCAAAGATGAACGTGAACAGGTAAGGACGGTGAACTGAAGGAATAACAATGTTGAAATATTGCTTTAAAGACACATTTCTTAAGCACTGAGTAATGATTTTGTTTTTTTTACCAATTTTTGCATTTCTACAAGATACATGAAGATGTCATTCAGCCATTCTTTACATTATAGACATATTTTACTGCATGTTTTAGTTATCGTCCAATTTATCACTGAATTTTTTTATTTGAAAATCAACAATTGTACAAGTAGAAATTCAAGGCAGATCCTTGCAAAACCTGCTCCTCCTATTTGTTTTGAGAGAGAGGAGCCAAAAAAATGAAATGTTAAAATGTATGAGAGAATAGATTGTGACACAGTTGTGGCTTTTTAACTTGCAGTTGAAAATCTCAGATCAGACGTACTCCATTGGTGCCTTTCTGGGAAAAGACCCTGAAGATGTCAAGCACCAGAAGCAGGAAAAACTAGAGCAGCAGATCGTAGAAGTGAGTGTAGTTTCCAGTAGTGAGTGCAGATTCTGATTTCTGGCAAGATTGGCTCAAAGATTTTTAAAAAGTGTATTAATAAAGCTTGTCAGAAAAGGAATTATCTTTAGACTTGTGAACTTGCATATGCACATACATACTCCTGTATTGTTGCACTTTGTATGCTGTTTTCAAGCAAGACTTGTTAGAGAAGTTTATTAGCAATTCTTTGTAAACTTTAATTTTAAAAAATGCTAATATTTGTCATGCCCAAATAATGAAGTTTAGTAAATGCAGTTTAAAGAAACAAAATGATTAAAATATTCAAAGCTCTTTACTTTGTTTTAACCTGCAGTTAACTCGGCAAATGGAAGTCCTGAATGATAGGTCAGTGGTGGCAAATGCAGATCTGAAAGCAGACATGGAGCGTTGGCATAAAACAAAGCAGCGAGATGTGAAAGAAATTCTTATCGGCATGGCAGATCGACAGATACGCTACTATGAAAAGGTGAGCTAAATTTATGGGATAAGTACTTAAATTAGTGTGAGTTGAACAGATGTGACAGAATGTAGAAACCAGGATGTCATCAAATGAAGGAATTATGGCAGTTCTTTGTCAACTTTATTCTTGTAATATGTGCCATTGAGAGGGTAGGAAACACGTAAAGTGTACTATCTTGCACACATCTACATCTACACATTACGGTGGACTTTACATCTTTTCAAAATTTATTGCGATTCCTGCAAGCACTGAATGGAATGAAGGAGCTTATCTATAGACCTACACTCTTTGCCATGAACATACACATGTAAACTCATACATGCTTCCATATAAAAACTTTTTTAAATTTCTAAATATGTTGCAAACTGTTAACCAGCCATTGACATATGAATCTGTTTTCCTGTATTGCACATAAAGTGTCTGCTTATATGGGAGGATGCTATACGAGCTATTCAGAAGAGAGAGGAAGATGGTGTCCAAGCTCCTGTAGATTCTACTGCCACCTCAACCACCATCACCACCACATCTTCAACTGTAACAACAACTTCAACAGCAGACTCTATCAATAGTTGTAGTAAGGTGCCAAGTAATTCAGATAACACAGGTTCACCTAAGATCTCATAAATTATCTCTACAAAAAACAAACCACTGTACATAATATTCTGGCATAAATGTTGCCAGTATCTTTTTTTCCAGATTGATACTTGATAAAAATTAATTGATGAATCAGACCAAAGGATGGTGAATGTGATTAATGTGACTTTAAATAGAAATATGTTATACTTATTTAAGTAAGAGATAGTGTTTTATTTAAAAAACAGAAATAGTTTTTGTTTTTTTTTGTAATGCAAACCTTATTCATTTTTCAAGCCTATTACAGTTGATTTGCAAATAAAATAAAAATTTCTGGCACTGAACTGCAGTGTATTTGAGTACAGCATAGAAATAGGCTTCCAGTGTGAGAACGATCTTAAAAGCCTTCGTTAAAACTTGGGCTGGATTATTATTGGGCTTCTTGTATGACTCTGTGCTAAGGACACCAGCTAGTTTTGACTCCAGCTTTAGGCAATGTAAGAAATGAACAACAGAAGTAAGAATGATTCTGTGGGTTAATAATTTTCACTTCATGACCTCGCTTTTACCCCATATAAAAGAATTATAATTGTGCTTGCTGCAGGACATTGATGCCTGTGCAATAGTTTGCATCTCAAAACAGGAATTGTTTGGAAGCTCAATAAAACTCTTTAAAAAGAACAGTAGAAAGCGAGGCAAAGGACATCAGAACCATGTGGGCCCAACTGAAGGGGGTTGCCCAAAACCGGGTTCGCCGGAAAGGTCTTGTTGCAGTCCTATGCTCCTTGAGGAGTAACAGGAAATGAAATCTAAACTAACTCAATGGAACTCAGTTCCATTCTGCAGAGGCTGCATTCTGTTCACACCTTAAAGCTTGTATGCATGAGCTTCGAAAGAGTATATGCATATTCATCCTGACCAGCTTGCCCAAACAAATTTAAAAACGATTGCTCCATTAGGTCTTGAAGGTCAACCAGAGTCAAGCATGAACATTAAATTCAAATTTGCTTGTTAGTTAATAAACATACTGCTGTCATTAGTTTATCACAAAAATGCATTTTGATTTTTTTAAATGAATTTCCTGTGGGAAAGCACATGAACTTGTATTACTGGACTGCTGGCAGATGATTTTTTCCAGTTAATTACTAAAACGAGGCTGGTGTGTATAAAACTTCCAGTTTGGTCACATTCATTGTTTAGGCTCGCCGAGACTAATAGTGGAGAACTTTCCAAGAGGCTAAGTGCTGGTCTTGGCAGACAGACAGCAATCCACCTATGCATGTCCATGGAAAGCATATGTTGGCTGACCTAAATTCTGACTTGTGACATCACTGAAGGTAGTAGCCAGTGCAAGAGCTTTGAGGACTTGCAAATAAGGCATTGCCATAATAGCTAGCCTACTTTTTGCTAAAAACGGTCATTAAGCTTTTTCAAAAATACAGGGCAGAATTAAATGTTCTATGTATCCTGCCAACAAAACAAGTTATTTGCTCAGTATTAGTATCTTGTAATGAACAATGGCTCTGGAAATTTGAAGATTATCTTGCATGTGGGCTATCCTTTAAAGATTTAAGTGTTGTCATGCTATCAAGAAATGGTAGCTGTTCCTATCATTCTCATCTATTTACCATGGTCTGCTGGCTGCTTTGATTTTGCCTCTGTGCATTTATACACCTGTGCATCATGCTCATTAGTCAGTTTACTGTCATGTTCCATCAAAGGGGCTGTATTTGTGAGATAATGCTGGTGCTTTCTTATTACAGTTTTAAATAAAGCTTACATTTTTCTTAAATTTTGGGGGTCTTTTAGTAGTTTTAAAATGGCCCCTCTTTACAGTTCATCAAAGCAAGACCAATTACACCATGCAGCAGATATTGTCTTTGACACCACTGATGTTTCAGTGCTCACATTAAGATTTACTTCAAGTGATAAATATGTGAATCTTACTGTTCTGCTTTGGAATTGCAGATTTATGTGCAATACTTTTGTGGTATAATTTCATTATGAAGTTGCTATACTTACAAGACACTAGTCTACTAGTCACTAGTCTGTGGGCTTAAAAGAACAGATTAATTGCATGAATGGTGGTTGCCTTTTTTCCTAATGTGGAATATAATTTCTTTAAGCCTAAAATGCTCGTGGAGATTTTGAAGAACTGTAATATTGATTAAAACCATAATATGAAGTCCTATGTAAAAAATTCAAAGGAGATTTCAAGTGAAGGAAAGCAATGTTTCTTTTCTCATAAAGTCATCAGCTAAAGATAAGTGCTTATGTTTTGTGCCTTTCCGGTTGTGTTGTATATCTGCATCACATTCAATGCTGTGATCGCAATTATTTCTTCTTTATTTGACAAAATAGCTTCTTATTGTATACTTTTTTCACGAGGTGTTTCATTTAACAAATAGTAAGTATTAACCAAGATATTCTTTATGGAAAGTATTTGTTTATTTGATTGAGATTAGGTTTTTGGTTTTCAGAAATCCTTAGTTATAGAGCATGTGGACAGACATGTATATGGATATACCCATTGTGGGTATCTGTGGGCTTACATGCACTTTAAACATAGGAGGTAAAGCACTGGTGTCTGCAAAGTCCCAAGTATTTGCTATAACCAGTATTCAGATGTTGACTTCAGTGCCCCATAGCACAGTTCATAGATCAGTCTTCACCACACTTATTTATTGCAATAGATGTTTTATATCTATTTACTTTTGGCAAAATTGGTATCAAATACTCATCATGTGTTACATTCATTATCTATCTTATGAGTACTTTTGACAAAACTGATTATATTTTGTTGGTCAGTGCAATTTTGTAAATTATTTGCTCTGGCGTTTATTATGAATAGTAGGTAAGGTGTGTACGTGGAGAGTGAATGAAAGATAGGCAGAGAGTCATTATAATCCTACCAAGTCGATGGACTTTTATGTATTAAGTGTCTTGTCACTATTTATGAACTGCATGCATGATTCTGTTTCCAATGCATTCCATTTCCATATTTGTAAGCATGTCTCATTGCCATTGTGATCTAGCTATAGCACAAGAAGTGTTGACTTGATCTCTTTTCACTCTTTTGATTTTTCACAAAATCATCCAAAGTGCAGTCGTCCCTTAGTGTCTGCAGGGGTTGGTTCCAAGACGTCCATGAGTACCAGAATCTGCGAATACTCAAGGATCTTACATAAAACGGCATAGTGTTTGTGTGTAACCTACAGATAACTTTCCCTAGTGGGGAAGCAGCTAGCCAAGTTCTAAAGCACCGGTGTCAAAACCTAGAGGCATGTTGGTTTTTAATACCAGTGTAAGCACACCAAAATTTCCCCTCTCCCTCAACCGAGCTGTCTGGAGTAGGTACCTGACCCATGGAGAATTGGGAAGATAAGACAGCAAGAGGCATCACCTCACAAAACAGGTAGCACCAAGAAAAGTGATCTCTCTGATACTGACTACCCAAAAAACCTATAAAGGTTAGGGCATGACCATTATTTTTAATTCCTAATACAATGTAAGTGATATATAAATAGTTGCTATACTGCATTGTTAAACAACTAATGGCAGTAAAAAGATGTGTACATTTTTTAGCATAGATGCCTCATAGACCTACGTACAGAGTATATGGCAACATATGGTAGAGAGAAACTGAAATGACAGGAGGTTATTCTAGCACATCTACGTGGATTAAAGTAGTAAATTCAAATTTTGCTTTTTGGAATTTTGAATATTTTTTTATCTGTGGTTGTTGAATCTCTGCGGACGTGGAACCAATAAATACAAAAGGGTGACTGTATAGTTCCTCAGAAACCAGAGTTATGCCATGTAGGAATAAAATGAATAGCTTCATGGAGAAAAAATAAAATGGAGCATATCTGTATGCTTCTAACCTTCCATTTATGAGAAATTAGTATAATTCTAACGTGTGTAATTAAAAATACAGTGGAACCTCGGTTAACGAACTTAATCCGTTCTGGAAAGCTGTTCGTTATCCGATGTTCGTTAGGAAAGTTACAGATATATATAGGTATTTGTTGAGAACTGGAGTTAAATAAACAGCATCTAAGCGTGGTTGGAAGCAGGTAATTGGGGAGACTTCCTTTTCTGTAGCTTTGAGGTTAAAGTAAAACTTGTCCAAAACACTTCGGGACAGACGCATGCCACCTTCAAAAGTGCGTGTCTCGAAAAAAACCAAAATGTTCGTTAAAAAATTCGTGTTATTAAGTGCTTGTAAATATAGAGAGGCCCAAGATTGTCACTGTCCTATTAGTAACTACATAATTGTAGGATCATTATTAAATAATGTTAAGATGACATTGTTTTTATCAGTAAAATGGGTAGATCACTTTGGTTAAGTGCTTAGAGTTGCATTTGATGAATTTGATTTTTTTTTATTTGGTACACCTTTTACATGAATGACACCTTTTACATTAGAAACTTTTGGAATTCTGCCTGTATGACCATAGATGTCTTCAGATTAAGATGAGGGGATAAGATTATTGAGTGCTTTATGGTTGATGTTTTAAAAGTCGTGACATGATGCATTCCTTTTTGTTTTTCATAGATTATGTTTAGTGGTTAGAATACACCAGAAGTGTGTATAAGTTACAAGTAGTTTACTGTGCAAGTTTTTTTTTAGACATGGGCAGACTTGAAAGCCTTTTTTTTTTCAAAAAAAAATTTGTACAGAAATTGTTTCTGGTCATGATCCCTGCTTTGAGTAAAATTGTTCTGAATTTTTTGTGAGGAAGAATAGATGTGTTTAATGTGATATATTTTGTGCAAAATATTGCCCTTGACATGACTGCTCTGCAGTCACATATGCCACACTTTTTATCAAACCGATCTTTTTACATCAGTCTTTTCTACGGAATATAGTGTTGTCACGTCAAGGTTTCAAAAAAAAAAACAAAAAAACAATCAATGGATCAGTTTTGTTATCAGCAGCCAGTAAAGTAACTCCTGCTACTATGTATTAGCTCCATGTTTTGTAAGCATGTAGCCCATCAGCATAGTACCATATCTGTAGCTGATCAAATTTATGCCGACTTAATTTCTTGCATGGTTTGGTCACACACTGACATCTTAGCTGTTCATTCATGGGTATCTGTTTGTTAGATAGAAGTAAATAAAAAATTCAGGAAAGATGTGTTTAGCTTTTTGTCTTCATAGTCAGTCGTAGCATGGTCAGTGCAATATGTCTACAGTGATGATTTACTTGCATAAAAATGGAGCCGGTTGCAATCAGGCAACTCTCATTTATTCATTCATTCCACTTAAAAATTCAACACCAAATGAAAAATTTGCTGATCACAATTGTATTTCAATGCACTTAATGATGAATTTTTGAAAATATATGCTGTATACTCAGGTATCAAGGAATGTTACATAGTGTAATATGACAAAAGAATCTCTCAAGTTTGGAATTGGTTAATTTAACATCTTTTCCCTCCTACCCCAGCACCTTAAGCTAGATTCTTGGTAAGTGGAATTGCTTTTTTCCAAAACAGAAAAGGCAGTACCATAAGACTATAACAAGTGATTTGTGCTGAAAGGTACAGCATTTGATATCCAAAACTTTGGACAGCAATTGTGTTAAGCTAAAGTACACTGGCTACCAATGAAAAGTCTTGGCTGCAATTATGAAAGACTGGAGACCATAACATAATAGCTGCAATGCCACCTATTGAATGTTGCATGTACTAATTAGTAAAACTTGCCGTATTCAGCTAGAAATCCTGCACTGCATTCCTAAACTATTGTAGTGATATTTTTAAATGCAAACTATTTTTTTTTTTAGATCATCTACCGAGCAGACAGCATCATTTTATATTACATTTACACAAATAAACTTATTTTAAATTGTTAATTATCTTAGATTACAATTGAGGAATGTTTTCTTGTTCTGCATACTGCAAGAAACAAGATGCCAATTAGCCAAAGTCTAATTCAGCTAATGAAGGCTTCATACATAATTATATGACATATAAATATTACATGAAACGTATTTACAAAAGAAAGTACTTGTATGAGTACTTAGCATGTCAAAAGTAATTGAAATGCAAAGCATTCATTTACATACACACGCAATTTTGACAAAGCAATGTTTTAAAAATTCATGTTATATACTGGATGGTAAACAGTATCACAGATTTGACACACGATATGATAAAGGTTTAAGATGCAGGCATGTAAAATGCCAAAAATTTAGGTATATATGTGTGTGTGGGTGTGTAAATAGCACAGCTGCCTTCTATCAGCAGTAGTCAATAAAGATATTGAAGAAACAAAGCCTTCATTTCAAAGAACCAAGTTATTTGAAATAGAGGCTTTTTTTTTTTTTTTTTAACGAGACAAGTACTTTTTTCTTTTGGCAATTTCACTTTCTGTTAAGACAAAAAGCCCATATTTTAAAACGTCCTTGTGTCTGGTTTGAGTCACACCAATACATGCTGGATCATCAACAAGTACATGGGCAAAAGCATCTTTGGTTGCAGCATTTATCAGGTGATGTGCCTCTGGTTATTGTTTGAAATCAACAGTGACCCACCCTCTACAACTTTTCATGGCTTCAGCGGGACAATTACTTGTGTAAGTATAAAGGTATAAGTACTAGTCAGCACAACATTACTTACAATGGTTAACATACTGAAGTAGCTACCATTAGAAAGGTATTATATGATGCATATATAAAGCACATTGGTGGAAGGATGACACTGAGGGCCGTTCTATTCCTGTTTCCACTACACACATAAAATCACAACTGTTCAAGGAAAATGACCACCACAGAACTGTACACTGAATGTAAACATTTTGTTTATAATACAAAAAAAAAAGTCATTAAAATAAATATTTACAACAAAAAAATTTAAGTTAGTTCTGTCAGTATGTCACATATTTTATGTTTGTAAAATTAGGGCTATAAATGCTCTTAGTGTTAATTTACTTTCCTTGCATTCTTGTTCCACCTCTCACTCTTCTCAATCCTGTTCATCTACCATCTATTGACTAAAGTATTAATCAAAAATACTCAGAAATAAGGACATTTTGCCAATTACTTTAAGATGTTGCAATGTTTTGCTAATTTTGAATTATATAACTATATAAAATTTTAATAAAAATCTTTGGCCAGCAGCTTGAAAACTTTCAGAAGCAAAATCTCTGAATATCTTTCAAATATTTACCACATGGTTTAAGTACAAGACTACTATTTGCTTCTGATTCTTAAATATCATTGTTCATTCACTAAAGTTAATCAGTATAAATATAAATACTTCACCTTCATGTGAAAACTACAAATTTGAAATGGTTGCATTTTTTGTCACCACTGATTCACCTATGCAAGACATTTTCTCATGATACACCATTCACACATGCAAATGACACCTAATGTTTACTCATAATAGACTCCATATACTGATGCAATAGCATACAGGGAATTATTTTTAAACTCTGAGCAAGCAAATGAATCATTTACATGATCCCACAGGCACCGGCTGCCTATGCGAATGCCCTGATCTCCCATCTGTCCTATATGCACCAGACAAATAATCTTGTAACGTGGAATCATCAGCTCCTTCACTTTGGCTTTAATGACCTGCAGAAACATTATTCAGCAAATATAAATTTCTTCAAAAGTTGATGATGTAGTATACTTTATATATTACATATCTTTTCATAAATTAGAATAAGTCTGAAAAACCTGAGAAGAAAATTATTTTGAATTAATACATATGAAATGGCCAATGAAGTTACATTTTTAATATCTGCAGAGTTTGAAACCAAATAGTAATCCCCCCTCCATTGCATAAAATGTATCTCATTAATAATATAAAGGTATAAATTGTAATTGCTCATGGCGTTTGAGTTGGAAGACTACATCAGCAGGTTTAACCTCTTACAGGAAAAAAATTAGATATGCTTTTCTTTATTATCATGCTTCGATCTGCTTATTTTTAATTTTTGGTATGCAAGCTATTTATGATCCCATAGAACTCGTTCAAAATACAGAAAAATATATACCAACTCACACTGCAAGAGTTGCTAATAAAGATAATATGCAAATAACTTCTAAAATACATTAAAAAAAATGATACAACATAAATGAGATGTTATCTAAATCATATGCTGACCAAGGTAAAATGATGAAGATGACAAACCAAAGCAGTGTTACAATACCTCAGATAATGTTTTGGTCATTTGTCGACACAGCTCTGGTTCATATTTCTCTTCAGCTAAGTAACCATCCAGTACATCCTGCATGATGCTTTTGACAATGGAGTATGGAATTTTTTTGCTGGTTCTAGCTGATAGGTATTTTCATAGCGAGCAGGTGGTTTAAAATGCTCATCATGCCCAGGCTCATCCATATAGGAAACTGTGCTGGTTGTTCTACAGAATATTCGAAGACAATGTAACCATTTACATATATAGTAGGGAACAGCTTTTTATAGTGTTGATAAACTTAAATGTTGGTGGAATACCCAAGAGTGTATAATGTGTCTCATAAAAACTGTTCAGTTTTTGGAGTGAAATTTGTTCACAATTTGTTTCTAAAGCTATAATAATATATTATACAAAAGCCAAATTAAAGTTAAGTACAGTAGTGATTTAATTTGCCACTCATTTTTTCTTCTTCAAGCCGCAGTCTGTTAATTAACTGTGTTAAGGAATACTTTTCTAAAAGATGTGGTTTAAAAAAAGCACGGGAAAAATTAATATCTTACTCAAAGCGACTAAGTCGGTCACCATGTCTTAATGTAGCCTCGCTACTGTTGAGAGACGTCAGGCTACCTTGTTTCTTCAGAAGTCGGGCTGCCTTTTCCTTGGCTCGGTCCCGATCAGAATGCGACATCTTGATTTTGTGCTGTATATATATATATCTGTTGATGGAAAAATTGTACAAATGCATCCACAGCTTAATTCTGCTATTTCATATTTTTGGATGCACGCACAAGCACATATATGCAATTATACTACCATTAACGAGATTTTTTCTATCTATTTATTAGTTTTTGATTATGGTTCCTTTTATTCCACAGAGTAATGACTATGGTCGCAAGTTTTCAAACTGTCCAAACTCGTCACGATACATATGTTGATTGGTATATTTCGGAAATTTGATCACCATCAGCAGTGCGCGATGCTGATCTATCTCGGTTTTCAGAGGAAAAGAAAATTTGAACAGCAAAGTTTGAATAAAAGTAAGTTTCATCTTCGAGGCCTGCAGTAGTATTCACTGACGAGAAAATATAAAAGATAAGGAAAATTAGAAATATTTGGAAAAAGAACAGTCGACACGCACCTGTACTGTTGCCTGGTGACTGAATGCCACCTGGAGATCCGACAGGAAAGTCGGAAAGAGAATGTTTGTTATTGTCAAAATATTCTTTCTGTACACATTAAAGAGGCATAATACTAAATTGTAAATCTTACATAAATATTTCAATAGGACAAATTAATGAAGCTTGTTTTACGTACAGTGAAGTGGCAAAATACTAATCTTGGAATTTAATAACATATGTTTCCTGTCGTGTAGATCGCGCTCTCTTTGATCTAAGGAAAAAGACAGCGATCCCTTTCTTAACTATCTTTTCATTGGTCAATAGACTTTTGGGTTGGCCAATAGCAAGTACGTTGATTCTTAGGCTCTCCGGATGCACAATGGCTTCTTGATATGTAGTTGTGGCAGTGTGTTGTTATTGAAAGGGTGTTGCGACCATGTATTTCTCAATTGGATGGCCAAAATGTTTGAAGAGAGCCCAAAACAAATCGGCAGTCATTCGTCACATTGTCAGCAGCTGCGATCGAATGTTTTTTGCTGTCATCACGGAAAATTCTGTGACCCTCTGGTACTCCAAGGTAAATTCGTGTGGCGAAGTTAGATACTTTTCTCCAATGTGAATTGTAAATTTTGTAACTGTGTGTTATAGTTATCATCACAAGATAAAGAACTGGATTTGCTTATGTATATAATTTTCAAGTATCACTAATATATTAGCTGTCATTATTGTTTTGTCCTATGTTCAGGCACTTGTTTAGCATTTAATTCGGACAATGCCCATATTTATTTGCACCATAGGAGATAACAGTAAAAGTAAAGTATTCTGATTGTGCTTCAAATGTGGGTGTCTTGGGATGTATCATACTATTGTTAGGCCAGCAGCATATTCTCAGTTATCAAGAATTATTTAAACTATGTGGGATATTGATAAATATATGTAAAATTGTTAAAGCTTTCAAATTTTCCTAATAACTGCTATGCGGTACTTCCATTGATTGTTTTAATTTTTAAAACTATTGTTCAGATTCAGTGGTGATGTAGATTTTCAGACTACTTATCTTCAGTGCCACAAATTTAAGGAAAAGAAAAATCCTATTTTTGTTTTGATTTGAGCAGTATCATATTTAAGAATAAATAACTATTGTTTAAAACAAACCATATAAACAGTCCCTTTTTACATGAGTGTTTGATGGATGAATAGGACATCTTCTGTAATTTTGCACTCTTTTTCACTTGTTTTGCTTAACAGTATATGTAGATGGTAGTACATAAATAAAAACAAAGCAAATCCAAGGCAGATACATGAATTTAGGTTCTACAGTTTAATCTGTAACGTGTTTACATCAGTGGCATGCCATGTTACAAATATATGAGGTATTATTACATGAACTTTGAAAATTTGTCATTTGCTACACATGATAAATGTAGTCATGTAAGTTGAGGATTAAATTTAAGTGGACCATTACCTTTAGGGATAGTGATAATGCAGCTAGTTATACTTATAGAATATTCTGCCAAGCCCTTTAGTCACAGTGCTGGTCATTGGAATATAGCCAGGGCTTTTGGTCTTAAAAACAGAATGAACTGTTAAAGATATGTCTCCTTTAGTTCTGTTTCCAACAGTACTGTCTATCAGTTTTTGATGTAAAACTTAGACCTATTTATGTGTAACAAAACTAAGATAGTGCCTGAAGAGCAGAGGTATTGGATTTTAAATACGACCTTAAGAAACCATAAGAAGTAGTCATCTGAAATGTTGTTTATGTACACAAGTGCATATGATTATATGCATTTTAATTTTAAACTATTAATAGGTCTAGCGTACTTAATACACCGATGCATGTGCACATGAGCACATGAGCACATGTATTTTTCTTTTTTATTAAAGGATTATTAGCTATGCAAACCATGCCTCAAATCACATTTTGTGCCAAAAATTGGCCTCATTTAATTTCATTGCATCAAATTAATGGTATGTTTGGTGTGCTGAATTCCATTGCAGAAAGTCATGAAAAATCTTATTAGATGGCTGTTAGCTATGCAAGTCATGCCTCAAATCACATTCTTTTGTTAAAAAATATCTCCACCTGATTTCATTGCATTAGAGTTTTATATTTACTGTGCTGAATTTTACTACAGGAAGTCATACAAAATGAGCAAGGAAAAAAATCTGCCTTTTACTGTTTTAGACACTTCTATAGTAACAATACTAATTACTAAGCAACAAGATATCCTTTTGGATCTGCTCTGGGAAGACTGTAGATCATTGCCTCAAGGGCTGCCCATCCCATGATTTTATGTTTATGCCTGAAGCTCAGTCAAAACTTCTTGTCATAGTGAATAACTAATTATGTAAATTCTGTCTCCATCAGTCCTTTCTATCACTGCCCTATTTATAGATAATAAAACCAGCTTTGTGTCTGAAGGACAGAGGTGTCTTCTTTTAGATATCATTTGAAAGAATTTTAAGACACAGTGTTTGTGCAAGGAGGTATATATATATTATAAGATGCTCATAGGTCGAATACAATGATTTACATCTCCCAAGAACATGTGTACACATGCATTCACAAACACATAAAATGATAGATCAGTCATGGTTCTAATAATCTGTGCAAGTCATACCTCAAATTACATTTACATCAAATAATTTTACTGTTCTAAATTAGTGGTGTTTAATATGCTATGTGTGAAATTAGATAAAAGTGGGGGGAATATCCATTTTATACACTGATGTAGTAACAATGCTGATCACAAAATGACTAGTAATCTTTTGTTAGTAGCAACTTCCACTTACTGTCTAACAGCATGAAACTTTTAGATCAAGACAAGTCCTAACAAAAGCCTCTCACTCAAAATGTTAGTCCTTGTTCACACCTAAAACAGCCAAAGGGGGACACATCACAAGCTTTAGTAGCATTGGACAAAGATTTCAGTTGCTCATGCTTTAGTTTATTGCAGCCACTCTGTTAATTGGCCAGCCCTTATTATTATTATGCCTTTGACTGGAAACATTTTACTTTAGTTTGAAGTGTATTTATATGTCAGTTCTACACATATTGTTTGTTTCCTGTTTCTATTTTACACGTTGTCTACTTGTTCAATCACTGTACCCATCCCCCTCCTGCTCTTTGTCACAGCATACAGTCATTTAATCCAAATGGGGATGCAAAAAGGTTTTGTATTTTGGCTTAAATGCCTTAGCTTTTAAAGAATCATTTTGGGTTCTATTGTGACCTTTGTTCTTTAAAACTAAAAGATTAATTAAGCAGTAATTTTATAAAATGTCACCAGACTCTTTCTATTCTTCACATTTCCGACATCTTTAATCTGTTTATAGCATTAAGAATGAGGTACAAGGTTTTATCAGAATGCTTGCCACAAGACCCACGCTTACATAGATGGTTATGTATGCATTCGTACATGCGTACAGCACACCATGCACGTGCATACACCAATGTACATTCCTCACTTCCACACTTCAGATCCACAAACACAATGGACATGTCAGAACAAAGCTGCTTTGTGTTGAAGCGCTGGCTTAGATGCAAACAGACCTTGGAGGTATTTTGTAAGACACTGAAGGAAAGTAGACACTGTGTGTTGAACTGTATAGTATTCTGTGTAACACTTCTGTGTTTCTCTTGCAACAAATTTAGGCAATGGTGCTCTTCCATTATCCTAAGCTGTACTTTATTCTCTTATTGCTATTTTTAAGCCAAAGTAAGTCCATGTGTAATTTTTGCACATTCTTCCCTCTGACTTTATTCTTGGAACTTCACAAGGTTCAGTCTAATGCATAGCCTTAAAGAAGTGCTCTTTTTCACACATTTGGCTTTTTCAAATGTCACACTAGGTAAATATGGCCTTTTCTCCTCTGATGCTTTATTTTTCCGCACTTTTGAAGCTTTCTAGTGAATTTGAGTTGCTTGCTTTTTTTTCCCCACATCAAATCTTCTTGAACCCAAAACAACTCATACAGTAATAGTAATAATGGGCATGCTCATATGCACACTTGTGAGCCTATGTGTTGCACGTGAACACAAGTATGTAAAAATATTGATTGTTATCGAAAGCATGTTTTACACTGTTCCACCCTGAAAAAAGATTTGCTGTTGATCACTTTTTAGCCATTTGAGTTGTTATAAAGATAATAAACTTGCTTATGTTTTTTTTTTTTTCCGAAGTCAGAAGTTCTTTTATGATACTCTGGTGCTGCTTATTACAGCTATGGTTTTGTTAAAAATTTTAATAATTAATCTGAATAATCATGTAAAGACTTAATTAATTAGTATACTGTATTTCATTGTACACCATTATTATGTTTACCATATCTACCTCTGTGAACGCCTATGTCTTGACCTGTGTAAATGATAATGAAGAATCAGACAATAAAGACACACAAATTTGCAGACAGGGAGGCAGGAAAAAGTTCAAAGGTATTCCCTTCTCACTTCATTGGTCTGAAGCTAATATCAGCAGCTAAGAGTCTGTCAACAAGCCTTAAGGTCACAGCATGTCGGGGAATTGAATGTCAAAGCTGCAGCCAAAGGGTGTAAAGAGGTGGCAGCACAGCTGATACCACATTGATCAGCTGATACCACACCAATCAGCAGATTAGTTTCATCGTAGTAATATATGTCTTTCATGAATGATGCAGATTATTGACCAAAGGGCTATATTCCAACAATGAACTTAAAAGACCCTGAAAACTCTTACCCCCTCCCCCCCCCCGCTCTCTTCCCTACCCCAGCGAAAACAAGGTAAAGGTCAAATGCAGCTAAAGTGATGAAACCTGCAATCCTAAAAAGAGCATTTTTGTATGATTCTAAGTTTTTGCATATTCTGTTTCTTATCAGTTCTCATTTACCATCATGTGTCTTTGGATTAGCTGCTTATCTGTAGTAGTATATTTTTAATATACTGTTGATTATGGTTCTTTTGAGGTTATTTTTTTAGTTTTTTGAATTGGACTTTCATCTGGTGTTAGTGAAAGGTGTTTCACACACACACACACACGCATAGATAGCTCTCTGAAAGCATTATCCACTAATGTTGTAATCAAGAATCTTTGTAATTTTTCTGTGTACAGCCATCCATACAGATAGTGTGTCATATACCATGTCAGAGTTTCTTGGAAGAGGTGGGCCTTTTCTGTCAAGCAGAATGGAAACCAGACTCTACAATGATAGCCGTGATGGTGAGTTAGAGAAACATGTCCCCCAAACACCTGAGATGTGTGCAGATGGTCAGACCTTAAAATGTTATGCTGCCTCAAATATTTGTGTTTATTGCTAGCAGGGAGCACTGTGGAGATCCTTACAGGCTGTATGTGGGTCAACCTGATGCAGATGCAGAGGTGTTGTTTCCCACCAAGTTCAGAGTTTAAAAGTTGGTTTTATCCTCTAAAATCATCTTTGATCTGAAATGTAACTTTGCTTGCGTACCACAGGCTTTAGATAGTAAATCAATTGCTTGAGAATTAATAAAAATGCTTTACCATTTAAAATATACCTTCCCACTACAGCGCAATTTCCAAGGGCAGTAAATTCATAAGAAAACTGTGCAGCAGGGAAAGAATGCTTGGAGAGGATGAGGGTGGGGTCCGGTCTCAGAAAGTTTAGAATGTAATTGTCTTTATACCATGCTTGAAAAGTTGAATCCCTGCAAGAGACTGGGCAATGAAATCCAGAGAACCAGAAGACGATGAACATCCAGGTTTCTTTAATATGACCTGTGATATACAGAGGTGACTTAGAGAAGCCAAGTGAAAGACATACAGAAGCAATAGTAGTTAAGACAATTATGCTGGGAAAGGGCCTAGGGGATAACTGATCTCATGTTCTTGTGTCATACGTACATGATCAGAACCTTGGCAAGAATTCTTCTGATGAACCTCAGGCAGGTTGGGCTTGTAATTGGCACTACAGCCTGTAATTGCTTGCTGTAGAGAACCTTCTTGTTTTTGTTGCAACCACTGATCAAAGACAATAAGGTGGTTGGGAGGCCTGCAAGCATGGAGTGGACAAACCTAGCACACCAGAACTGGCTACAGAGTTAGAGATGTTAGTTTAGCTTCCCTTTTATCTAATCATTTCTGTGATATTTTCTACAGAGTTGTTATCTTTGGTAATGAGGGCCATCAGAGTGATGGTGGACATCCAGCAATGGAAAAGAAAATGATAGCTGACGAAATTTCTTCCAGAAGTGTTATTGATTAGTAGGGAAGTAGGCACTTTGGATCTGAACAAATAATGTAGACCAATACAGGATGAAACATGCAAGTTTACAGACACTACTTAAAAAAAAAAAAATCATCATTTATATATTTTGTACCTTACTTTGTTCCTGAAGTTATCATACAGTAAAATACAAAATGAGAATGTCATATCCACCTGTGCAATTCTCCTTATTTGGTCGGCACCATTGTTGCAGACCTCCAAAAACTGTGTAGTATTCATACGGAAAGAACTGGACATTTCCGTGCCCAATCATCATTGTCTTTATGTACAGCAGGAAGGAAGGTAGGTGAAAGATGTAGCTACTGAATGCTTCATAGTACAAGTGAATAGTCTTGCATTATGTTGCATGCATAGAGTCAGTTTTGCAAATTTGACAGTGTTTTCTCTCTCTTTTTTAAAGAAATATTTTTGGGCTCACCTACAGGATGAATTAAACTAAAGCAAGTCAAGCAGGAGATTTCTATAAAAAATACAGAAAAAGAGCAATCATCCAGGACAGTTTGCCTGGTTCAAATAATTGTCAAGGGTTCTGATAGTTTAGAGGGAGTGGGAGTGTTGGAGTCGGTCTGTCTATTAGCTGGAGGGGCATTGTGTTTGCATTTAGAGGCACAAGCCTTCATTCCCCCCATCTTTTCTACACAGAACAGCTCTAGATTTTGTTTCTTCATTCCCCTTCCACCTTTGAAGAAGAAAAAAAAACCTAGATGCATTTTATATAAAGGGATTGTTGTTCTGGATTACATGTTTTTGACATTTTTTTAATGAAAAATGCAAAGTTTCCACATCTGTTTATTTTTTTTCTCAGCAATAATGTCATGCATGTATTTATCTAAATCTACTTTAAACTTTTTCTCTGACAATTGCAACAAGTGGAAACACAGCTTAAATGTATCAGTTCAGTGCAGTATGCTTGATTTGAAAAAAAAAAATAAACACAAGTGAAATATTACACACACTGTTGGCTCTAATAAAATATTGAGCAGCTCTTTTAATAAAGCAACTGTTAATTTTAGCTTGTTTTTTTGACTTAGATATTGTTGTACAGTAGCTACTGTAGCCAGTTTAAAACACCAACTTTAATTAAACAGCTGCTATTTGTCCAGCTGCAGTTGTTATGTGTTAAATATCATGGTTCTTTCAACATGGTTCAGCATATTAAAAATTGTTTACCAGAGTTGACATGTATGGGCTAGTCAAAAATATTTTTGGATAACATGTCCAACAAGTGATGACATGATCATCATTCACTATATCCAGAGTGATGCCCACACCTCGGCACAACATCAATGGCATCTTAGACAGCGACAGCATTCCTGCTTACAAGTTGACAGTGGTGTCACACATCGTCCTTACAGATAGCATTTCGTGGTGAGCTGCATGCCTCCTGTCTGTTCCTTGTATTATCTCGTCTATGTCATAGTTGTTATTGTTTATATAAATGTTACATATGCCTATACAAATTTTGTTTGTCAGAAGCTCAATTAGCATTCTTGGCAGACCGATTTGTACACAAAAGTACTAATTAAAAGTGATTTTTTCAGATTTGTTTCTTGTTCGATATATACCATGAATGGAAATAACTATTTCTATTAGAGATACTATTTTGAAAAGAAAGTGTAGGAAGCACTAAATGATTTTACTTTTTTTAATTTTAAAAGCTTTCCTTCTGCTGATCATACTGTTCAGAGCAGTTTAAGACTATCAAGGTCTGTGTTGTCCCCACTGTTTTCTAAGCTCTGAAAAAAATCAGAAATATGAACTGCACCACCCATGCATGAGTGTTTGTATGCATTAGCATATGTTTATCCATACCAGTCCATAGAAGATAGAAGACTGTTAGACAATGGTTTTTCGCAATTCACTACATTAATACTGTGGCAATAGCATTGATTTTCCATCAGACTGAAAGGGACCATTGCCAAATGCTTCATTAAGCAGAGATTAGTCACTTCCGATGAAGATTTTTTAAATCTTTATCTGCTTTGTTAATATCCTGCCTGTTGTCCAATTTGCATTCCTCTAGTTCTTGGCATTCTAGGTATGGCATGGCTAGCTCTTTTATTACTGTGCTGGTACGCAGAGTCCTGGTGACATCTTTTTTTCTTTTTTTCTGCTAACCATTTGCAGAAAACCAGGCATTCAGTAGCTCTGTTTTGCAATACTAAGCTCCCTAGATACCAGTAGGAAGCAGGAAGAGCAGTGGTATAGATTGTGCAGAAAGGGCAGTTGAAGCACATGCCTTGTAGTTTTATTTTCGAGCTTACAAATCATGGATGGAGATAATTTGGTGAAAATCTTTTAATCAAATCCATCCTGCTTTTATCATATTTGATGACACCTTAACCCTGACCAAAAGCTAGCCATATTCCTGATATAGTATCAGGGTCTTTGGCTAATATTGTGGTATGGCTCTACACTTTGTTGCTTTATATAGGTATGCAATATTTGAGCTGCCTAAGTTGCTGGCTTTAATTAATACAGCAGTTACTGACAACATCTGTTAGTATAACAACTTAAGCATAAGAAAGAAAAAAAAAATAATCATGAATAGAGGGACTAACTTAACAATTCCTTTGCATTGAAGATACGTGATTTTGTGTCATCATAAATCTCTATTCTTTCTGTTTAAAACAAAGCACACTCTGTGCAATAGTAATATTAGCATAAGGGCTTCTTTGTTTTAAATTGTGTTACAAATATTATCTTTGTTTCATCTCAGAACATTCACTTAGGCCCTTGTGTATTTCATCTTCATCAGATTTCTGTTATCAGCTTCCAGTTATATAACGTAGACTCCACAAAATAGATATGAAAAATATAAAAAAAGGATATAAAGGTCATAAGTTTGTGAAAACAAAGCCAGAATGGTGCAAAAACAGAGAAAAGTTTGAGGGTTAGTGTTGATTCACTGTCAAAGGTGCAAAGGTTTCCTACTGTAACTGGGACAATAGGGGAAAATACTTAAAAATGGGGGGACTATTGAGGAAGGAAGAAGACAGCTGACAGTGAGAGAAATGCATCCGACCTTCAACTTTGAATGCCTTTGTGCTGTATCTCAGCCAGAGAGCCCTGAAGGGATAGTTGGAAAGAAGGGTTAAGGAGGTGGTGGTGGGTGGAGGGAGATGAAGAGGGAGATAGGAAAGACTAGACAGCTTTGGTGGTCATCATCATCCACTGGCAAACCAACATTCATCCTTGTCCACTCCCCATTCTTGAATGAGTGAATGGATGCTTTGTTGCAAGGAAAGAATCAAATATAAAGAGCTTTTATGCTTCGTCAGACTCTCACCACAGATCCTGTTTTCACATCCGTTAGGCATTTTTATAGCTTTCCTTCCTCGCATGACTGCCTGCATGGGATTTCAAATGATTTCAGCTGCAGGCATCTGTCAGGACAATCATGAAACTTATTGCGAGCTATTTTTGCTATTTTATGACCATAAACCCTTTTAGTAGCACGAAATAGGATTTATACTTGATGGATAGATTCTTGCCTTAGGCAGGATGCTGACTTTGTGAAATTTAGTGTCTTATGATGGAACGTGTGACTAAAAATGTTATGCGATGTACATTTTGCATTTAGTGTCAGTATAAAACCTTAAATAGAGTGATTAGCCTTAGTTATGGTGAGATACATTTTGCAGTCTCCAAACTAGGCTGATCTTGTTTTTTTCTATATGTGTTTTGGAAAAGGGGGAGAGGAATTTACAGAATTGACACAGTAACATGTCCTTAGACCTTCAGTGAACACAGTATATAAGTAAGCTGGGAAACAATGTGAACTTTGCAGGCTTTAATCTTCTTTAGCATGTGGAAACTGAGATTTGAGAGCAGGATTTGTTTCTTTCCAATGAATAACAGAGCACAGTGAAACATTAATCTGTATTGTTCCATCAGAACATGTACAAGGCCATTTTCATTCAGTTACACAGTGCAACGATGTAAGTACATGTCAAAACACAACAAGAAGAGTTCTGCTGGGGGAGGCTGTTTAAGAAGAAAAAAAAAATGGCAAATGCTAACCAGGCTCATATCATCACAAACACTCAGTTCAATATATTTTAAAAACATTATTGTAGTAGCTATGTTTCTGTCAAAACAAACTACCTATATCTATAATAATAATAAGTAGTAAAATACATTTACCCCATATGGAAGTGATATCAGTGCTCTGTGCTTTCAGAACAAGCAAGCCATCAGTCTATTGTTGATTATGAAATATGTTTGCTTTCAGCAAACAAGAACATATAAGGTATAGGTACAAATAAGTATGCATTATCTCTGTTTAGTCATCGTTTATCTTTTGATAACATTCACCTTCATGTTGAACAGTCAGCACCAGATGTTTTGCGTGTGCATTACTTTTCCTCACTTCCTCTTGCCTCTTGCATTGCAATCTATTTTTGAATTAAACACAGCTGGAGATGATGTTACTTTTATTGACTTCCAGCATCATCGACCCTTTTACTTTCTATGCTATACTAGACTGTAAATGAGCCACCTGCAGACATCAGATTCAAGGATACGCTATGTTCGTGACAGAGTATTGTGTTTTGTTGGCATTTTATGTCTAGTGTATATTATATGCTTACAGTTCTCATTTTTATTGCACAGATGTTTTTGCCTTTCACAGTGGCATAATGTACAAAAGAACAAACAGTTGTTGGGACTGATGGCGGTAGGAGAAAGAGAAAAAAAAAGAAACTTTTGTTTGTAGATACTGATTCTGTAGAATAACAGTTTGTAGCATTCATTGCAAGCCAAATGCAAGCTTTTGAAAAATAAGTTTGTCTTCTGATTGTGAACGTAATAATGTTGAAGTAGAAAAAATATGCTCATAGTATTTTCGTTCTTTCAAAAGAAAGTTTTTGCTGTCAGGATTGTCACCCAACCGACCATCAGTGCCATTTTTTTCCCCCCAGTTTCCTCTCTGTTCGTGATGAACTAGTGGTAGCAACAAAAGATGGCAACCTAAACCGTTTAAGGTGGAATGGCAACCGCAATGACAAGGCAACCCTACACCTCTGTGATATTCCTGTTTCCTCTGACCTTCAACAATTTAGAGGTTTGTTTCAGATATGAGACATTATTGTTGCTAGACATTTATTTTTAATAAAGCTTGAACAATAATCAACCTTTGTTGAAGGCAGTTTTCCCTGTTGATATTCTTTAGTTAGTAAATGAAGTGTTGAAATGTCTTCCCTAAAGGTGTGATTAGTAGCAGTAACATTTGAATGAACAAAGTGACTTTATGTATACCTAAAACTAGTCTAAAAACATTTTTTTTTAAATGTTACTACTAATGTTGTCATTCAGTAAAATATCACTGGAACTGAATTGATACACTTCAAAGCTCTTCTTATTATACAGGCATATGTCCAGTGATTGCAGCCCTATGCTCCTTGAGGAGTAACAAGTTATTTGATTGTCTTTCAGCATCAAAATTGTCGGATTACGGCTACACATTGGATATGGAGTACAGCCCAACATTAGGGGGGTATAGCATGATTCTATCCAGTGGGAAGGCAGTTTTTGTCATACCTCCTTCTACACGGACAGAGAAAAAGGTCAGGCGTGTTTTTAAGTGTATGTTGTCTTTGATAAAATAAATGCAGAATTTATGTATTTTATGTGAAACAGTGTTTCCATACTGCTGCATATGATTATGGTGAAACTGCTTTGATATGTATGTTATAGCCAGTTTGAAAAAAAGCAAAAGAAGACTTCTGACCCTGAGGCTTTAACTTTTATAGGCATCTCTTATCCAGAACTAAATTTTTGTTTGAGTGTGTGTGAGGTGGTGTGTGGGCATACAAGTGACTAGTGTGTGTATGTTAATAAAAGTTCTGATTTCCAGACAGCTCATGGCGTGTGGGCTCAGGAAGTAACTAATGCCACCTGTGTGTCAGTAAACCACCGGTACCGTCTCATTGCCATTGGCACTAAAAGGTAGAAACATTTATTTGTAATGCTGAATTAGGGAATGCAATTACCCCCTAAAGATAGCATTATATGCTGTCTACTGGCTAATGTATATTATTAGATATCAGTATTTCTTTCAGTAATAGCTTTCAGTTTTGTAGCAATCAGGGATCAGTTTGTTTAGTCTCTTTTTCGCCTCTTTAAGGTGCACCTGAAGATCTTTTATGCCTTCAAATTTGTGTGTGTAAAGGATACACTCAGTCATGCAACTTGTCGGTGTTTAATTAGTGCTTCAAGCAGCCTGGTATGTCTTTTGGATTAGATCAGGCTTTATATGCCAGTTTTACTAATACTCCTATGTGGGTGAGAATTTGTATGCTAAATTGACATTATTCACTGTAGTGTGTGTGTGTGTGGTATGTGTGTGTATGTGTCCGTGTGTGTGTGTGCTTTTAACTACAGTGGGGAAGGATTAGTGTACATGATAGATGAAGAAGTTGGAGCTTTGGAACTGTCTCACAAACTTGTCATCTCAAGTAAAGAGTTTCCAGGTAAAAAGTGGAATTCTTAAAGGAAAAATGTATTTATTAAAGTTTAGTTGTGTACCTAAAGAGAATTCTGTGACTAGTTCAATGCAATCCTCAGACATAAGAACAAGTGAAATGTGGCAAAATCTTTGCTAATGTCTTGAGCTATTTTATTTATGCAGAACAGACATTTTATAAACGTTACCTGATTATATCACATTGTGTATTGCTTTTCCATATTGCTTCTGCTGTGCATATCACTCACCATATATTTCACTATTACTGCAAACTGTATAACTTATCTCGGCATGATACCTTATGTCAGATGCTGGAGCAGTGGTAGGTGCTATCCGGTGCATGCGGTGGACACCTGATGGCACAGCTTTGGCAGTGGCCTGGTGCAATGGCGGTTTGTCTCTTTGGAGTGTCTTTGGCTCTCTACTGCTTTGTACGCTTGGAGGGGATTACAGGTATCCATATCTGTAGTCTGGTACTAAACCTGGTAAAGGTGACAGACCATTACACAACATTGGTGGCTGTCACATTCTGGTGCTTGAATAGAGCGTTTTGGTGTGGGCATAGGATGAGAATTTGTGGAAAGATATGATGTCAGTCTCTCTGGCATTTAAACAAGGTTTTATATGAGACTGCAATTATTACTATAGTTCTTTGTGATAAAATCCTGAAAGAGTATGCAGAAAAGGACATGACCCTGGTGTATTGCCATTTTTGACTAGACTATTCAGAAGGAAGGAAAAATACAAAAGTGCTTTATAATTTTATTTTCATGTGCTCTAGTCTCTTTCTCTTTTGTGTTTTTTGTGTGTGCGAATGGTAGGTACTACTTTAGGTCTAGATAATAGATAATACTGCTGTTATGCATGTTTGTGTCTGTAATTTGTCCAGTGTTCATTTTTTATCTGGGGATTCTTCTCTTTTGACAGCCGCACAAATGAACACAAACTTTATCCTCCACCAGTTATGACCATGGTAAGCAGCAAAGTACCGAATCTGAAAAAAGTGCTGTATGAGATTTAATTTTAATTTCCCAGACTTGAAAATGTATTATTAAAAAAACAGCATCACATAAAGCTTCAAAATTCCATATACTAAAAATTGAAAATACTTAGAAAATGTGTGTAATAATTCTTATTTTAGTCAAATTAGAAATATGTTTATTCTAGTAGGAGAAATTTCAAATTAAATATAGTGTTTAAGATTAAAGAATAAATGATGCATTTTTCTGAGTGTTTTTATATGAGGACTATGTTGACAAAAGTAGATGACAATATTTTACCTTAAATATATTTTGGATTTTCTTTCTGAACATTAAAAAAAAAAACAGTTTTACTTAATGCTGGTTTTTTTTTTTCAATTTTGCTTCTAGGAATGGGGCTTGGAAGGGTATCATTTATGGGCGGTAACTATAGAACTTTGTGAAGAAGCTGCAAGCAAGGAATCATCTTCAAGGAATCGGGAAGCTGCTGAGAATGGCACCAAGGGAGCTCATCACTGCCAATGTGAAATGCTTCAGTTTCAGTTTCTGAAGAGTGCACTTACTGTTAACCCCTGTATGGTGAGTAGTACTCTTTTTATATCTGCACGTAATGCACTTTTACATTTAATTGTTATATGTTAAGATTATAAGGTAAAAGATCCATGTTGATTTAAATATGCTTGACAGGGCATAAAACAGAGTTCTGTTTTGAACTTGTTGGTGCTTTTCAGTCCAATCATGAGCATGTTTTCCTGCAAGGAGAAGACAAGCTGTATATGAGTACAGGGGACACAATATGGCGGGGCTCAGGGCATACTTCATACTGGGGAGGCAACTCATACTCCAATGGTAGTCAGCCATACATTGGTAACAAACAGTGGCAGATTATTCCTATCTCCCACAGCTATCTTGCAAGTAACTGGCCTATCAGAGTAAGTACTGTTTTTTTTCCTGTAATGAAATAAATTTGTAGTTTGAGGAACCTCTTTTATTTCAGTTTAGGTATATTCAGCTATTTATAGGTACAGTTTAGATAATGTACAAAATGTATTAGATGTACTGCAGTCACTTTTTACTATTTATTTATTAATGATTACTTTTTGATTATTAAATTTTAGAACATTTTTAATATGTTACCATTTCTTACCAACAGATTGTGATAAACGTTGGTGATTGATATATTTTTGTTGGCAAACTTGCATTCCAGTACTCTGCAGTTGACCGAGCTGGGCAGTGTGTAGCTGTTGCTGGCAAGACAGGCTTTGCACATTATGCACTTTTCAACCGCAAATGGAAGCTATTTGGCAACGAAACCCAGGAAAGAGATATGGTGGTGTCTGGTGGTATTACTTGGTGGAAGGATTTCTTGTGTCTTGCTTGCTTCAATATACCTGGACAGCGAGATGAGGTACTTGATCTTGCATGAAATAGTTTCGGGTTGGGTATCTGCCTACTGTACATATTGCAGGTCAAGAATAATATTCAGATTCATCCATCAATCGGTTATAATATAGCAGCTGGATGTACACTTTGAAATCATTAATTTCATGCAAGAAAGGAAGAAAATGGAGTGATGTCATATTATTTCATGTATATTTGTATTTTTTGGCTCTTTTATTACCAGGTGCGTTGCTATCCACGAGGCTGTAAACTAGACAACACCTTTGCTCAGACGTGCAGAGTGCCCTCCCCTGTTCTGCTGTTGAACACTTTTCGTGATCTGCTCATCATCTTCTGTGCTGACAGCCATGTCATCATCTTCAGCCTAGAGCGCAAAAACACACAGCCAAGTGAGTGTTTTTCCTTGGGGAGAAGTCTTTAACACACTTTTATTTAACTTACTATGTATGTTTGTCCATGGAATTTTATAATCAATTTTACACCCATTCCTTCATTCTAGAGGTCTGAAGCTTTCAGCCAGTTACTTATTTGCAATGACAGTGCAGTATAAAATCATTTCCAGCAGCCCACAATTGCTAAAATGATTTTTAAACGAGGCAAAATTAGGGGAGATAGGTAACTTCTGCTCTATGACCAGTAAATTTGTCCCACAAATGAAATATAAATAGCTTACATTTCATTAAATAAAAAAATCTTGGAATTAACTATCTACCAAATAAAAATTTACAGGAGTTTATCTTAGACATTTGAAATGTGTTAATAATATAAATGGAAAATTAAGTGTCAAATGTGCCTGTCATATCAAGAGTGACCTGCTTAGAAGGACAGCGTTTTGAGGTTAGGTATTTGACCTTATTTAAAGTCTAGACGCCAGGGTTTTGGAGCATTGACTATGAAAGATCTTGAGATTTTATTACCAATCAACTGAAGCTGGTTTAAATCTTGTTTTACTTCTTCATTAGAAGCTTGAGCCAGCTAATAAGGTTCTGCATAGGGTTCAAAGCTGTATGTCTTAATTCCTAAAACAGCCAAATTATCTTCTGACCTGCTTGAACAAAAGAGCACAAGCAATGCTTCTGACTCGACTTGCACATCATTGCTGAGCTCAGCCATTCTTCCTTCTATAATCGCATAACAGCTCCTATTGTAGAGAGTAGTTTTTTTCTGCATTCCGAGCAGCAGGTGAGAATGCCAATGTTCAGAGGCTTATATCTCAGCCCTCAGACAATTTCCTGAAAAAGGATTAATAAAGATGTTTTATATTGTATTGTGTATATATCCTCTCTACATGGTCATGCTATCTGCTTATGGCACATGGAATGAGTTGATCAATTGAAACCATGAGCCAGCAAGTATGGAGCAGAGAGGATAAAAATATGCTTGTTCCTTGCCCAAGATCTTGAGTTTTTATTGCTTTTGTTTGCAAGACAGTTGCTCTACTTTTCTCATTCCCTCAGTTTGGTTCAGCTTTTAAGCTGTTTGGTTTCTTCAACAGATCCCTCAGTGCTTATCACCAAAGTTCAGGAAGTGTCAGTCAGTTCTTTTATCCCACATCCACTGTGTGTTGCTGGTGTCTTCCTCACTTCGCTGACCTCTGAGTCAGGGTCAAAAGTACAGCATACCTCCAGAGAAGCTGAGTCATTGCTGCTGAATGTATCTGGAAAGTTGCTGATGTTTCAGCGTGACCGCTCTGGTCCCCAGATACGTGACACCAATGATGATCGCAAGATTCGTTCAGTAAGAATATGTTTCATTCATTTGTGTTTAGAAATATGTTATAAAGAGCTTAAAAAGTCAAGACATACCAACAGAAAGGCTGAACAGAATTTTTAAAGTGTCTTACCAAAAGATAAAAGAACAAACAAAATAAACAGAAATAAAAAATAAACAGAAGGTTTAAAGGACGAAAATAAACACTGATTTAAATAGAGTTAAGTGACTGTAGCAAGTTCTGCATCATAGTAGTTCCATTTCTGACCTCATGTGGTTTTTGTGAGCAGCAGCCATTCTGCCCCCCGTCTGTTGTTGCAACATCTGTGGAGAACTTGTGGACCACCACACGAGCCAACCTGGGGAAATTACAGCTTATGGATGCTTTGTGGTTGGGCTGTGGAGCTCATGGCATGAAGGTGAGTGCGTAAGTGTGGGCTTATGTGCAGAATGTACTAGAAAGACTCAGCTCAACGTAGAATTTTATTTATTTAAGACTTTATGGCTTTCCACTTAACTTCAAGCATGTGTTTACTTTCTCATGCTAGTGTACTTTTGCATAGTTAGTTCATTGTTGAGTTATTTAAGTGTACACATTCTTATAACAGGTGTGGCTGCCACTCTTTCCTCGCAATGAAGGCAAGGCCCACAACTTCATGTCTAAGAGGATCATGCTTCCCTTTCGAGTGGATATTTACCCTCTAGGTAACTTACATGGATACTATTAAGTCTCATTAGCAAAAACAGCAAATAATTTTTTGATTTTTTGCCCTGTTTAAAAACAGTGTTGATTGTTTGCAAAGTATCACTTTGAAATGTGTGATGATGTGAGGTATATGAAAACAACAAAAGATATAGAATAGTGTTGTCATGTGAAGCTTGCAGTTGAAAAAAGTGTTGATCTCCAGAAGACCATGTTTGTACAGCTGTCCTTTTTGAGGATGCAGTGATACTGGGAGCAGCATGTGATGCAGTGACCTACAATGTGACCTCTCCAGGAAATAGGCTTGAGTGTGAGATGCCTTTTTGCACAGTCGAGAGAACTGTAAGTACAAAGGAACTTGAGAGTAGGAAGCAATGAGCTTAAGTATTTAATTATCAGACTGTAGTAAACTATCCTGGAAGCCCAAGCAAACAAATTTCAGGTTATTTATACCTGAGTTCCCTGAATACTAACCATGCCTCACTACAAAACAAGACAAAAAAATGGACAAAAAACACAGCAGTGTGCCTAAAACAGAAACTATGACACACATAGTGTATAAACGAAATTCTTGGTTTTTCAAATCATCAAATTTATCAAAAGAAGGAAAAGAAAATTGCTCAAGTTTTAAACATCTGATTAAGCCTTTTTTTCTTATTTGTTTTGTTACAGAGTCAGATCTATCTCCATCATAT
This sequence comes from Pomacea canaliculata, assembly GCF_003073045.1. Lineage (NCBI taxonomy): Eukaryota > Metazoa > Mollusca > Gastropoda > Architaenioglossa > Ampullariidae > Pomacea > Pomacea canaliculata. The sequence goes on from NC_037599.1 coordinate 10,500,335, forward strand.
TCTTCGTCAGCTGCTACGGCGAAAGTGAGAACCATTTCTTAGTTGTTTTGTGTGAAAATATCCAGACAATGAAATGTTTAGTTTGTGGATGTTAATATATCAATCTTTTTGGAAATATGCTGCATGCGCAGTAATAATAATAATTGGTTTGTAAAGCACATTTTCCTGTATGGACACTAGCTTAATGCATTGCACACAAAAGACTACAAACAAACCAACAGTCCACCATACAATAAACTTAGGCATTAGTAAGCTGATAGCACCTAATTTTAAAAAATGTGCATGGTTGAAGACTAAAAAAGTGAGTTTTGAGAAATAGGCTTCAAATGTAGTTCAAAGAGAAAGGGGAAGAGAATTCTAAACAGTGGTGCCAGAGAAAGAAAAAGAGTGTCTGCCAAAGTTCTCCCGATGACAGAAAGGTTTGAATGTGACTGATCTTGCAAAGCTGAAGAAAGAATGAGGATAGTGTGAATGACACTTGTGGTCAGTACATATCAAGTCAAACTAATCTCACAGATCATTAATTTCTCATGTTTTCATAACTGAAGTTTTTTCCTGTTCCTTTAGTCTGGGTGTGAATGCCTTAGAGCTGGCCAGAAGCTGTACAGAGTTGTCCTATTTTCCTCATGTGCTGGAGCTGTTGCTGCATGAGGTTTTAGAGGCAGAGGCCACATCAAAGGAACCGATTCCTGGTATGAGAAATTTTCTTGTTTTCCTTCTATTTCATGTATTTTTAGCCTTGCGGTTCACATTGATCTCAGCTGCAAGCCTTTGAATCCTTATGTCCTTATTGAACAACATGAAATGCTTAAAAATCACCACTTTATCATGAGAAAATCTTTTGCCACTTTAATGAAATTTTGGAATTCCAGGGCTTGTGTTATTAATTACTGTTTTCTTGTTCTGATAGACCCATTGTTGCCACGAGTGGTTGCATTCATTCAAGAATTCCCAGAGTACCTTCAGACCATAGTCCACTGTGCTCGAAAGACAGAGGTAGCACTATGGCCTTACCTCTTCTCTACAGTGGGCAACCCTAAAGATCTGTTTGAGGTAACCCACAGTTCTGGAAATACTGTTATTTCATGGTAACATTTCGTGATGACATGTTTTACTTTAATTGTGGCTTAAGCCTTGACTTTAAAACAACATCCTTTGTGAAATAGATGGTTGGTGTGGCAAAGATCATTTCAATGTTTCATTGGCTTGGATACGCAGATACACACCATCAGTCTATAAGCTTTTTTCAGCTGATGTTTTGCCTGGTTTTTTTTGTAGGAGTGTTTAATCAACAATAACCTGACTACTGCAGCTACCTACCTCATTATTCTTCAGAACCTGGAGAAACCCATTGTCAGCAGACAGGTAAAGACACAAAGCCAGTGAGACAATTGTCTAGTTAAAGGGGAGCTCCAGAAAATTTATTTTAATGTGCATAAATACTGATGATCTATAATACCCTGAAAAAAAGAACTCACTCATGTTTTTTGCCCTGTAGAAATAGTTGATGCTATGTAGTCTTACCCTGTTTTTTCAAACTTTTTTTTCTGATATATTAGCTTCAGGGAGTATTTCTCATGATGTTTTATCTAACACGTACAAATTTTTTTAAAACGCCTAGTCAATATCCCTGGATATATTAATACCTAGTCTGTACTTATGTTTCCAATTTTTATTTTGATTTTACAAGTATTTTCACTAGCTTTCAGCAACTATATAACTTATTCCTGATTTTATTGTAAACCTAACTTAACTTTTGGTTTTATGTGTTTTTTTTCTTTAATTCCAAAGTTTGACTCATCTTGTTGTTTCCTTGCTAACATAAAGCTCTCTGACATTCTAAAAATACACTGTTGATGTTTTTTTCTTCGCTGTATCTTCAACAGTTGCCTGTGCACCTTTGCTGCTGAAGTATGTGTTCTGATAGTCTTTTACAATGGTATTTTTTTTGGTCTTTTTGTCCCCTTTAAAGCATGCAACATTGCTGCTGGATTCAGCCCTCAATAACTGTTGCTGGGATCTTTGTCGAGATCTTGTGCGATTCCTCAAAGCTATTGGTAAGTTATGCTTTTAGCAAGTCACCTAGCTCTGTGATTATCTTTTCCACCCCACCCTCTTTATTTTTAATGTTGAAATAATGAAGGAAAAACATTGGACTGGTATAGGATTGTTTTCTGACTTCTAATATGTCGGATAATTTATGTGTGTATTATTTGTTAACATTTCAACATGTTTGTAACTTTGCTTCATAAAGTACAAAATTATGTCTTTCTGTAGATCCCAGCGATGTGGACACCCCACAAACAGCCAATGCTTTTCATCGGCTGTCAACATCTGTCTCTTACCCAAACCCAAACTACCCCAGCCCACCGCTGTCTCCTTCAGATGATCCCAATGCATTTAGCTATTCTAATGTCAGCAATGTAGGCCGCATGCGGACCTCTAGCATTGCTTTAGGAGCGGGTGAACAGCAAGGGAGGGAAACACCACGCACCAAAGAAAAGGTGAAACACACCATGTCTGACTCCCTGATCAGTGCTGGAAAACGTCTTGTAGACTGGTGAGTGACAAAGAAGAGGGAATCTCTTGTATGGTCCTTTAAAGAATAAGACAGGTGATGAATTGACGGGGAAGAGGCACAAAAAAATGAGTGTTCTCAGGCGGTCATAATGTTTGTTGATTTACATTAACAGCATTGTATGATCCAGAGAGTCACAACATTGGCAAGAGGCAATGTCTACTTGTAGTTAACTTGCATAGTAGCATAATTACTTAATGTGGATCAAATTCTACATGTTAAAATAAAATTTTCCTTGTAAATTATCTGTCTTTCATCATTGCCAAGGAACACAACTATTATAGCTCTAAATCCCTAATAGTTGAGTTGTCTCGTAAAGTTAATGAAGACATGAATCTGTCCTTGTAAATTATCTTTGTTTGGTACTTACCAGACCATCCGACTATTGAGAGCTTAGGGGCTACATCTAACAACTGGGTCATCTGGTTAAGTTAATGAAGGAAAACATATTTTCTTTCTATAAAGTTTGTTTTCTATTTTGGCATCATGAAATATGATTTGGCAGGTCAGTCATGAATAACACTAAACAAACAGCACATTTTCACTTATTAATCATGTGGCTCATTGTTACTTAGGAGAGCCAGAAGCAGCTATCCATTAATGATACTATCCAGATAAGGAGAGTAAATCACAGACTATAGCTTAAACTCAGAATCATTGCAGCTTATGAAATTTCCTGCCATTTTCTTAAAACACAGCATCTTGTCAGTGCTATTACCAGTCTGTTACCTGCATTATTGTTTCCCTTTGTTCAGGCCTAGTATGAACAACAGCAGTAGGCCCTGCAGAAGCAGGGAGAGCCCACTGCAGATCAAGTTTTCATCGACATGATCCTAAACCGACATGCCCGCAAGCTGCTAGCTGCCAACCAACTCCGAACTCTGGGCTTCTTTGCAGCCAACATGGAGGACTTTCATTTTGTTTCCTGGCTTAAGAGAGAAAGGTTAGCATGTTGAAAAATATAGCAAAGGCATTGTTGTAGAGATATTCTTTTTAAACATGGTGATGAGCTCATTTGCTATGTTAATTAGTGATTAAGAGAGTGTACTCTTGTTTAAAAGAATGCTCTATCATCTTAGAACAGTTTCATCCTTTTGCTTGCTATCGTTCAGTTGTATGAACTATCAGGACACAGTTGCTATTATCATAGAATGTCTGATACTGCACTTCAAAGCATGCTAAGAGTTTACACAGATAACATTGTGACACAAAGGGAAAGTATTAAACTATGGATCTTCACCACAGTTTCTTTATAAAGATAGACACAAGGATCAAACACTTTGCTGATTGTACACATCACACTGCTTATCCTTTATCTCCACACCTCCAGGTCCCTGTCAACCACTACAACAGTCATTTTGTAAGTTTGGAGCATTAGCAGGAGAGTTAGGAAAGGTTATGATGCTGGTGTTCTTCAGTATTGAGAATTTTTTTAGCCCTGGTGATGCTAAGGGAAATGTTTCTGACAGAGTGCGGTCAGCCAAAGTGGAGGACTTTGTAATGGGTCTTTGCGATCTCCATCAACAGTTTCATTGGCCCTTTCCCATTTTATCGCCATCAGCCTTTCACCAGCTTCGACAAAATCTTGCAGGTGTGTCTTAATCTGTATCTTTCTGTTTGTGTGGTTGGATGTGTGAATGTATGCGAAAATATTTCCTATAAAAAAAATTAATGATCATTGATACTTTTTCCCCCATGGGCTGTTGTTAATGTTCATGTTTCAGACAACATTTTGTTGCATTTTGAGACATTCCAGCTACCAGTTTTATGTTCAAAGTATTTTTCCCTTTTAGTAAAGAGGAAGGAAAGATTTTAAAATTTGTGTTCCACTCTGGACAGCCTCTTCATCTAGTCTCAATTCAACTTCAGTGCTGGACGAGGATTTTTTGTCCCCCATGGCAGACACATCTGAAGAAGAGGCCAACACACTGGCTACTCTGGAAGGTACCCTGCCATCTCATCATGGAACTCTCCTTGCATCAGTTGGCACATTAAGGCATCAGCCGTCAGAGGCCTTGCTATCTGCGTCAACCAGTGATGATATTTTTCTTAAGCCACAGGTCACAAAAAGTAAGCCTAATGAAGAACTTTCATTGGTCTTTGTCCATGACAATCAAGACATTGTATAAGAAAGCTCAAGGTATTTAACACTGTAGAGAATTTATTCAGCTTTTAAATACAACAATTCCTTCTCTAAAGCAATAAGTTGAAACTTCAAGTGGACTGTACACCCAACTGTTGGCCAAAGTTCATTCCTTCTGCAATTTCACATATGCTGCTTGCTGTTGCTGATACCAGATAGGTGCTTTGCATATATACATATACGCACAACCATTTATTGTTGCTTGTCTCATGCATGTGCAGCAGCAATACAGTATGTAGAGAATCACTTGTATTGAATCCTGGTGTGATCTCCATGTGCAGCGGAAGACAGCAGCATTGCAACATTGGAAGTGTCTGATAGCAGCTCGCTGCTAGGAGATTATGAGCTTATCAATGACATGGTTTTAGGCAATGACCTTCAGATCACACATGACCTGGAACAGATGTCCCAGGAAGTGGCCAATAAGGGCCCTCAGCATCAGAACTGGAACTTACGTGAGTTTTCTTTTTTAATTATTATTATTTACTTTTTTTTCTTCATTTCGCTCTGTTGATGTTGACTGATAAAAATATAAATTTCAGTGAAGAAAGTGACTGGCTAAATAGTTTAAATTACCATAGAAGAGGTAAATCACCAAATGATGACAAAGCCACAGGACCAGAAAAACTAATCGGGGAACTTTTTAAATATTCTCTACATAGAATAACATCCTTCTTACTACCCTGTTTGTTTGTACACAGAAGCTGGTGAGCACCCACTTTCTCTTCACCATCAGCAACTTATGCTATCCCCTGTCTTTCATTTGAAAACTCATGCTGGAAACCCTGCCTACCGTGGTGTTTTTTGGACCTCAGCATGCTGTCCTGTGTGCCATTTGTACCAAGGAGCCAAAACCATTATCCTGCACCTCATTTACAGTCTGTTGGAGTAGATATTCAACGAGTAGAGCCTCTCCTTCTCCTGCCAGCTTCTCATTGGACTCTTCCTGTTCCTGAGATTCATCTTTATACTGCAGCTTTTAAAAAAAGTGACACCAGTGACATCAACTTTCTTTAACACCTTTAGGAACTGCTCTCTGCAGCACATTCACTGCTGTTTGGAGCAGAATTTCTTAATCATTTCAGACTCACTATCTACTCTCCAAACTCCTCTTTCCAGTCATTTTGACCACCCTCTCATGGTCCGGCTTCTTATAGTTCATGCCGCTCTCCTTCATAGCAACAAGGATATTGTTTTCCCCTGGCCATGCTGGTATCCATACGCTGTACACTCATGCTCGCAAATATTGATAACCGCACTCTTCACAAAACATTATAGTATCCCAGGCAATGTTCAGAGAAGACCAGGCCACCAAGACTGCTTACCAGTCTCCTGGTCAATTGCAGTCTTTGGTGTCAACTGACAGTATCTATCTTCACAGGCCTATATTCACTCTGGGCAAGAACAAGTTACGTGCCACCCTTTCCTGGTCTTTCTGACCACCCACCTCCATATCATCCCACCTTTTATGAGGCAAACCCCCATCAGTTTATCCTTGTGTCAGGGAATCTTTACTGTTGTATATGTTTTAATTACTTGTCCTATCTCCAGAGTATCTGCCAGCAATTATTTGCAGCAGGCTGTTTTTCTCTGTTTTTAGTGTTTAGGATGATTCATCAGAAGCTATTTTTAAAGAGGATAGGGCTTTACCATCAGATTTAAGGTTTTTATGTCCTGTTAGATTTTGGTTTAAGGGTTTGGTTTGTTGGTGCTTTTTTAGGCCATGATATGCACCTTTTTACTTATTACCTACTCTTTTCTATTATTTTTGTTCCTTGTGTTGACTTTTGTTGTGTTATCATATCACCTAGGGTTTTGGGGGTTAGATGCTGGCATGGTGTAAAATGCTAGCCAACCAAGTCAAACTTACTGTCCTATTTCAATTTTCTCTTCAGTAGTTTTCAGTGCCCTGACACCTGTTCAGAAGGAGTTGTACAACCATTGCATTAAAAAAATATATAAAGATAACCCAGAGAGTGACAGGGGTATATATCACTGTTAAACGTTGTTAGTAAACTCTTTAGCTCTGTTTTAAACAGAACAATTATGTGAGTTGAACAAAATGACATTGTAGGTGAAGACCAGTCTGAGTCTGATTGCTGTGCTGGTTTTAATATAATTGCACTTCTGTATCAATAGGGGCTTGAGCTTAGTCTAATAAAGAAGTATTGTCATTATTATTGTTATTGTTAGTATATTGTCTAAGCGTACTGTAAATTGTTCTTTGCTTCAGTTACCTGCTACAGATAATGTTGGAGGCAGGTTGTCTGGAATGGGCACTCATCATTGCTGTAGTGCTGAGGGACTCGCTAGCCGTGGTACGGACTGTCAACACTGCCAGCATGACAGACACTCCATTGGATATGGTGGCTCGTATGCGAGAGGGTCTGTCATATCTTGAGCTATGGGCTGATACAGAGTGGTAAGTTACTATTCAGTTTTATTTTTCTTCTCTGACTGTACCAGATGATATGACCATAGGAGATAAAGGGTTACACTAGCTCTTAAACTATCAAAAGTTGTCTCCCTGACAGTGAGCTAGTATGTGTCTGGTGTGCAAAGGGCTCTACCTGTCAGGGGAGCTCACTGTCAGGGAGACAACTCTTGATAGTTAAAGGGTTAGTGTAACTCTTTATCTCCTACTGTTGTGTTATCTGGTAAATCTCAAAGAAAGAAAATTAATTCTTAAAATTGTATTTTTATTTTATTGCAAATAAGCTGAGAACAGAATTTAAAATCAGAATCTAATAAAGTTGTGTACAATTTAAGGTTTCTGATACAGTTTAACTGTTGTTGTGGGAGTTGTTAATTTGAATAACTTCACTCAAGAATATAGTGAAGCATTTGAAATGTGATGTGGTTTCTTTGCTGTCTTCTCTCAGCATGGGATATAAACCATTTTTGAGGACTATAAAAGGACAAAGAGCTGCATTGGCAAAGCTGGTAGAGCAGACTCCCCCATCTCTGCAGCTAGAAGTGAGTGGTTCATCCTCCCCAGCCAGCTTCCTTTCTGTGGAAGAAGGGAACCTCTCGCCTACAGTGCAGTCAATTCACACAGAATTGGACTCAGCAACGATGGATAGCGTAGAGTCCATGAAAGACGATAAAGCCACTGACTGTACTTTATCATGATTAATGTAAATTGTGTGAGTGATAAGAGTTATAGGATGGCATGTGTATCAGTCTGGGTGCAAAGCAGACCAAAAATACTGCAAACTGAACCTGTTCGCCATGTCACGGCACAAACAAAAACATGTTCATTGCGTCACGGGTAGTCATCTCTGCTCCACTTACGCGTTTTAAACAGTGGGATAAAAGGTCATGTTGGATACCTTGTGAAGAGTGGATCCTAATCTTCTTTTTGATGAACTGGTTATTGACCTGTTGAGGGGCCAGCCTGCTGTGTAGGACTACATGTGATGTGCTCCTTCCAATCCTGTACTGCAAGGCTGTGCAAGAAATAATGGCATCACCTTCTTCAGGGAATATAGCTCATCAGCATTTTTTAAAAAGTCAGTTGCAAGGCTAGAACTGAAAAAATGAAGTTGGAAACAGATTTTATGTAGAGCATGGTGAGACAGAGAAGGCAAGAGAATGAACTGTGTCCTCCAGAAGTAGAATGCATATGGAGGTCAATGTGAAGAACTATAGACAAAGTGATTTAGGTAAATGACCAGATTCTTTGACATTTGACAGCACTAGGAGGAGGATGGTTTCCTACACCTGGTGTTGCGCAAGCCAAAATGATCCCATGGCAGTCCAAGGCCAGACTTCATGCCGGCCCTTATGCTGGGAGTGGAAAGTTAAAAGTATGCAGATCTCCCTTGCCTTCTGGCATAGACTTCATATCACTTGCTGGTCAGTGGTCAGAAGTCAGCAAATTATCTCTAGTCAATAGATATCGACTCTACAAGCATCACCTTAATCAAAGAAAGGTGCTGTGAACAGTTAATAATAACATTCAGTTCTGTTCTTTGCATGCATCTTGTGCATACAAGATTTTTTTTTTTTAATGAAAAACAAAACTTTCCACTTTGAAAACTCATCATGTTTATTTTCTTGTACCTGCGTTGAATTCAGAGGATTATAGACATAATTTGTTCAGCTGGGATCTCACGGGGCCATATTTACTGTCAAATCTGAGTGCAACAGATCTTATCTGAACATTATACGGAGTGCTGATAAGAAAACTGTTTTGCACTGAAATCGTTATATTGATTTCACCATGCACATGCACATACCTATACCTTTCTGAGGACTGTACGATGCACGTTTAGAGGTTTGAACAAACATAGGTGTCCAGGTCTGTCCAGGATCTCTTGACTTGGCATCCCATGTTATATGCACATATTAGTGCACATATAGTTCTGTGAATGACAATGATATAGACAATATCAGCAGTTTTTATTGTTTTAAAGCAGCAAAAGTAAAACTTTTAAGCAGCCCAGAAATTAATTTACCAGATATCAAAATAGTATTTTTGTCTGAAAACAGTAGGATTCACTTAATTGTTCTAAGTTAAATGTGTACATAAAAATAAAATTTTAGCTTTAAGTTTGGGAAAGAATTGCAATAGCAGTGGACATACTGAGTGCATGAAACAGAGAGATGTGCATAATATCTTACTGTAAATGATATACACTCACTGATCTTCCAGAAAGACAGAATTATGTGAGTAGGTTTGCTTGACTTTTGTTTTCCATTTCACCACACATCATATTTGAAGACTGTAACTGCGCAACTGTTGACGGTAGGCAGGATTTTTTTTTTTTACTTTTAGAAAGTGCTTGTGTCCTGTTTATTTATTTGTATGAAAAATAAAACATGTCAGGCAAAGATTTAGAAACTCAGGAGTAAAAAATAATATGTTTTTGGGCTTCACTGATCAGGCTTTTCGATCATCAATATTTTTTCAAGAGTATGCCCTGATCTGATCAGCTTTAACTGTTTTTGACAGACATAAACAGTTTACCATATATTTATTTTAATGTAAGTTCTGTAAACAATAATAGGTAATGTTCATGATACAGGTTAGGAGCAGTCAGCAATCATTTTAAATGATATAATTAGCTCTATACAGTTTTGAAAATGAAGTGATTTTTAAAATATATTTAACAGCTTTACAAGTTTGCTACTCACTGCTTTTGATTGTGATAATATGGATCTGGAATCATGTTGGATGAACTATCTTTCTTCCTTTTCCATCTTCCTCCAGTTAGTCCAACCACAGAAACAAAAAGATTATTGTGAGAAGCAGTGCACAGCTAATTAAGTTGCCTCAGCTTCTTGATGTTCTTCCTTGTCCCGCTTTCTCTTGTGTTTTGTTTGGCCTGGATTTTTCTCATATTTCCCTGTCTACAAATCAATGATAGCCAAAGGTGCAATCATTAAAACTTGATACAGATAAAGAGCAATATTTTGTTCTGTTAACATTGTGATAGTATTTCAGGACAGGGTTTGAACTGCACAAATATACGTTCATTTGCTCAAAAGATAAATAATTACATGCACTATTAAAAAAAGTTTCTTTATATTACAGCTTTAGATATTTAAATAAAACAAAGTAGAAGTTTTCAACAAACATGAATTTAAACTATCTTTATGCTCTTTCCCTCTCAATTTTTTTCAATCTGAGAATTAGACTGTAAAAATCTATTTCTGAGACATGTGTCTAAATTGACCTACTCAATGTGAGAATTTATGGGTTTCAGTTTATTTCTTAGGCATTCAATTAGAGATTGATTTGAAAACAATATTTATTGCAAGGAAAATTATTTTGTTTATTCTTTTATTAATTTAAAGCAATGAAATAATTTGTGTTATGCAGACACAGATATATTTTATGACATTTATTATGTCAGCAACCACTGATATTATTGAGAAGGAAGGAACCTCTAGAGATTAGGTAATCTAGCAGACTTAAGATGCACTCCATGTTTGAATCACTTTGGCAAAGAACAACACAACAGAGTTATTGCTGTAATATGTTAAACTTTTCAAAGGGCAACAACCTGAAAATCACCACTGCTGAAGGTGCTGCAGGTGAGGCTGTGCAGTTCATGCTCATGGCCACTATGATGATTACTTGGTGCTAGTGACACTCAGAGGCACAATGCAGTGTGCAATCTTCTGGTTTGCAGATGAAATAATCATTGAAAGATTCAACCTATGGCGTTATTGGAGAAGGATTATAAGTCCTTTGATATTAGTGTGGAGACTGCAGGTGATGCAGAGAATGTCATATAAACAGCCAGTACTTTTTTTCCTTTTATTTTTTTCACTTATTGTTATGGTGCATGTGCATTCAGATGTCTTTGTACATTGGTGACAGTAAATTTTTAGGATTCTTCCAGCTTTAGATTTTTTGTTGGGCATCAGGCATGCTTAAGAGATGTGTTCAGCATCCCTAGTAATGCAGATATACACTTTTATTTGAGGCACAAGGTGTTTAAAAAAAAACCTCCATTTCAAAGTGCACTAATTTGGTATCGGTCTCGTTAACATGTATAGTGTGAACCAAAGATGATTTATCTTCTCCTCTTATTGCATTGTTCTCTATTTTCATTCCCAGGCCAAATTAGCTTGGGCTTCTATTGTTCACTGGTAATATGATGGACCAATGCAAAAAATTTTAAAAAAATTACATGCAAGCTTAGAGAAATAGCTTAAGTTTCATGGAAATCTGAGTTATCAGGAAATGGGTGGTGTCACTTGTAAAGTAAGTGGATTTTTTTTATCTGACAAACTGATCTTGACTTGTGTATGAAAAGTTTGAAGGGTTACTTACAGCCATTTTTTAGTAAGGTTTATTTTTTAAAATATTTTCCTATTCCTACACGTGCTTAGAGACACATGCCACAGGGGTGGAAGCAATTTCGAGAAAAAACGAGAGCAGAATGAGAAAAAAATTTGGTAGTGTGTCCAAGGGAGAAAGTATTCATTTTAGTAATGAAAATTTCTTTTCTTTGCATGAAGTGTCTGTACAGCTTCGGCTACAAAGTAGTTTAGAATGCTGAAGCATTTGTGATGAATGTACACATTCTTTACGCTATTCATCTACTTCCCAGCTGCTTTTTCAATGCATGATTTAAAGATGTAAAAAAATAAAAAGCTTTGCCTCTGGACAAGGTCAGGCTAGGAAGAATCCGCCCGTAGAATTCTGGGTGCGTATTTTATCTTTTATTTTTTTTTTATTTGCAAGAGCTATTTATGAAAACCAGTTCATCACACTTCTCTTCTGGAGTGAAAGATGCTTGCTAGTCGGTATTTTCAGTGGGAGCTGTTATTGACTGCATGAACTGATTCAGATGTGTCTGCTTAGGACTTTAGCTCTTTCATTTTATGAAGGCCAGTTGTATTGTTTTTGGATGGTGCTTTTTGGAAGGGTCAGTTATTGCAGACAGCAAGAAAAATAAACATTATCATGAAGAGATAAAACTCATTGGCAAAAGATCACAGTCTAAAGTGAAGGGCTGTATTTAAAATTTCTTATGACATTTTCTGCGACTGTTTGTCTCTTTCTGAGTTTCTTTCCAGGATTGACAACTTGATTTTTACCCTGCTTTTGAAAATTTAAAGACATGGAAGAGGGAGTGGTGTGAAAGAGAGAGAGAGAATGTGTTTGCATGTGTATGCATGCTGTTTGAAAGAACTTCTTAAACACTAAATGACTAGAAAAAAATTGTTCTAAAAAATGAGATGTATGCTCACATACATGCAGGAGACTGAGATGAGACTTAAGGTTGTCTCCATGACAACAACAGACTAGAGGTTCAAGTTGTATATCCCACTGCTGAAATGCTTCTGTGGACTATGGAATTGTGGTGGATAGAAAGTTGTAGAATATTGTTCATTGATGTGTGTGAGAGAGAACTGCTTGAAAAGTGTGGGAACAGTAATATTTTGATTAGGTTTTTTTTCTGCTTGAAATCTATTTTGTGCTTTGTCTTGTCAACATGATGTTTTGTTTGCGAAAAATTCTGTGATCATTAACATCTGTAGTATTTTCTTACTTTATGTAGAAATGATGGACAAAACTTTTATCTTGGCTGTGAAATGGTGGAGCGATAGTCATAAGATATTAGTGATCACCAGAGGAAGAAGGCACTGCTGAACTCATGGTCTGGGTATCATCTCAAATACTTAAAGATTTTCTTGAATGTTCCTAATTATCATACCATGTCATTGACAGTCATTTGGTTCTTTACTGTATCAAAGGCTATAAACTGGACCACAAGTTCTGGCTTCACAGGTTTATCGTGTTATTTTTTTAGCATCTTATTTTGCTTGTATAGGAAGAATAAATAGGAATTATTCTTGTATAGGAAGAATAATTTCCATTTATTCTTCTACAGAATGTGGTTCTATGTTGCTTTTGTAAATCCAGAAACAGTGGGTGGAGATGAAACAGGCTGTATTTCTTTTTCTCTTTGGTATTTGCATGGTAATGGCTTTGTTCCAGTCTGTGGTGTACAGCTTGTTTCCCAATCATATTTGTCTTACTATCTCACTTTTTGTTGCTTTTTTTTGACTTTGAGCTTTATACTGATTTCACTATACAGGGAAACACTGTGCTTGTGGGAACTTCTCGGATCCTTGAGGAGTGAGGTGTTGGAGACCTCTCTTTTCTTGGGGCCAGCTTTACACAAGGGCAGTTCCCATCTTTCCCTTGCTGCCTTACCTTCCCCAGCCCTCTGTGGAATCAGGTACCCATTCCTGCCAGCTGCGTCAACTGGTATAAGTTTGCTGTGGTACACATGTATCAATCCAGCGCTCCTTTCAGTTCAAATGCCAGTTCTCTAAGCGCAGACAGGCATAGGTTCCTGCTCCACTCAGCTATCAGCTCTACTGTACTTGTAGGTACTTTAAAATACCACTTGAATGCCATAGCATACCAATGCTGCAAAGACAGCCTTCATCTTTCTTTTTCTATAGGACAATAATGAGCTATATTACTAGAAATCTTTGGTGTTTCATATCTCAGAAGTTATTTTTTTATTTTCCTGATTTAGAATTATAACTTGTTAAACTCCTCAAAGCTACAGATTCCTTTATGGCATAAAACATCAATGCTGTTACTGGATTTTACTGAGCACCATCGTGTGGAAGTGTTTATCTCTCTTACCCCACCCCAATCCCTCATTTCAAAAGTTTTTGCTTTATATCCTGTGAATCAGTGCTGGATTACTTGGAGACTGAACATCAGATGTTTGATGAAGAAAACGTAAAACTACAACACTTCTGATTTCTGTCTCTGGAATATGGAGAGCTTCGACCATTTGCAAAGCCTGATGAGATTTTCCTAATCTCTTGAACGTTTCAAGGTTTGAGCTGTGCTTAGAATTGTTCCACCAAAAAAATCTGAATAATAACAGTAGTACCACTGACGTTTCTGTCTCAGAGAGCACCAAACCACATCTACAGTGACTCTACAACTGTTTTTCCCGTTCATATTATGTTTGTGCATTTTTCTTTTCCTTTTTAAGATGCACTTTGAGCCTGCCTATAATGGAGGAGGAAAAAAGTGCTATACAAATTCAACATATTATTAAAGTGATGGGAATTAGTAATGCTAAAATGGTTTGAGAATTTTGTAATTGGAGCACGAGCAGGACAGATTTACCAAGCTCTGTATTTCTCTGTAGTTGTGTTTTTGTTGTTATAAAACCAACATAGCATTTCCCCTCCATCTTTTTTAAAATCTCAATTTAGTTGGGATTATTTGCATTGATGTATGGGCCCAGAATGCTATTGTGTTTTCACACATTTAAGTGAGAGTTGACTGAGTTTTGTTTTTTTTTTCCTTGTCTTGCGCTGTGAATGAAGAACCATGGGAAAATTAAGTATGAACGTTTTATGCACGTTTCCAGCAACTGCTGGCAGCAAGGTCATGACTTGTTAGTGTTTTGACACATTAACCAAGCTTGTAGGAATTAAACAGTATTCTATTGTCATAAAATGAAATCACTAGGGTCTTTCTGTAGATCATGGGCGTGTGGGTAAGAAGCGGTACAAACATTTACATTTACCGCTTCACATATTGTGTTGATTATTGTACAACTGTATACTGTTTTTGTGTTTTTCTTATGTGTAAATATGGATGTAAATAAGATTAAAATATTTTATAACCGCAGGCCATGAGGCGTCTGGTTTCTTGGTTTAGAAGTCTTTAGTCTGTACCGGCGTCTCTCATCTGCTGTGTAGCTTTTGTCGAGCACAAAGCCATTACAATTCAGAACACCCCTTCTAGTGTATTGGACTTACACACGATTGTCCCACTGACCAATCGAACTACAAACGATGGGAGAGTCCATTTTAATATGGGGGCCAAGGTGAGAGGACTCGTGACGAAGGGATGGAGAATTACTGACCAATAGAATGCTATGAAATGGAAGAGTCCATAAACGGAAGGTAGTGACAGCTTGTCCACTTTAGAGTGAATTATTTGCACCTGACCATTTTTATCCCTAACATTTCACCTGCGTATTTCTAAAACAAGTTCCATGGTTTTTGGATCTAAGGGTTGTTTTCTTGTATGTGTGTGTTATTTCTGATGTGAACGCTGGGAGGTATCCGTTAACAGATGCATAAAGTTCATCTCTGTCAGTCCACCAGAAAGTTTTGAGGTGATGATGATGTAGTTTTATAGCGCGCCAGTATCCGCATCACAAAGATGCGCTCAATGCAAGGTAACAGTATGGGATTTATTCATGGTCCCCGGTGTCTTCCGAAGGATAGCACCACATCTGGCTAAGTTGTGAAGCACAGTGCTGGTGATCACTAGGTGATTCTCTAGTCATGTCTTCCTTAGCGAGCTGTGGTACGCCTTGAATTGCAGCTGCAAGAGTGGGTGCTTAAGAAATATTGTCATCTTTAACACTGTAACAGAAATTACCACTACCCTATGCAGTCTTCTCATAAAAATCACTAGAATGTTCTATTAGGTCTTCCCAATTTATTTTCAAATAATCAGTTGTCATATATTCACAAAAAACAATCTTTTAAAAATAAACTTTTGAACTCAGCCTTCCTCTGTTTGGTCCACAAGTGGTAGAGTTATAATGACTAAATTATACAAGTGGTCAAAAGGGACCATCACACATGAAAAAAAGATTTTCAACAATGACTTTGCAGACAGATGTGAGTGGCTCAAGTTCTGTCTCTCTGTGGACTGCTGGAAAAATCACTATGCCACAGGAAAATACTTCCATCCTTTCCTACTTAATTGTTCACTCATTTTTCTTCCTAAGACTGTATGCCAGCATTACGTGTATCACAGAACAAAAAAAATCCTTTTATACTAAAGGAAAACAATTTTTCTGGACGGAACTTATGTGAAGCCCACATAAAGGCTAAAATTGTTTGTGAAAACATGACCTCACAAGGACAGCCTGTTATTGCTGATAAAATTAGTGTGATTATTTAACACGTGAAAATACCAAAGTGGCAAAAAAAAATGTTAACCAACATTAAAGAAAACACATTTCCTATTTGTTCCTACATCAACCACTCCTCTCATGTGCGTGCATACACACATTCAATCATTTTCCCACTTTACCATCAAAAGCATAAACCTTAAAGTGAACTCCACTCAGGTTCCTCCTTAACGGTAAACAAAAGTATATTAAAATGAAGCATTTACATTATCTGTTTGTAATGTTTTACTAGTACTCGAGTCATACAAGAAATCAAACTCAACTTTCATTTAAAAAAAAAACCAACTTCATTAACCTGATATTTTAGAGAGACCATGCCACTTTCAGCACTGTGAAGGCGGTGGTACATCTGTAATACCCGTCTTCCTGTTGTTTTATAAGTCCTCTCAAGTTTCTTAGACTTCATTCCCCTGCTCCCAGTTACCCCTGGTGCTTTATTGAGACTCGAGTTGTCTGCAGGAAAATAGTTATCCCAGTCTGCTGAAAAACGCTGTCTTGTCTGTAGGGAGCTCAAGTTCGCTTCAGGCGCTGACTCTGGCTGTCTGGGAAGGAACCGTTTCCATTTACCGTGAACTCAGCTTTCCGCTGTTGCCTTTCTTCTCGAACCATACCTCTGTCGAGCCTAAAACAGTATTAGAAAGAATAATGTGGAAACAGGGTAGATAACTTCCTTTATCCAGGTGCCTTGCGTCTTGACATTTACCTTACCATTCTGCGTTCGGATACTCTGAAGCTAAGTGAACCAGTATGACCTAGGCACACACACAACAATCAAAGACAAATAAGCTCTACTGTTTTGCTTTTATGCAAGTCAAAAGGTTGAACGGGATTTGGCTCAGCAATACCAGCACGTTACAAGTACTCTGTACAAGTCCCTCCTAGTTACCAGACTGCTGTAAAGATATGAGACATGGATGCCAATACAGGAAAAAATAAACAAAAAAGGCATTCGAATACTTATCAACCTCTTCGTCTGTTTCCCCTCCCCCAATTAATCAACGACGTCGATCCCTGAATACCCCCATTATCGGTTTTTCTCTTCCGTCATGGACAAAGCAGCACTGCCACACTCCGAAGCAGCGTGTGGAAAGGTGATGTCGAGCGAGCGTTGGCCTCACCTAGCGGGGCATGGGACGCCCTCTGTGTACGTGGAGCTAGTTCTGCCCATGGGATCAGGAGGCGAACGCTCGACTGATGTCATCAAGGGCTCTCCGCGGTCCCGACGGTCGCGGGGCCGCAGTGTGCCAGCCTTGGGCAGCGAGGAGCTGCTGGGTTTGGAGCTGATGAAGCCAGTCAACTTGTAGTAGTCCAAGAAAGTGCGCGCCAGGTTGCGGCCCAGCTTCATGTCTGCCCAAAGGATAAGGAACGAGAGGTTTGTCAAGCAGGGGAACTCGAGACCCGCCTGGCGCTACGACAGCGACAATACCTTGTCACTTCAGAAGCATTTGGAGTTGGACGCTACCGGACTATGGGATTTATCAAAATGGCCAGCGCTACTGCCCCAATCGAGCAAAAAGGCCTGCAGACACGATCAGAGACGTAAGCCACTTCACATCATGCAGCAGCGGTGAAGTGAAGATGGAGAGGAGACGGCCGAGGACAACGACGACGACAACAGTATGCCATCAAGCCGAAAGACTCCAGTTAGGCCAGAGGCAAAGTCGGCGTACATGTGCCAGCGCTATGTATTTCTGCCGATAGTCATTAGCCTTTTGTGTGTCGCTTTAAAGAGTTCATCTGTGCCGGCACTTTGGTCTCAATGTCACTAACAGGTGAGCAGGTCTCAGTGTAGGCGTCCCTCGTCATGACGTCATGTGCCGCTAGTCACGACGTCCTCTACACAACGTCATGACGTCATGTGTGCAGCTGGTCATTAAGCCCTGTCTACAGCTGGTCATAACGTCATGTGTGCAGCTGGTCATCAAGTCCTGTCTACAGCTGGTCATAACGTCATGTGTGCAGCTGGTCATGGCGTTGTGTGCAGCTAGTCATGACGTAGCTGGTCATAAAGTAATGTGTGTTATAAGTCACAGCCTGTGCCAGCCTTGCTGAGAAACAAGCACAACAACAACAGCGACAATACGTGTCGACATCTGCAGTCATTAGAACAAAAGATTCAAATCACTTCTCTAGTCTCTTTGATGACTACTGTAAACATGACAAATCGAAAGAGAGGTTGTGCTTCTGATGGTGAGTAGTGTGTGTGTTAATTGTTAGTAGTTAACCCGCAAGTCATTCCGAGTAAGGATACAGCCTTCTTCAGTGTACGGCGTGGCCTGCCCCAGTGTGCTGGTCTGGTAGCTGTAGAAAGACACCTCCAGTGTGTAGCAGTGCGACTCGTCTAAGCAGCCACCAAGTGTCCTAAAACACAACAAGCAGCAACATATCAACAATCGCGTGTATTTTGTATGTGCGTGTGTGTGTGTTCGCGCGCGCGTTCACAGTCATTTGTAAGACAGAAACTGTCAAATCTGGTGGCGAAAAGAACAAAAAGAGAAGGGCTGAAAAAGTCATAGAACACGAAAGTCAGAAACTACTCAATACCATCAGCTCTATCTTTCCTTCGATCTATTCCATCTTCCTATCTGACTGGATACTTTAAATTATTTTTATGCTTACGTCATGTGTGCAGTGCGGCAAAGAGTGTAGCAATGCAGATTACTATACTATACAAACAATCAATAACAAAGAAATATCTTCACTAGCCTCCAATATCTTACTTAAATGCTTCTACAAACAGAGGAAGTCTGGAAACGCATCTAATTAAGCTATTTGTTCAGTCTGGACAGGCGGGAAATGGCGGCGTAAATGGCTCCATAGCAATAGTTGGGAACAAATATTTGCGCGAGATGTCCAAGGGAGGATACTGCAATATTAAAGGTGGGGATAGCCTTGGCATTGTGGTAGCCTCCCCTTCACCACGCAGCGTGCTTTTGCCGCTGAGCACCAAGTCCGACGCAGCATCACAGTCGCACACGGTCACTGAGCGGATCAGTCGTGACATCGATGTTTGAACCTATCGTCTGCTTCTTTTACATACTCGTTCATTTCGTATACGAGGTGAAATGTATTGATTTGGCATCTGCATAAAAACAATGATATAAAAAAAATGGTTTCGATTTGCATCATGAAATCTCCTCACGTTCCGCGATCATCTCAAGAATGTCTGGACCAATGGTAGTGGAAACTGGTGATCTAGGTCCCGTGTTGGGATGATGATTATTCAAGAGAAAGCTTGCAACGCGCAACAAAGGAATTTTTTCATTTCAAAAAAGCTGTGCACACACAAATAAGCAGAGCTCATTCCAGCATTGTGGACAGACATTCTCAAACGTCCCTCCATCCGTTCCACACACACTCACACGAGAGAGATAATCTGTGCTGCTATCTAGACCGCCTTCCTTGCTGTATTACTAACACGCTGTTACTAACACCATTACTAACACTATTACAGGGAGCGGCTGGCCGGCGCCGGTCTCTAGGGGCGGCTGAAAGGCGGCTGGGAAATTGGCCTCTGCTGGCAGATGGCGCTAGCATCCATTCCGGTGGTTCGATCCACCGTGCGACGCCTGCGCACGACTTAGGCTGGGTTTTCCCTGCCTGGTCATCCGCCTTACAAAGCCCTCCTTAGCTGCTTTATGCACCTCTCTCCGCCCCCTGTGGGGTCAGGCAAATGCCAGCAGGAGACGACGACGACGACAACCCGAAGCTGCGCATCTTCACTTATAACATCGTGTAGAGAGTGAAGTCGTATCCTTGCTGTCACCTGATTTTGCTTATTTTGTTTACCTATTATTCATCTCGTACAGTCCAACGATAAATACATGTCAGTCACGACAAGCGAGTACACGTCCACGCGGAAGAATGGTGAGTCGAAGAGTAAGGCAGGTCTTTACGTCATGACGACCTGCCAGCGGGACGCTCCGTCACCAGACGCGGACGCCACACCAGCAACGAGACCGCTGCTGCTGCTGCCGTGATCGATGGCAACGAGTATCCCTTGTGGGACTCTGACTTGCAGGTGTCAGCGACCTCATTTGCCCTTGTAAAGGGACAGAACCAGGTCAGCGCGGAGTAAATGGACTAGCACAGAAGTGGGCGACCGGCAGGCATGAACGATTTCTGGGCAGCCAGGCAACTGTGGCAGGTGTGCGCTGTCGCAGGACGACAAGTAGCAAGCATCGTTCTCGGACGAATGAAGGGCTGGGTACTGATGAACTGGAGGCTGAGTACACACGAACTGCTTCTTTTGTCCTGAAGGCTCCTCTAATAACGCTGTCCTGTTGCATTTGTTCCCCAGAGCCTGGCCCAGGCTCAGTGTTTGCGGTGTTCCATATCCGGAAACGTTAATGGAGAATACATTCGGTCGAATGACGCTACAATGGTGTTGGTTTCCGGCCAGCGTTGTGATTAATTTGTCCAGATGGAAATCGCGTTACGGAATAAGCCGAGCGCTGTCTCGGGTTCCTGGAACTAATCGCACCAATCTCGCCATCTTTCCTCCCTTTAGTAAGAGCTATCAACCGGTGCTGCCCGCTGCGGATGTTGGATTTCGCTAGTACAAATAGAACTACCCAATTCACACGCGAATCCACACACACTTCTACCCTTCTCAGTGGCGATGTCTTTAAGAGCTAAAAGCTATGAATTTTTTTGTATTTCCATCTTTATGTAAGACAACATTTTGTTACGACAGTCAGAGCGTTCTGCTGTGACGTCTCTACGCAAGGAAATCTGGACGATTTTGTAAAAAACTGGTTTCAGTTACCTTACGGAGATAGATGCACACCGACTAAAACTATCTTTCCTAGCTTCACAATGTTCCTTATGAAGTGTGTGTGCTTGCTTGCGTGCTTGGGTGTGTGTGAGAAGTGTTCTAAACCGAGCCTTGAGGCTGTATCACGGCAAGGCAGCCAGCCCTGTAAACAAAAGCCACACGTGCAGAGAAAGAACAGCGTGCCCGCGACGAGATCTGAATCCAGGACAGCCAATCCAAGACTCGAGACTAAAACGTTTCAAACGCTTTTTATGGCGGTTACTAGCAAACGACTCCCGGTGCACGCACATCCCTGCACACGTCATTTCCGCCAGGTGTGCGACCCAAACATCATGCCTCGCCTTTGTTAATTGTAATGACCTGAAACAACCAGCTTCGCCACAGGTAACCACCACACGACCGCACAGTGCATTGGGGTAGGTGGGGTGGGGGTGGAAGATGTGGAAAAGGGGGGAAATCTTAAGTCCTAAGGTAAGAAACGAACCAAGATTCGACCAGTAGAAAATCACCATCAAGCGTGCCACGTGCAGCTCGGAGAACTCCGCACTCCTCCTCCCACCTCCCAACCTTCTCCGCTCCCACGGGTTTGACAATTTGACGCCGCGAGACGGCGTTGGCGCGTAGCTCCAGCACCAAGACGTCAAAGGGGGCGGCGTCCATCACGGAGGTCGGAGGGCAATAAATAGCTAACCTTGACGCCGCCCCATCTCGTGTCCCCCACCCTCCGAACCCACCACCATATCGTATTGTCGTTTTAGTCACCCCCAAACATGATTGTTCGTCTTTATTGCGTCAATTCCGCGCCACAGTCCCCCTCCCACCGCCAAACCTTCTTGGACTGTTGCTAGGAAGCGCTTCCTAAAATGCTGGCACATTTCCATAGGCCGGCCACAGCGCAGTCGCCGTCTCTCTCCGGGCCCCGTCACCGCCGACCGGGTGCGAGTGGGGTGGGGGCGGCGTTATGCTGCTGGCTGCCACTTCTACTCAAGCAATATTAACGATCGACGTGGGGGCCTCACTTCTGCCAGTCGCTTTCACACATTCTAATGAACAGAACACACATGCACACGCACGTGCGCGCGCACAAAGGCAGAGATCTCGGATGCAACATTGCTCCCCCTTTTTTTTGTCCCATGAAAATCCATGCTACAAATTTGAGTCGTGATCTCAAGGCTAACAATCGATTCCCCTCCCCCACCACCACCACCATCACCACCACACACGCTCCATCCCTGTCTTCCTTGCTGCCCAACAAGAGGTGGATGGATGGAGAAAACTGCAGGACACTTTTTTGTGCTCATGTGAGCTCTGGGCAGCATGAAGAAACGATGTCTAGGGTGAGTCCCACTAGGGGCAGGGAAGGTGAAGGGTGGGTCGGTGGGTGGCATGGACGCCAAAGGTTTCCCTGCGGCGTTGGAGTCTCCTCCCGCCGATGGCTGCCTAATGTCACGTCCCCGTCCCCAAGGGTGGGGGGACTGCATGTTCACCTTGTCCAGCACACCCTCCGGTCACTGTGTCGCCCGTACTTTGCGTGTTGTGGCCCGGGACCGTCAGCCCGCGTCTTCCTGCAGGCTGCGCCTCATTTCCATTGTGCTGCCAGCTTCCCCTCGCAGACCGGGCGGCCTCGCTGTCCCGCTGCTGGCCTGCACGCCTGATGCACAAAGACTTGCTTTTTTTAACCCACACCCCCACCACCCCTCCCTTCCCCACCCCCCACCCCCACACATACCCTCGTGAGGACCGATCGTTAAGGTGAACAAAAGCGCTCACCGTCGGCAGTCGTGCGAAACAGAATGGAACCTCGCCGTTTACTTACGACGCGAGGACACGGAGTAGTCAGGGTACAGACTAATGGCACCGTGAAACACACAGCCTTCGACACCACCCGACCTCATAAACAAGGACTTCAGTCTCTCTTCCCGTCTCCCACCCCCTTTTTTCCCCTCGCTATACCACCGCCCACCCGCCTTTTACACACACACTTTGAGAGATGAAATGACGGCACAAAAAAGCTTCTCCTCGCTAACCTTTCAACTCTTCAGTTACACCTGTTAACAGCTTCGATGACAAAAATAACCACCACCAACCCCCCCCCCCCGAAAAAACCCACCCCACAGTCCATGGGGTAATCTAACAAGTTTATTATCTCATATAAACACAGGCCAGAGCCCGGTGGCCCCCAGTGCCGGGTCCAGCACGAGGACAACACCTATGTGCAGCCTCGCTGACGGGCCGGGGCAGGATAGGCAGGGGCGGGTGGGGTGCTGGGGTGTGGGGTGGCGAGCGGCACCTCACCACGCTATCGATTCCGGTCCGTCTTCACGCAGAGTGGGCAGCGCACACGGCGCACCAAACCGTTCTGCGACACACGGCATCAAGCCGCGGCACGAGTTGCGTGGCCTTTGAAGTCGGGCTATGACTCAGTGCCGCCATTGTTACCTGCAGCTTGTCATTTCCGCATCTGTCTTTATCGCCACTCGTAGCTACAAGTTTAAATTTTTTAGTATTGTTTCATTATTATTCTTTTCTTTCCGCAAGAGCGAAGTTACATCTCGGGATTTTTAAACTAGGAAAGCGTGTATACGGTGTGTGTGTGTGCGCGCGCGTGCACGCGTCCCTGTGAAGGAAATAGCTAAGCCGATCCCGGTTCCAGCTGGGTTTACATTAAATTAAGCGTCTTTAATATCCACGGTGAAAGTTGCACAAAAAGATCGAATTTCTCATCCGTACAGCTAGCCCATAAACGTCTATGGTCAGTTGTATGACAGTCTGGACCGTTCTCTCAATACACTTCAGGTCAAGTCCCAGCTGCCGTCAACAAGTATTCTGACATTTGAGAGGGAAAAGGATCGGAACGCCTTATTAACCCACAGTAGAACCTGTTAAATACTTGAGCAACTCGCTCAAACTTTAAGATGTGGGGGCATTTACATTGCTCTTTCTAACACCTGTCCTTAGACCTAATCATGACAACCGTACAGTGGGGTGGTCACTGTCCGCGGTAACGACCTTCCGTTGGCGACGGCCTCCCGTGTCAGTAAATCCACAAGCTGGACAACTCCGGCTGGTCTAGTGTTATGAATGTTACCTATGAGGATCCTCCCTAAGATCAACTGTGTTTCACCTTGGCGTTGTGGTTTTATTCCTCTCGTCGACTTCCTGTGCAACATCTGGCTCCGTAGGACTGTTTTTTTTTTTTTGTTGTTGTTGTTGTTTTTTGTTAACCTATGACGCAGGCCGCAAGTTTGTCCGCCTTCCCGTTTCTCCTCTACGTCCCGCTCACGTAGTCCTGTACACAGGGTGTCACCGCAGTCCCCTAAAGGTGCGCGTGTTGGCGATCTGTCATCCACACGCACCTCTCTCCTCCTCCTCCTCCTCATCTTCACGTCGTCATTCTTCTGAACTCTCCGAACTCCGTAGCAACGCCTGCTGCTGCTATACCCAGATTCTCTTATCCAAGCGATAAATATGGAATCGCTGCTCTTCATTTTGTTGCTGTTTTTGTTTTTCTTATTTTTTGTTAAAGAGCAGCGCCTTCAAACCCAACCGATCTCGACATCTTGCTAGAAAGCCTGTTACCGATATCTACCGGCAAAGCGGTCGGGCCGTCTAAACAACATGTGCGCAATACTCTTCAAAAGAAGCGCGCAAGCCCACAAAGACTTCTGTCGACAGGTTTGTGGGGAGGCGGGGGGGAATGGTGTGGGAGTGGGGGGAAAGGGGAAGTGTCGAGATCTCTCGTAGGAGAAGTGTATATATATTTATTCTAGTTAACGGTTTGTGGAAATCCGACTCCCTGCAGGCAGCAGACACCGATCGCGCGCCATCTCGCACAACGCTGACGTCGACGCGAGGATTTCCGTAGGACCGCTCTCAGCAAGGAGTCGCGGCGTCTTGAGCTTCACAGGCTGCCTCCACCACGCTCGTGCACCGCCGCCTATCTCCTCCATCAGACGACGCTATCATCAAGCAGATCAATGCCTGCCACGGCGCGATACGCGTGTGTGCGCGTGCGTATATGTGTGTGCGTGTGTGTACACGCGCGCGCTCACCTGCACACACACACATGCGGACATCTTACGACCGTTGCAGTTTGCCGGCAGCTAATCTCTGTAGCCGGGAGACGGAGGTCTCACCGCGGCGGGCAGGTAAACAAGCGTGCTGTCAGACGCGCGCTCGCTGGAGGTGTTCCGCAGCGTCGGATGACGAGGTCCGCCACCTCCCCATCGCAGCATCAAGTGCAGCGGAGGAAAATCGTTAGCGGGCCTCGCCGTCGACTTTGCGCATCGCGGCCCCCAAAGTACCTTCTCTTGACAGCAGCATGTCACCGCCTTGTCACTTAAACCCTTTGCTGATCAACACGGTGTGAATCATTGATGGGCAATTCACTAAAGTGCGTTTGAAGTCGCTTTCCTGCTGAAATTTCACAATCTGTTTGAGGTGAATCGTCCTCCTCCCCTCCTCTCTCTCTCACACAGATGTACAAAACTTAGCATCACTGATTTCTTGTACAGCTCATCCTCTAGATAAAATATTTATTCAGCAACAACTTTACCTGTGACAAGCTCGATAAACTGTACTTAAAATAGTTTCAAGTAATTCTCCACAAAACACATTTCAGAAACAAATTGCTGAGAAAACTGAGAAATGGCTGTGGGCATAATTCAGACAACACGGGCTAAAAAAAAAAAAAAAAAAAAAAAAATTCTCAAAGGAAAATCAAGTTTCTGCCAGACGAATATAAGCTGAAAAGTCCTGTATGATGAATCATGCATTCTAAAGAAATCCAGAAGGTAAAACGAACTGCACACTGTAGACTCTTTGACACTATCCTTATCCTCCTCACTACCATCCACCCCCGCGCTCTCTTTTTTTTTCTGATCGCTGCACACACACACACAGACACACGCCGACTGAAGTCCTACTTTTTCAACTATGCTCACTCCCCTCTATCCTCCTCCATTTTTTTTTCTCGTCCAAGTCACCCCTACCACACTGGCTCACTCTACTCTCTCTTCACCGCTCTCCTCTCTGTGTGCTTTCATCAGGTTCTCATCTTTGTACGGGGCAAAACATGAATGTGTAACATTTCAACATTCCGCAAGTAAACATACCCTGTCCACACACACAACAGGTGACAACAAACCAGTTGTCGGCAAAGTGGTCTGTTCTTGACGCACATGCAGCTAATCAGGGTGGTGCGTGGGGTGGGTGAGGGGAGTGGAATGCATGATGGGACGATCTGTCCGAGTATCAAAAGCACACCTGTAACCGGATACCTGTTGTACCTGACAAGATCACTTGCGAAGACACACAGAAGGGAGGGAAGTAACCAAGCGCAAAGACGCGGGATATTCTTTTCTTCAACATCTGCCCTGAGCGCGGCGCTGATTGGCTGAGAGAAAAGAGCGCCAAACAAAATGAGAGCATTGGTACATAATACAAAAGACAACCACCCCAATCATTTCTTTCTCCCACACAACACACGCGCGTTTTTTAGACGTGGTTTTGGCAGTAAAAAAAATTAAAATAAAAAGCTGAGAAACCAGTGGCGGGCCATAGAACAAACAGTGAGACATCTTTACCCACTGACACCTCCATAATCTTTGCTTCGCACCACTTGCCGCAAGCAAAACTTGCAGAAAAAGTCTTCATACTTGACAAAGGATTACGAGCATGCCCTCGGAGGAACAACTTGCTACACATCAGCATGCTTCCTTCCCTCCCTCCTCTCTCTCTCTCAAAACCTTAGCACCGGCCTCGTCCCCAAATCAAACGATCGTAAAAGGAGGTGGGGTAGGAGTTGCTGGCAATGAATTCGATGTTCACAGCCGGCACTCAGATTTCCAACAATCCGTTTTCCACCCGCCAGCCGAGCAGTTCATTGTACAGACGTGGATGAGTGGATGCACACGTGATTAGAACTGTGAGCTCCTGATTACATCGGTTCTCGGTGATGCTCACCTCTTTATCCCTCAGCTTTCCCAAACAAAATCCGGTGAGTCCCTCGTAAAGGATATCACAAACCGAGAGAGGGAAAAGAACAGAAAGAGAAGGAATTAATACTCATTTTTGGTTCTACGGAATTAGCGCCTGTGTCAGAAGCTTAAATGCCATCACTCATACCACAACCACCCCAAACATATGGGGGAATGAAGAAAGGGGAAAGAGAAGCAAACGAGCAAGAAGCGTGAGTCAGCGAAAAGATCGATAGCGGAAAGTAAGAAAGGAAACGGAGGGTACAGCCAAGCAGGAGGGTGTGGTGGAGGGTGGCCGAGGGAGGGAACGAGAGAGTTGAAATAATCTTGCATCACCACACTTTCTCCGCCGACTAATCCGGCGGTCTGACATCATAGTTTGTCAACGAGCCGTGCCATGAATCACTCCACGAGGGGCCAGGCCAGGCCAGGCTCCAGCGCCCAGCGAGCTGCTTGCCTGCGAGTGTGCCAGACTCCGTCACGCACTGCCCATCTATCCTCCCCACCCTCCTCCCTCCTTCCTTCACACACACACACAGCCCCCGCCCCACGCCGTCACGCACTGCCCATCTATCCTCCCCACTCTCCTCCCTCCTTCACACACACACACAGCCCCCGCCCCACGCCGTCATCCAACAAACTCCCATGTCCAGCCATGCCACACCCTTTTCTCTCCCACCCCCAGCCCCTGTCCAGCACCGCCCTGGGTACAACGGGGTGGGGTGGGATGGGTGGGTGAGGAGAGTGTACCGTTTCTTAGCACCATCCATTGCTGACGATGACCCGGAGCTGATTCAGATTTGAGTCATCGGCCGCTTGTGTCAATTCCTCGTATTTCCCTGATCTACTGAACTGATTGCGACCCATCTAGACGGAATGACACATCATCCGTGCGTGCGTGTGCCTGAGATAAAGAGAGGGCCCCCACCCCGGGACACGTAATGAGAATACTCGAAGCTAGTGGAGAATGCCTCACAGAGCTTCAGTTACAGGAGGTGAGTAAATGCAAGCAAAATAAAACTGCAGTTTATATTGAAAATATTTCGTGTGTGTTTAGGGAAAGGAAGAGTTTATAAATAAAACTAAAAGTGGGTGGGAAGTGAGTAAGGGATGCAGAGAATACCTCGAGGGCATTGTGTTAATGGTTTCGGTTCACTGCAAATAGACCCCCAAACCGCCCAGCATTGTTGACCTCCGCGATTTCATTCTCAAAACTGACAACAGCCAAACCTGACGACGTTTGAATCAATAAACAATCTTCCCCCCTGCAGCCTCTACCCCCCATCTCTAGTCGTACACAGACGGCAGTAAACCTTTAAAGTCTCAAGGACCATCCTGGTCTAGACCATCCTAGTCTCCGCTCCGGTGGCTAGCCCGGTATACCACGTGACTGCTAAATGCCTAGCTGCACCTCCAGCTGCACAGGGTGCACACCAGCCTAGTCTCGTCCAGCAATCAATGTCGTTGCTTGGGGTCCTGCACAAAAGAGGAAGATGGCGTCCAGACGTCTGTCGCCTCTGGCTTCCGGCGGTCTGCGAGATGACGCCGCGTGGCGGGAGGAGACTCACCTGGCCA
Source organism: Pomacea canaliculata (assembly GCF_003073045.1). NCBI lineage: Eukaryota > Metazoa > Mollusca > Gastropoda > Architaenioglossa > Ampullariidae > Pomacea > Pomacea canaliculata. The sequence goes on from NC_037599.1 coordinate 10,528,821, forward strand.
CACCTTTGCCAGCCGGGCTCCCTTCCTCCTCCAGCCGCAGACCGGCGATCTCTCCTGCAGGACGACCCCGGCTCGCAGTCGCTCGATAGGTGGCGTTTGCCGAGGGAAGATTACTCCGCGCCTTGTCTTTCGTTTACATATTCTGACCCTCATTACACTTGAGGACCGGTTTCTCGTGTAAAATAAGGAGATGGGGAGGGCGGAGCGGGAGGGGGGGGGCAAGAGTGTGGGCAGGGGAGAGAAATGCACCGAGGGTCAGGCAGTGTGAGTCAGACAGACTTCGATCTGTACTTACCTGCCATGACAGCTGCTCTGTGAATCATCGCCGGCTTAAAGTCCAAGCGCACCGCAAGGGGGTGGGGAACAGAGTGAGGGGACCACACCTGAAAGGGATACATGACGATCGATAGTAGATAATAAACACCTGATATTCCTATGATTGAGATGTTTCTGTCAGCGGGTATCTCCTCGCTTTTGTAATTAGCAGCCTACCCGCACCTGCCCTTTCCCCCTTCAAGGCGGAGGGAACGCTGTAGATTTACCGTCTAGAGGGGTGGGGATGACATGGCAGTCAGGGTGGAGTGGGACCCCTACCAGGCCGTGAGAAGATTGACGGACTGAGAGAGGGAGGTCTCAGGGATACTGGTCTGCGTCCAGCTCAGGTTCAAATCAAAAGAGTTGTTCGGAGGTGACGATGAGAGATGACAGATGACAGCTGCTGTGTCGCTGTATGGCAAAGTGTGTGTATGTGGGGATGTCATGACATGTCCGTTGTCGCCGGCCTTCACGTCGGCCTCTGCATAAGGCGAAGAACACACACATGCACTACTCTATATACCTTGAGACATCACAGTACCACCTCCAGGTACACGGAGCACTTCTGTCCGGAGTTTACCTGGAAAATAACGTTTGGGCGTGTGATCCTTACACTTCTCGCTACTCCTCGTCCGCGCTCGTGGAGAGATTGTGTCAAAGATAAATAATGACTGCAGGCTACGTGGGTTCGGTGATAACCTACAGGTCCCTGTGTTCTGTACGCTCCGCTGTTGTGAGTGCACAAAGTTTTTTCAGGGCTCAAGGGATCGCAAATCCAAGAAGTACAAATCACACCTCTACTTCAGAACTTCAGCTCCTAGTGGCAGTGCCATCTTCAGACGACAAGTGGTTTCACCGTTGATTTCTGGGCAAGAGCCAGGAAGACCTATAAAAACTACGTTTCTAGACCATTCCAAACGCAAGCCGCTGTCAGGTTTTACCAGTAAACAAGTTCGGTTACATGGTACTACAGTACACAAAAAATAGGGGCTGACACCGACGCCTGCTCTTCAGAGAAAAAACAGGATGACAGCCGCCATAAAAATATTCTGCGTTACACAGATCTTCAGCAACTTGTAACTCCAAGTCGGATTATCGCAGGACTTGCCAATGAGCAAGACTTCAAGTTCTGTGGCCTGTCGGCGCCTAACGGAAAGATGGGCAGATAACCAGAGAATTATAATTTAAAATACAGCGCCACACTGCACGGTGTGCAGCAAGCGCGTGCAGGTGAACTTGTGACACGTGCATGGAATGTGCTTCAGCACGCAGTCTACCTGGGCTGGGTTGCCGCCCCTTCTCCACTTCCGTCATTTCCTGCAAACTTGCCAAAACACTTAAGTACCAGATAATATTAAGATGTTTTCCTCCAGCGGGTAGTTGGGAGTGAGGGTGTGGATTGTTTCAATGATTAACGATGAATCCCCTGATAGTCCAGTCCAAGGAAAGGTTGTAAACACCTGGAAAATCGATCTGGAGAACAAGGGCAAGGGTTCTGTCCTGACAAGGATGATTAAAAAACTGTAGATCAACAACTTGAAGACGAGGAAAATAAAACGCCCAAAACAAAATCATCAAGTGTCATTGTTTTGTTATCAAGAATCTTTTTTCATTAAATTCCACTGTTTTGTCATCAAGTGTCGTTGCTTTGTTATTGAGACGCCCTACCATCACAAGCCTGTCAACATTTTCTTGCGCACTCGCGGTAACCTTCTCTCGTGAGAAGGATCCAAACTAATTAACCTTGTTTACAACACAACTCTTGTAATAATACAACCTTATTTAGAAAACAAATACAAAGCTAGTCTGGCACAAAAAAACCACACAAATCTGTGTTAACACAACATTGTGAAATAGATTACACACACGGCGCAGGCACCGGCACTATTTTAGGGCGGCAGGGACTCTTGTTTCCACAGCGAACAGGGGCGGCGGCGACTGCAGGAGAAGCCGTACGTTAAGGCTACAGGCCGGCACACGACACACCAGAGGGATGGGGTGGCTGGGACTGGGTGTTGTGGGGGGGCAGCGTATGCGATCAGTACCAAGGCATCCACCCAAAGGCCTAGTGCACAACATCGATGACTGCCCCTTGTTGCTGTTGCTGCCTGCTGATGACGACGGTGACTCACGCGCGTCCTCTCTTGTGCAGCGCTGCGCAGCGCCGCGCAGCAAATGGCTGCAGGCCCGTCCACGCCAAGACGCGGAAATGCCGCAGCACTTGTTCCCACATCGGCCGGCTGCTGGCGCCCACTGACCTCCAACCTTTCAGGACACGCGCTTGAGTTCCGTCAGAGGCGACCACCCCGGACGACTAGCCCTCGTCAAGGGAAGCCTTCTTGACCTTTGCGTGGGGAGGAATACTTATGGGTCCTAAAGGATAGATGGGGGTGGGCAGTGAGGAAGATGAGTGCTAGTGAGATGTGGAAGGGGGGAGGAGGACAGAAAATCTCTTTCTTCCGTTATTTTTGCCCACTTTTACAACAACCCACCCCTTTCTCGACCCCCAGGGCCGAAACTTATTCACAGCAGCATTTCAAAGCAAGGCTCCAGGGAAGCAATTTGCAGTGGAAATAAGGAGATGGCATGGAAGCAATGATGCTGGGAGCATGACTCTTAGATGGCGATCATCTCGTTTTTCACAGCTGCCTGACGCTTGTGCACGCTAATTCACCGAGTGACGTACGACGGCAGTGACCTGGGTACAGCGCTCGTGGCCGCCGGGTCACACAGCATAGCGGCGCTGCCTGCAGTCCCTGTGTGACGTAGGGAGACACGAAGCACGAGCGTCCCCAAGGATGTTCACAAAGACTGGCGCCTGTGAACTGTGGTGCGGCTCGCAGACAAACACGGAGAAAGGTTGCACCTACCTACGCTAGAGAAAACCTCTCTCCATACAGTCGCAACCAACTCGTTACGTCATCCCGCTACTGCTGGACGGGAGGCCGTGAGGGTGGGCGAGTATATGAGTGGATATGATTCGTAACCTGTGAGATGTCCGTTGTGCCACAAGGTGTGGCGAGAGGCAGACATGGAAAGACGATGAGTTCAGACTTGAGAAATGATGAATGTATACGGCACTGCTGATAAAAAACAGCCTGTGAAACATCTGTGCATATGGAAGCGAGGAAGGAAAGAAAGAGGGACAGAATGTAAAAGAAAGGAAGGTGAAGACAGAGTGGAAGTGAAGGAGGGGGGAGACAGGCAGGACGAGAATGGGAGAGAGGAAGGGCAAGAAAGAGTGAAGGAGGGTAAATAAAAAAGGGAACTATCAGAGGGAGAGAGTGGGAAGAAAAAAGAGAAGAGGAGTGGTTGGAGGGGAGAGAGAGAGACTTTCAAAAGCAGTTAACTTCGTCTCCAGCACCTGTTCACAATCAGAACTAGCTTGTCGAAATTTACCGACCCATTCTCGCTGACTAGGCATCAAGCGCCAACACCCGATTTAAAAAAATTCAGACAAAAACCTCCGAGCCGCTATCGCTGCCTTATCGCCAATGTTGCTCCAAGTGTATATATATATGTCTTCCTGTTCGTTTCTAAAGTGCATAAAGACCTTGCTATTACAAATACCTGTAAACCAGTAAACATCTTACATTCCAAAGCATAAAAAGCTCGTAACTTCTGACACAAAAACCTTCTTTTCCAGCCAAGACTGAAGGCTGACAGGCATTTGCTGCTTAATGAGCGCTTCTTGTACACACCTGACATGTTTGACATACTAGTGAGTCCTCTCCATCTCAACTAATCAGCGGTTACCATATCACGCCTACAGTTGTGCCATCTATACAATTATTTCCATTTCTAAGAGAAAAGCTCATTTTGTTAAAAACGCAATAGATAAAAGTCCGCTTCTCCGGATTCAGTCATTAAAAATTCAATGTAAGTGGCATTAAAATGTCATTTAGTTATTTCAAAATGTCAGAGCTGAGGAACACGTGCAAAGCTCCAAGACTAGATAATACAGAGAGGCATTCCGGCGACATCATCTCTTTAACAGGGCGATCCACGAGCTGCAGCCGTCTAACGGGGTGGGCGGCGTGTGGGTGCTGCAAGCTAACGGACTGACGGGTATAGATGTCACTCACCGGGTGTCAGGCGTTACACCAGGTAGACAGACTCGCCATCCAGACAGACTGGCATCCACTCGCTTCCACACTCACTGACATCAATGGCCTCAGCGCCAAATCACGGGATCACGGATGCTCGTGGCTCTTTCACCAGCATCACCTCCTCCTACTATCACTCCCCTAACCCCATCATTCCCACCCACCCTGCACCCTACAAGGCCGCTTAAAGTGTCGGGTAATTTTCAGACATAAAACGCACCAGGAAATGAACCGTGCTACCACGGTTTTCAGCGACATTTTTACTGGATATGTAAATCAGCAAACATACACTTGTTACGATGAGTGGGTGGGAGATACCTACTAATAAGCCCCACACTATGCCGGGGAAGGGATCCCCACTGCTAGAACCAGAATCAGAACAAAGAAGTAAAGGGGGTGGTGGGGAAGGCAAGATAAAACAATAGGAAATCAACCTTCATAACAGCCTGTCCCCCATATTCTCGTCCTCCTCCCGTCCTCCTGATAACTGAAGCGGATTGCCACTCGAGCGGCGAAAGCGAAGAGCCCAAGCAGCGAGCTCATTAGGGAAAAGCGGACTATTTTTATGGAACACTGCGCGCGGATTATATTTGCTTACCGCCGCGGCGTGCGATGGAGGGACAAGATAATGCTCTTCGACAGAGCGGACTAGAGTGCGGCGGGTGGGGGAGTGGAGGTAGGGGAGTGGGAGGGAGACAGGGGCTGCTGATGAGGCGGGCGGCAATTAACGCTGCATAAAACATGGCCGCGGCGGAAACCTGACAAACCTATGCACAGCAGCTACCAGTGGCCAACAGATTCGCCGCTCGCAGCGACACCTAACGGCTCTCGGAAAACCCTCGTATTAATCGGTCCTACCACTCACTTCCCTCCCAGAATGCCCTCCCTTACCCCCCTATGTATGTATGTGTGCGCGCGCGTGCGTGTTTGGAGCACGGCTGTGAGATAAAGCGACGATCAGAGCTTTATTAGACAGCACTGTCTCCCCGTCCTCCCCTCCTCCTCCTAGCATCCTGGTCCCTGGGCGTCAGGACACACTCGGTGGCCACTCGTGTGTCTCGCCCAGACAGGCCGGCTACGTGGCTTTCTCAAGAGGCGCACTCGGCTTAGGCCAGTGGAAGAATTCCATTACCACTGTTCCAGCACAAAGGCTCTTTGGTCAAGCGGATGCAAAATCGCTGAGTTATTGCATCTCTCTCCTCGCTTTCACAGTCCACCACCTGCTCGCTCACTCAACATCTCGGCAGTGCTGCTGGTTGGCTGGTTGGTTTCATAAGGAGGACAGGGAAGGGGCAAGAAACTGGGAATAAACAGGAAGAACCTAGAAAAAATATCCTGCGTTCCTGATAAAAGACCTCACATCGTAGAGACAATGACCCCAGGACCTTCCACACGTGTGTCGTCTCTCTGTGACTCTCAGTCGTCAGCCTCAGTCGCTCTTCACGCTCCAGAGAACACAAGGCGATGACGGGTGCTTACACCCTACCAAGTGGCGTGGAACCACCAGAAAATAAGACAACCGTAGTCAACGACATGACTGGCAGCACAGTGATAAAACCAGCATCACATGAAGTCGCAGGTCCTGGGTTCACATCTCGACTTGGCCCGCACTCCCCGGGATGTCACACCTGTTCTCTCACATGAACCGTTAGGGACTGCGCTCGTGTTTGTATAAAGGGTTAGAGTTTTCGTATTCCATTCTACACCCTTCTTCGCCCCTTGCTATCCAAATAAACAAACCACGAAGCTTGGGAAAAGGTTGCTGCGAGAGTGGGCATTGAAACATAAAACAAGGTCTCGTTTATCTTCAAAAGAGACCAAGACCCAACGGGGCACCTACGAGACACACAAACACATGCTAATGTAGAGAGGAAATACTCATCTCCTCGGTTACCATCATTTCAGTTTCAGTTGCTTCAAAAAGCAAACGAAAGGTATCCCACAGGTTGGGTAATAATTCCTAAGGCCTGCCAAGACAGTTTTCGTTCCCTCGCTTTCTTGGGGCAAGCAATCGGTAAATGGTTTGAAACAATATAAGGAGTGCACTTCCTGCTTGCCCATAAAGTTGACATTGCCCAGCTCCTTTACGCCTTGAGGGAGGTGCTGAGAACTTGCGGGCTGGTGCCAAGTGAATCGCAGTCTTGTGGCGCGGACATGAGGATCGCCCACTAAAAGCTGCCAACATGCAAGCAGCGCCTGAAGGCGAAAAATAAGGCGACGAGGGTCAGGACAAGTGAGGTCAGCTGAGAATGAGACTGCTGGAAAATGATACGGCGGGGTGCGAAGGTGGGACACAGACGAGAGTAAATGGACTAAGAAGATAGCATCCAGCGCATCTTTGCACCCGGCTCGAGGCTTTTCTCTGCTTCCATCCGGCCAACTAGTATCCTCTGTACGAGGTGTGGCAGGCGGGGGAGGGAAGAGGGTTTACAGAAGGCCGGCACCAACTTTAAAAAAAATCAGCCTAGGTTCCTTCTGAAATCATTTTGCTACCTCATACAAACCTTTCCTCGATATTGGACAGACTAGATGTTATGGATACCCACAGCTTCTACATCCACTGCCACTCCGTGCAACAAAACATTGCTTGAAGTTCATCTTTTTTATTCTGAGCGCCATAAAGGTAAAAAAACAAAATAATAATAAATAAAACTGAATGGAAAACTCAGCAGGCCTGCCAGGTTTCTGATGAGCTCGTGTAGCTGTAAACATTATTTTTTCTGACGACGACGTGCTGCCTCACTAAGCGCGGATCACGTAGCCGGGGCAGGATGTAGCATCCAGCGATGTTCTCTTCTTTTATTGTGAACGTTCTCTTCCGCGAGCGGTGCACGCCGGGACGACACGCCCGAGGCAGCGCCTCTCTAAACAAGGAAACGCGATAGAGCTGCTACTGTCGGGTGCAACACACCGCGAGTAAACACTACGACAGACAACTCTGCTCTACCTACCCGACGTGAGTGCTCAGCCGGCCTGCGATGATGTATGTGTCTGATTATTAACCAGCAACCTCTGTCTTCTCACAGTCCTCACAACTGCTTCAGAATTTTAAAGATTAATGAAACTACAGTCTTGGTTCTTCAAGTCATCTGTCATGACCACTCTATAAAGATATAGAAAAAGAAAACGATTTCATCCCAAAATGTTCTCACAGATGTCCTGCGAGGACGATGTGTTTCAAAGTCGCCATGGTGTGGTTTCTAAACGCTGACAAAGCCAAAGCAAGGCTATGTAGCAATCCACAATCCTCCACAGTACTATAGGCAGTCCGTGCGGTCGATATGGAACTATCGGGGGCACATCGCAGACAGACAGCGCCCTCCGAGACCCACAACGGCAGGTCTATCCAGATACCGCCATCCACAGACGCTCCCGTGAGAACTACCTTTGGTGGCAGCTGCACGGAAACCAAGTGAACAAAAAAAATATAGGTCTGGGTCTTAACATACGAACAGATTAAATCCGAAAATAATAATAAAAAAATAACAATCTTGTTGCAAGAAAACAAGAAAGTCCTATAAACAGCTGACGATGACAGTACACGCACAACGAGCAGAAAACGGTTTCGAGTTTTACTGACAGACTGGACCGTTTGTGTCGCCAGTAGAGTGCTGGGATCGTGTCTAGCGAAGTCTTTTGTTGATATTTTCTTGCTAATTCATCTTCGGGAGAAGACAAGACAAATTCCAGTACATCCTGTCTGGGAAGGTCGAGTGATACAAAAAGATGACAGACTAGCTTTTTACCCGCTTATGCACGAAAGCGCCGGGCGGAGCTCTCGATCTGTCCGACTGATATGCACCTTTCCTCCATCAAGTGATAACAGACATTGTTGACGCCCTGAAAGCGATGAAAGAAGTAGTGCCACGATAAAATGACGAGACGGTACCGCGGAAGGGGAGGGGTAGGGAGGGCGGGGCAAACGGGTGGCAGCACAACAAGAGTCAGGTTGGCACCAACTGAAAGATTAGAAACAGCTCAGGTACATTCAAACAAACGGAAAAGGGAAATGGAGTTGGCACCAAAGCAAGCCAACGCGGTAAATGCATGCATTCTATTTTTTGTTTATTTATTTAGTCTGCAAAGGTCATTTCACTAAGCCTCTGCTGACTTCAACAGTGCTGGAAGCCGTGGCTGAATTTATTCTTGTTTGCTGATCTTCTCTGTGACGCCATCACTTTCCTCGAATGAGTACAAACTGATGTGTACAAAGCATCCCTCACATATTTCACATCTGTAGATGTGGTTCTAAACAGCGAATCGATATATGTCGCCACGACTGGGATGCGGAGGAACATGCGCACCACAGAGAAAAAAAAAAAAGTCCCCGCAAGCGCCAGTCGGCACAGAACACAGCATGACAAACTTACCTCGTGCGCGTGCGCGTGTGTGTTTGGATATGTGTGTGTGTGTGTAAATGTTGGGGTATTGCGGGGGATGGAGTGGGTGGCGCTAGGCGGGTGTACACTGTATCTGGGGACACTTGTCAAAACCGTCCGATCCATTCGTCCGATAAGCATTCACACCTTGATGACTTTTCTATGCTGCAGATGACCGCCATTTTGTTTGATTTGATAAAAAAACAAAAACACTTTGTTTGTCCGTGTCACACTGTGCTTCATTACCATCTTTTTACAATCAAAAAAAAATCCTCAAGCAAACTGTTTCTTCCATTTGTTGTCTCATATTACGCCACAGCAGATTTTACGAACATCATTTTTTTCTGTTTTACAGCCGGTCTATTTTTGAGAAACTTCCTTTTTTAACTTTCGCACTTCTGCTTCATGGATTTTTAACTAAATTTGCCGTTTCAAAAAAACTTTCCTACTTTGTGTGACATCGCAAACTCAAAGCCTGTTATCAACACAAAATTTAGAGTGGTTTGGCAGGCGTTGGGCAAATCTCTAGTTTTTAGTAGTTTCCATGGTCAACATTGTCCCGTGCCGCCCACGTGACATCGCCTTTAAGTACAACTTTAAACGACTGATTTCCATGCCAGCTTCTGAGTCAAACATTTGCGAAAGCAAAAAACACAGTATACCAACATGGCGGTCACTCTGCTTAATGAATGTGCTGCACTCAAATATTTCACGGTTTTCATGCAAAATGCAATAAACTAGGTATGTAACACGGGAAAGAATTATCTGGTATTTGGGAGTTAGTAGAAGCAGGTCCCTAAAAGTGTTTGTGGTCTTTACTAAATGAAAAGCAGTCAAGGCACACTGTTGGTCACCAAGATGGAGGTCCGTGGTAGCTGAGGGCAAGATAGTTGTCTGTACAGTGCGTCAACAGGAGGTTATTTCGAGGATGGTATATAAACATTTAACAACGCCGTTACAGCAATCGATTGCTTTGGTTGGACCTGGTCCCGCTACACCACAGCAACTTTTAATATCCAACTTGGTAGATGGCCATCCACCTTCCCATACAGCCACCTCCGCCCCACCCGCCTCTTCGAAAGCCGGTAAGCATTCGGTCTTCCGATCACTACGTCAACAAAAGTGGAAAACCCAGTCAGGAGATATTTCTCGCTGGCTCCTGATTGGCCGAAACTCTCCACATGATCGGAAGCTGCGTGGTGGGGACACGCAAGCGCGCTTCCAACCGCGGCAGCGTCTGTCCGTCCGCCAGACGTGGCTGACCTCCGGAGGAGAGGTCAGACAGAACCCACGCCGCGGACTTATGAACCGATTTATATGGAAGCAGAAATGCAAGAGCAGACTTTTATCGCTTTTCCGTTCCATCGATAACCTCGGCTGCCCAGTCCTGGCCGCCAAGCAAACACTTGACGTGCGTTTGTGTGGGTCACACCCTCGCCCTCCCCACCCCTTCATTTCTTTTCTGAGCCGTGGCGAGACCTCGTCAAGGCAGTGCAGGGCCATTCATCTGTAGCCTTAATTGCAGCAGTGCTGGTGCTAGGCTCATCCTTCCCTAATAAGATCGGAGACCCGGGGATTATGAGGCCAAAACCGGATCACCGATTTGTCGTGCCGACCATTTTTCCTGGCACTCTGATGTCTGGTGCTGATGGCCGCTGGACCAATCAAACACTTTAGCAACATTCCGTGTGTCGTGTCTGATTGCAGAAGCCCAAACTTACTTATAAACCAGTCGTGTACTATACATATACAGTGTATATATATATATCCCCGCGATAACATGATGGTTTCACTCCCCCACCCCACGCCACAACCACACCCTCTTCAAAGCCCCCTCCTGGTTTATCTCTCCGCTCCCGTTTACAGCCAGTTATCGCCTGATTTCTGCAGTAGAGGAGAAAAAAAAAAAAGAAAAAAACTACATTAATCTCCTCAGATTCCAATATCTCATCACCAAAATAAAAACAAGAGCGCGTTTACAGAGGCAAATGGGCGTGCACCACAAAGCTAACAGAACAATATTCTGCTGATTTGCTGTTTCACTGGGGTTTTCCCACAACACTTTGCTGCGACTTTTTTGTCTAGGTGGTGAAGAGGACAAAGAAGGGTAGTAGGTTCAAAAACGAAGATTAACCGGACACCAAGATGTTTCTCAAGTCTAGTGCATTATATTGCTGGACAGCGATTCCAGCTCACCGACACACGCAAGAACAAGCTGGAGAGAGCCACAGCACGGACTGGGGAGTGACAGGCGCACACAATACTTTCTCTCTCTCTCGCACGTGCACCAAGACGGCAATCACTCTCTTTTTTATTTACTTATTTTTAACAATGATGGGCGCACAGCCCGCTCCTAACTCAACGTTTATGTGGCCACATCAGGAACGTAAAGTTTTAAAGCCGGCAGCCATATTAAAACGCTTTTGGACTTCTCCGTGGCAGTTAACTTCCTTGGAACAATCAATCATCAAAGGCAACTTACCCGGAGTAAAAACAAGAAAAAAAGCTCCCTATAGAAATATTTTTACTTCATCAAAGGACCCACTGGACTTGTGAAGTGCTGGGCTGGAACAGGAGGTGTTGGGGAGGGAGGTGCAGAGTTCATCAACTGAGGAATCAATAACGTCAGCAGTGATTCATGGCGAGGAGGCTGGCGGGCCAAAGTTATGCGGCATACATAAAGAATATGAGAGAAAGGGGTGTAAAAGGGCGATTCTGACAGAGGGAGGAAAAAAGGGGGCCGGGTGGACGGGGCGGATGGAAATGGGACATTAAAGCACACTTGGCCCGCGGCTAAGGCGACTTGTAATCAAGCCAAAGGGGTGGGGGAGGCAGAGATTAAAACGGCAAAGTGATATAGAAAGAGGAAAAAGGGGGCTCGAACAGGGAAATTGAACCGTGACGTCCGTGTCCGAGCTCCAGCGGTCGTTAAGCACTCTCGCACGGGTGTCAAGATGGCCGCGGTCGCCACGTGGACGGGCTTGCTCGTGCTTGTGACTGCCTGGATCGACACGAGTAACAATATACAATGAACTGCTGGATGTCTGCCGGCTCACGAAGCTACCTGGTCTCGTCGGCGGACCGTTGGAAAACCAGCATCTGGGACCACTTCAAGTAGAGGAGGAAGGATGCCCACATTCTTGATATCAACAGTATACCTCATTATTTTTGTTCTCTCTCTCTCTCTTATTTTTGCAGAACGCTGTCGATCTCCTCTCCCTCCGGATTTCAGCCCGTAAACCGAAATCACAACAGACTGTAAAGTTCGACATTTTGCCCTTCCGTCAACACGAGTTTTCATCGTCTGCTCTTCCTCCATGGCGTAGACAGCGAAACAGGAAGCTCTTATGCAAAGTTGGATTGTAGCAGACCATCTCATGTCTCCTAGTCGCTCCCCGGCTGACTATTGCCTTATTTAAATACAAGAATCTGTCGGGGGGAAAAGCACGGAGGCTACTTACAGTGTTGCCATAGACTGAGTATGAAGTTAACCGTGGGGAAGGTTGCATGTGAGATCTTGAATACGTCTTAGGCTGAACAGTCGACTAAGACCAGTGACTTAAGACTTATTTTCAAAAAGTTACATACACACCACTTAACGGTAATTTTTGGAAGCTGAAAACTTAACGACGTCTTTAGATTTCATAAGCAATTAAAAGCGAATAAAGAAGTAGTAGTAGTTATAATAATAATGATAACAATAACTACTGAGCTGTTGTAGTTACGTAGTACATTTTTGTTATTGTGTCAGTGCATGAAGGAAGAATAATGTCTTTTTTCTGTCAAACGGTGTGGTTTATTTTTACGAAAGAAAGCAAAAATAGAAAAAAAAACCAAAAACAAAAAACAACAGTCTCGGAGCTATTCTACCCCAGCTCGTTTCGGTCCGCAACATCAAAATTTATTTGGTCACGGTTGATACCCAAAACTAGGTGACTTTTCATTGGAAAAAAGTATGCTAAAACAGAATGTAAACAGTCTGGATAGCTGTTAGTTGTGAACACAACATACACACTGGATTAATACTGGTATTAGAAAATGTAGAATTCACGAAACTACAAAAATATTACGTTTTATGCTTAAAAAAAACAAAACATTTTAAGAGAGCGAAACAAGAAGTCTGATGGCACAAAGTCAGGCGAGTAGGGTAGGTGTGGGAGTACATTCAATCCAAGCTCCAATAACTGTTGACGGGTGATCAAACTTGTGTGTGATCTCACCTTGTGATGGAACACTACGATTAACGAGCGCTGGACATTTCTGAATGATGGATTCGTTCAAACTGGCCAATGGCCAATAGTCCACATTCGAAATGATTGTTTGGTTCCTTGGTAGGAGCTCAAAAAAGCACAGCCCCCTTAAAATCCAAACATTGAGAGCATAACTGGGAACTGGATGTTTTCCACTGGCAACAGAAGTAGTAGGTAGTATATTGCTGCTTAACATCGTATCACCTGAAATGGTCGTATCATGGCGAGAAAGTTAAAGAAACATTCACATCAGTCTAGTCAACAGGAGACACTTGTGAAGATGACGTTGCACGAGAAGTTGCTGGACCTGCCGCCAGGAGTGTGGATGCAAAATAAAAAAAAAAAAGAGGCAGCACGACAACCCTTATCAGAATGCACGTCTCAAGGCTAATTCAAAAGGTGCATTCTAAAAAAAATTACATGAACCACCATTAAGTGAGCTCTGTTGGATCAGATCAGTTATTACAAACTTGTATAATGGAGCCTTGAGGTTATCTGGGACTGTAGACCAGTGGTTCTCAAAGTGTGGTCCGCGGACCACTAGTGGTCCGTGGGCATAAGTCAGGTGGTCCGCGGCTGACAGTCGTCAAATGTCAGCAAAGTGATGTTTAAAGTGATGCATTCCTCGCATTAACATTTTAATTACAAATAACGAGGTAGTTTTATGTCAACGTATTACTATACTACTGTCACAAAAGGACATTTAATTTTGAATTGTAATGAAACAAATGCGGCAATTTAAATATGAAATTCATAGTACAGAGTGATTTTTAGGCCTTGGTGGTCCGCCATATTTTTTACTTAAGTAAAGTGGTCCGCGGTCCGAAATACTTTGAGAACAACTGCTGTAGACCACCCACACATCCATCCCACTGAAGTCTGACAAGATGTTCTTTAAACTGCGACAGTTGATGACTTATCACATTATCAGCCATGCTGTTCATATTTAGTAGACAGGGCCAGGACTGGCCATCTACTACAACCAGCTATGCATGTACTACATTAGGCAGGTTGTCAACATTTTCTCGCCAAATTCTGCAGTTGCTTAATTTCTTGACATGACATTATGGAGGAACGATGTTATTTTCTGGTCACCATACAAAAAAAAGAACAAAACGAAAAAAAATGCTACCGAAGCAGTCGTGCTTCATGTTCCGTCGGGAATTTGACATTCTGCCAATTACCAATAATGGCAGAACACGGCAGTTTCAGATGTTACAGCAATTAGTGATAGCTATGAAGGCATGTAAGCTATGATATTGGAGTGCGCACATCTTCTGCTTCAGATTGTACTGTTTCTGTTGATTAATGTTATTTTATGACAAGCATGCATCAAAAGATCACACCCCTTTCATGTCACTTTGATGTTTTATGGAACAAAAAATATTTGCTGAGAAGAGCACTACAAGCGGAATCCACTGATGCTAAAACAATTTCTACACACAAACAATTTTCTTTTTTGAATGCTTGCATCGAAAAGTACTATGGTTGAAGAAATAACATTTGTGTGAGATCCCAAGTTTGAAATCATACTAATATTTTTTAGTACCTAGGTATCCAGAAAATGTAGATCAGTTTACTGCGTCAGGTATTGCAGCCACGTGAGATTTTTGAGTGTCTACTACTTAACTGTTGGTGTACTGGTCTTTGAAATTCAGCATTTTATTCCTTTTAGAGTCAAGCAGAAAATACTGTTTGAGTAATAGAAAAATAGTTGGTATCGTTGAGATCAGGACGCAACAAAATTTGTGTATTTTTTCCATATTGATTCATAAACTACATCTAACAACAATAAAGGAATAAACACATCATTCTGTTCGCCTCTTGTCACCATGTATACGAGCCAATGCTTCTTGAAGGCTTCGCAAACTGCTAGCGAAAAAAATACAGAAAAATAACTACATAAATTAATGTGTCATAAACGTTCGCAAAGTTTCAAAGCACTCGTTGGATTCCTGTACAATTTACACACTCTGCACAGTTTCAAAAGCTCAAGTGGCGTGGTTCGATTCCCGTACAATAACGTAAACACGTTTTGTAACAAAACCATTGTAGATGTATTGTCCTGTAGGGTTAAGTACCCAGCATATACAACCTTCTCAAATTTACCAACTCGGTCTCTTCGCAAACCCCTCTCTGATCTCCTCGTCGTGTTAGAAGTTAATGTGAAGGGTCAGGGGTGAGGGCGGGTGGTTGATATGATGTACGGTTACGTGGCGCGTGTGCGCGTGGCGTTCTCGCTCTTTTATCGTGTTGGGGTGGGGGTAGGAGAGGATGGGAAGAAGGGGTGCGTGTGGGGGGCAGGCAGAGAGCATCAACTGGCAAGAAGCTGACAGTTGATCCTGGAGACAGCGGCCAGCGGTGGTTCAGACCGATCGACCTGGAGTCTGTGTCAGTATGTCATCGCCTGCTGAGTCACATGCACGTCCGGCAGCGGCGCCATAAAGGCTGAAGTTTATGCGCAAGCGCGAACACACACACGCACACAAGAACAGGCGCGCACACATGCACATACGACCCCACGCGCGCTCTCTCTCTCTCACACACACACAGGGATGTGCGCCAGTAACTCAACAGCCACGTTTTATTGATGGAACTGTCACGAAGGCCATCTACGACAACAATTTGTCCATGTGGAGAATAACTCATGTCGTCGTACAACAAGGATGCTCAACCTACGGCTCGCTCATTTTAACCAGACACAACATAATTTCATTTTTATCCTCATCAGTCTGGCAAAAGTTCTGGATTTTAGACCATGTCCAGTACGACCCTCGGGCGAGAAAAGGTTGGGCACCACTGTCATACAAGATCTGTCATCCTCATGTACACATAGTCACAGGTATCCGCACAGACAGACGTAGGCACAGGTTAATCACTTATCAGGTACACGCTAACATACTATGCTTGTGAATTAGAAATTCATCTTTTCGCAACTTCACGCCATGACTTACCAACAATCTTTATCTCACTTTCCTCCTTATCGATGCTCCCCATTCCATCTTTATTTCAATCTGAATTCTTTCAATTTTTGCTTCCATTCCGACTGATTCCCGTGCACACTGGAGATCCCCCCTCCTTCCTTACTCCAGGAAAAAAGAATTAAAAATTGAAAACAGGGAAAATATTATACAACCCCAAAATTGTTTTGCCTCTCCTATCAAATATTCCTGGCCTTTAAATGGCATCGCTTTCATTTTGGGCTGTTGTTTGCCGATGCAATATTTCGCCTCAACGTGTTATTAAAGGCAGGTCACGTGGACCTGGCGGACACCATCATCTGCCGTTGCAGCACGCGACACCCGCTGCATCTCAACTTCGTCATTGGTATGGAAATGTACACTCTTCCTAGACAACAATACCAAATCAATCTCAACATACAGCGCAGCTCCTGCACGAGGCATGTTCTTCCAAATAACCTCAAGGTCTCTCCAGGGATGCCAGTCCTAATGAGATTTTCTTTTACGCCTCTTGCTCCCCCTTTGCCCCACCCACCCCGACTGCACCTCGCCTCGACTACTCACGAGAGTGACGGAGGAGAGAGGGAGAGCGAAACGGAGGCACAAACAGCAAGCTGTGTAAAATAAAAGCCGTTCAACTTTTCGGGCGCCCTTTTTTGAGACTTAATATCTCTTCGCCGCGCCTCAGCCTCGTTAACGATGACAGGAGGAAGAGAAAAAGCGTCGGCCTTGATGCTGCTGCGGGAAAACTGGGGGAAGCGTTATGTCGCCTGTCGGTGAGTCGAGTGGCTTCCCTTTGAAAAGAAGTGCAAAGTTGACAGTTCTCATCAGCCACAACACTCTTTCCGCTCCAAACGAACATAACGCCCTTCTATGCGGCTTCTTCTGCTTTTTTATAGGAACATGGAATTTAGGTGTGGGGGAGAGAAAAGAAACTGCACGAGTGCATGCATACATCCTTCTCCCCTCCCCCAACACCCCCATACACACAGACCTGCAGCGGAAATCGTTACCATCCGGTAAGTAAAAACTGGCTGCAGCAAATGAAAAAAAAAGAAAGAGATTTATTGGGCGGCTTGATAAAAATGAAGTGATCTTGATCACTACCTCCTCTTCACCTTGGTGTCTAGCTTGTGACTGTCGTTACTTTGCTCCAAGCTGCTGGTCGTCTGCTGGTGCTGACGGCGCCATGATGCGATGCAACTCGCCGTCACCTCTGCCTGTCCCAGTCTTAAACGAAGGATGCTCGAGGGAAAAACGAATGCGGCTTTTAATCGAGAGTTCAAGATTTGAGCTCTGCCGGTGGTTTGCTCACGGCTTGCTAGGTTGGTGGTGGTTTCCGCTCGTGTCAGCAAGAAAAGCCATATCAACCTGCTCATAGTACTGTCGCATCAGACTGTGTAAGCACTCTCAGAGAGTTCAGAGGCTGGTCTGAGGCGGAAGAAAGGCAGCATCAGCTGGTCTCCCTGGTAAACTTTGGTCGGGAGTCATTTTTAAACAGCGAACAACCCTCAGGGTGTTACAGTTACAGGCCCTTGAGAGGGAAGAACCAGGAGATAGAGAAAGTGTGTGTGTTGAACGAATTCAACACCTACAGAGAGAGTGGCCAACTTACGACAGAGAGTTCTGACACAGATAACGACACAGGCTTCCCATACCACATTGGACTATACACTCCATTCAAAATATACAACAGATACCGATCATCATAGATGCACACAAAGCTGAAGGACATAGATGATACAAAATTGTACTGCCTCTCGAGTTCTGACATCACATGTTCGGATGGCACCACCTTGCTTGATTACTCCACAAACCATTTCTCTGTGTTTGTGCACGCGCGCTTTTTTAAACCTTATCTCTTCAGATTTCTCAAACATCCAGCAACTTCGCTGTCATATCTGTCACTCTCCCACCCACTTTCCAACACGCCTCCTACCTTCTCCGTTAAAGAAGGGAGAGCACCAGGCTGTTGATAAGATGCGTATTTGACATTTGTTCACCATCTCAATCTCGCATGTCTTTCCTAATACGGTCTTGCTGGCTATTTGCATGCACTCCATTAGACCCTGCCTGGAATATTCTGCGTGGCTGGAAAAAAAAACGGAAAGAAAACAAGATGCGTCGCAAAAAGCAAGCTGGTCTTTTGAATCCTCAACAAAACTTTAGCGCCTGAGTAAGTCAACAGACAGTAACACAAGAGGAAGAAGGTCACGAGGGTTCATGTTTGTCACGTTTCTACGGTAAGAGCTCATCGCAGTTTGTTTATGAAAGTCTCTACTTGACGGGTTTTAAAAAACGAAATCACGATTTTCTCCAAAGCTAAGCAAACATGTACTCCAGCACTGGCAAAGCTCTTATTAAAGACATCTATCAATGTGCCATGCTGTTAGACAGGACAGACCTTTGTGTGCCAGAAAATGTCAGGACCACGTGGACACATACGACATTGACATTTCGCGAACAGAATCAAAGCCGCTGCTTCCTGGAACTCGTCTTCTAATGAGATACCGCGGACATCCAGTGTCTGCATGCCTTGCTGTTTGGCGAGTGCATCCACAAAGTATCCATGTACATTTTAATTTTGAGAAAATTAACAGAAGGACGCTGACTTTAATCTTGAACCCGGAGACATAAGTCAATGCGACGAGTCGTCTTAAAGATGACGGGTGAGCGCAGATCACACGGGAGGTAGAGAAAAAAAATCAAAACCTTACCCTTTGCATAAGACCTTTGATACAAAGCCTCTCTGGACGACCACGGCGTCACCTGACAACTCTTAAGTTAATTACAAATTTAAAGTTTTTTTTTAATTCCACCGTTTCGGTTTTTTTTTTTCGTTTCGCAAATGCGCTTTAAAATAAAATAATGAAGTACACGTTGGAAGATTTTTTTTTTAACTGTGAATAGTGAACTTCAACTCCGTGGCAGCTTGTACCTGAACACCCGGGATTAGGTTTTACAGGAGAAAGAAAGACGCTGACTGAGTAAAGTCTAATAATGTACCTCGTTCCAGAAAACTATTCCGATAACGGGAGCCCGATTTTCACGCTTTCACAGAATTATGTCCATTTTTACTATTCTTCAGCTTTAATACCAATTTTAAATGATTTCTGAAAATTTCCAAAAGCGAATTTAATATCGACAAGTTGTTTTGTCTGCGTCAGGGTTTTTCCTCCCAGAGTTCTTTAGTGATTGTCGACCACTGTCTCGCCATGCACGGCACCCTTCCCAAGCTGCTGCTGTCAAAGAAATGATCGAGTGACAACAAACACCCTACAGATGCTCCCTGCAAAAGCCCTAAATGAAGACAACTTTAACCAGACTGAATTACGGCCGATACAACAATAAGTTCGGCAGACGCAACAGAATGACCGAACTACTGATAAAGAAGATGGACTGTGGTTTATGTTCTGGTTTCAAACTGTAAATACTCCCTTCCTGCAGACAGCGAGTAAAACTATTTATCTATGGCCGTGTCCATTATATCGAGCCGACGCTGCAGCGGTTCCTGAAGTTGGAGCCGGCCTGGGCATTGCCCCGTGCTCACCATTGCAGCCAAAGTTTACCACAATGCCTCACGGTTGATCCCACTGCACCACTCACATGCCGTCCTGACAAACACTGCCTACAATGATCTCATCTGCTCTCCAGTCATCATTCAAACTGTTTGCAGTTTTCGTGTCAGCCGGTACACAAAGGTCACAGTCTGTTTTCCTCAAAATTCAATTACGTCAGCGGTGTATTGAGTCGGAGATGATACGGTGAGGGTAGATCAAGGGGGAACAAAGTCAAGTAATATAGTTTATGGCATAGAGGGAAGAAGGAACTGGTGTGTTACACCGAGCCAGCAACTAAGACTATATCACGGCCCTGTAAGCCAATGCCACATGTAGAGAAAGAACAGAGAGCTGCAACGAGGACAACCAACCTTCAATGTATTGGTGACGGGCGCTGACCGCTGAGCCACCGTGCCACACCACATGGACAGGGTGGTGTGGCAAGAATAGACATGATGGAAGTGGGTACAAACAAATAGGAAGAGCAACTAAATTATCGAGTAATGACTACAGGAAATTGGTTTCAACGCCGCTTTTCCAATGATCCTAAACATAGCTTGAAATTTCTGCTGAGAGAAGCAATTTCATTAATTTGGTCACAGGACCTCGGGACACAGGACACCTTGTAATAAATTGAAGCCAGCCATCCGTGGTGCGGCGCATGTAGACCATGGCTGCTCATCATACAAGGTGACATCACAAAATCTAGTTCCACAGCTGTCACGGTCCTAATGCGCATCAAGCCTCCAGCTGTAAGAACAGCTTCACGTGGGTGGACAGTCCTGTCCACTCCACACATCTCACCCTACAACGGGACCTGCATTACAAGCCTTCCTCACCGGACACACACTGCAGAATATATGACAAAGTTTGCCAATGATCCTATACCACATTTATCAAACATGCTCACATATTCGGCAGTGTGTGTCCAGGTTAAAGTGTTTTTTGTTTTAAAGGAGCAAAAGGAAGGGGGAGGAAAGAAGAGGGGACGCAACTGCACAAGCAGAGGGATAAGGGTATTGGCCCGGACTTCATCTGTCAGAGACGAACAAAGGGACCCGAGTATCGACGGTTTAGTCGCAACATGGCCGCGGTTTCTACAATCTGCCCCATAGTGTGGATTGGACTGTTTGCCCGAGCTGGAGTAAGGTACCGGGGGCTGCGCTCCCCGCCCAGCCTGAGCCTATAAATCGCCGGCGAGTTTGTCTCGTCCCTGTTTCCGTATCGACCACACTCTCACTGTGGACAAACGCAGCAATGGACACACACGTCACAACCAGGCAAGCCCATTATAAGGCAACGCCTGCTTCTCCCTGTCTAACCCCAAAAGATTCTTTGGTCCAAATCCTACCACAGACGGAAGGAGAGAGAGGTGAACGAGACAAAGATGAAGATACATCGTTACGGCTGGCGGCAAATGACAGAACGTTGTTGGATCAACGACTGGTAAAAAGCATTTAGGTAGTTAATTGGGTCTTCCACTACCCGCTCACAAGTTGCCTTTTTTTTTCTTCTTTTTTGTTGGGATAGGGGAGAAGGAGGTATCCTAACCCTGTAAGAGAGGGTTGGGCGAGTAAGTGCCTGCATGTTCGGCAGCGTGTACGTACGCAGTACTATTTTCCCCCGATAGTTCCATCTTTAAAAAAAAACAAAAAAACGAACATGTTGTTAAGCTGTCTCCCAATTTCTCGTACAATATGAGTGTCGGAAACCGAACTGAAGGATTGGATAAAGTGAATGAGAGAAATCAAGAAGTTATCAGCTGAAGTTACTATCTTGTTCTTTCTATCGTCTTGCATCAGCAAGAGAAGGTAATCCAAGTCTGGAATCACACGCCAGCAGGTGATGGGCCTTAACCGTCAATGTTCTCAAATCGTTTCCTGCCGCCGACGAGTCTTATCAGAATGGTATTACGCTGTCTGCATCACGTGGTATTAGCGATCCAATCGCAGCTTGAATGCACATCTCGGAATCAAATCTACCTCCCACTTGTCTCCCCCACCCTGCGCTCACTAGGGTAGAGAGAAGGGGGGTGTAGCGGGAGGATTTACGTAATCGATCCTAAGCAAAGCTGCCAACAATCGCGGTTTTGACGAATAAGGTTAATGAAAGCAGTCTGCATAACGTTCGACTTGTCATGGATAGCCCCCCCCCCCCCTATAACACGTGTGTAATAACGGTCAGGCCACTTGGCCAGCAGACAGAGGAAGTACAAGCAGAAGACAAGAAGAAAAAAAAAAGCAGAGTGGGCGGTAACTGGTGTTTCCAGAATCACCGACAAAAAAAAAAAAAAAAGCCCCAGGTATTACAGCAACCGCAGAAAGCAAACCGTCCACTTCTTTCCGACCGAGTTTGCACAACGAAGTCCGGACCGAACCGGCGCTACAGGAACCCAAGTCAAACAAGAGAAGAGAGGAGGGATTCCTTTCCATGGAGGCGTCAAAGGAACCGGGTAGAGTCCGAACGGGTAAACTTTTAATCAATTAGCTTAAGCCGAGATGCCAACAATGCAGCGTGGCGGTTTTATTATTATTATCCTCATCATCATCCGACTGATCAGCCCACGGCCCTGAAAGTGCCGGACTTTGTCCTCCCTTTGCATGTGCATTACCTCCGTGCGATAAACCGATGTAATGCGCTGCACGTAACACCAACGACGGAGTCCATCTTAGAAAAAAAAGAACACCTCGATGCGTGCCGAGATCTATTTCATGTCTGCTTTCCCTCTACCACATTTTTTTTTCTTTCCCCCATCTTCTTCTTTTTCTTTTTAACTCCTTTCGTCCAGACTTTGGACAGGCCCCAGAATTGATTGCAGGTAATGCCAGATGTGCTCGGCTCCGCTGCGACAAGCATGTCTACCACAATTCAATTTCCTGCGTGGGCTGTCCAAGAGCCGCTGGAAGCGTGCGTCCACGGACAGGCGGAATGAAGCGCAGCCTTTGAAGTAAGCACGATTCCCCCCTACACTCACCCCATCCCGTCCTTTAAGCCTCTCGCCTCGGCCTCGAATTCCATCAGCGCACCACGACTTGCTAGGCAAAATGATCGTGGTGGTGGTGGTTGGTTAGTTGGGGGTGGAGTGGGGTTGGGGGAGAGACCTCGCATGGTGTCTGCCCGTCTTTCTTTCGTCTTGTTTAAAAGAGAGAGAGAGGAAAAAAAGATTTAAAAGAGAATTGAAGGGGCAGTTCACCATCTCCTGGATTCAGCCCAACACGTACAAAAGACTTTCGGACCCTGATGAAACGTGGAGACGATTGGATTGTATCGGGAGATGGTAAGGGGGCAAGTGGGAGGCGGCAGGAGACAGGTCTGAAGAGGATCGCAGAACAGGGTTGTCAAAACGACCTATGACCTCACCCCATCATCAAAATTACATCTCTGGCAGCGTGGGAGAGAAGGGAATGGGACAAAAAAAATCCAAAGGGAAAGAAGACCAGGGGGGTTGGAGGTGGGGGGAGAGAAACTTGGCTGCAGCACATCACTCGGTCAGGGTAACAGCTTTCGGAAGCTCTTTGATTATCGCTAGCAAAGTTTCTCTGGTAATGCATCTTTCACCCCCGCAACCCCTCTCTTCCCCACATCCAACGTCCAGTTTTTTATTCGCTGCTTTTCGTCACCTTCGAAGAACCAAGTGATGACACCACTTCAGCGACAAACAAAGTGCACTGTTCCATCATATGCCCGACAAACAGCGAGTGATGCTCAACTGTGAGACCCTGACCTAGGTAAAAAAAAATATATGCACCATAACGAGGCAGATTTTTAAAGAAGTGAGAGAGAGATGAAAAAATGCATAGTAAAACATTATCTGCTTGCCTGTCTGTCCTCAATTTCCAAGCGCGCGCGAGTAAGTGTGCATGTGCGTGCGTTCGAGAACGAAGAAGAGGTGGTAGGTCAGTAGAGGTGGCACCTCTAAACCTGTAAGCTTCTTGGCTTCTCACAACACCTTGTCAAGATAAATGCCACTATCTGCCAAGGCCTACACGAGTGTTTTCCCCAAACGTCTGAGAAAACTAATGCAGTGAGCGTTGACGGTGTCCAGAAGATGACTCGGGACACTAAGCTCTCGGCACGCGGCCTCGCAAAGGACGCCAGGCACCACGTGTCTAACGAGGATCGATGTTATGGACACTGACTGACTGGCTTTCAGCAGCAGCAAGTATCGCGGATTTCTCGCCAAAACCACTTAAGCACCTTTCTGTGCAAGGCAATGTTTGCGGTGCCGGACTAAATTTAGACTACTTAAGCAAGAGAGACGAGTCCGGAATACCGTAATGACTTGAGAGCTCTTTGTTTTCGGTTGATGGTAAGGGACATTTATAACACAACGCGGTTTTAAATGTCAGACCACCTTCAGTTGTTTGTTTATTTTGCTTGGCAACTTTTAATTGAAAGGTGCGAAATTACCAGCAAATGAGGTCCCATGGATTAAGCACCGATGCCGAGGTCTCTCTCCTGACATGGCCGCCACATGGCTGCGTCTTGTAAAACATTTACTGACCGTCTAGGAAAGCTCATAAAAAAAATGAAAGAAAGGAAAAAAACAGCAAACAGCAAAACAACCACACAGAGCTCGAAGCTGTCTCCCTTGACAATGGCGGCTTCAGAGCCTTGTTTTGCCCATTCCATCTCTTTGTAGCAGTCATTAGGACACGTGCTCGTCTACAGCTAGAGGACAGTCGATGTTGTGAAGTCTGCTTATTATTTCAAGACGGCCACGTAAAGCTTTCGGAACAACAGCATCGTAATTTTTTACACCGACAAAGATAAAGCTTTCACGAAAATCGAAGAAGCATGAAATTTTATACAGATGTTGTCCAGGATTATTTTTTCAGGATAAATAATGCAAGAATGGAGTCAACGCAAGTTCGGAAGTTATAAACAGTCTAACAGCTGAGACATTTGTCCTTCTGTGTGTGTGTGTGAGCGCGCGCCAAAATGTTTGGTAATTTGTTTCCCATAGTAAATGAGGTAACAGATAGACGGTAGCTTCCCCAGTGACTGAGACCTGAGAGTCCCTGGGGTTAGAACGCGAGAAAAAAACGAAAACAACAAAACTACAGCCAAGTCTAGGTCACTCCATAAAATGTGGGCATCTGGGGGCTCCACCGACAGGACTGCAACACTTTGTTGCGCTGAGATTTGTGACAGAGGAACGTTGACCTTTTTTAGCAGTCTGCGATGAGACAGATATTAATGCCTTGGATCCAACCTGAGGTTTGCTGAGTAACCGTCCAGAGTCTTGCGTGGTGGGGCTGGATGCACAACTCACTTTTAAACCTTAAATCTGTTCTAAAGACGTAAATTTAGAAACAATTTTCCTTTAAGGTTGTTGTAGCTTTAAAACTGTTTTAACAGTGGTTGCAAAGGTTATCAGTCAGTTTAAAACGAAAAATCGATGTGTTTATAGGCAAACAAAAGATCCAAACAATACAATAAAATGGCCACGAATTGTTTAGCTGATACGATCAGTTATCAAAGAGGTCGTCTTGACTAGCGACAATAGTGCAGCTTGAACCTGCGATTTGTCCAAAAAAAAATATCCTGTCTTCGCGTTCATTATTATATCTTATCAACAAAAATTGTAATTCTAATCCTGCTTTAATTTATAAACGTCTTGTGCATCCAGTCAGGGATTGATTTCCCCTTCTTGTCTTACAACTTTCTACAATGGACCTTTTTACCCAGCGTCTTCTTGTCGTCTGCCCCTGTACGGCCGCCACCTTCCCTGCACTAAATATCAACTGCCTCGTGATGATCATAAAAGGTAACCATCTCCCACTGTCCGCCGTACACATAAACAGGGGTTGGGGGGAAACTTGTGAATGCTGTTGGTGTAAGGCCGGCAAAATAAAAACAAAATAGCATTTATGGGATCAGACGAAAGCCATTAATAACTGTCATGGGGTGTTGTGAAATCTGCTTGGGGTAGCACGCCAAACGGTGCCTGCTTCTGACAAAGTGTAAAGCACCCTGCAGGATGCAACGGGATACTTTATCTGTGCCAACGAAAATAAAGTTATGCCGCTCGCAAATACTTTTCGACGGACCAGGAGAAGTGGAGAGGAGGAGTGGTGGTGAGGGTGAATGTCACTGTCAATGTGCTTGCAGGATGCCTGTCTCAGACATGGTCTGACAACTGCAGCTCTGCATATACAGGAATAAAATAATGTACGGAAATAAAAATAAAATTTAAATAGAATAATTCAAGATAAATTAGAATAGCATTTTATAGTCGAATAAACTTACATATTGGAATGAAATAATACACCGGAAAAATAGTGCACTCGAACAGAAAATCAAACTCTGAGTAAAATTTTATTCCAAACGCTGGAATAAAAATACACATTCAGAGAAGGCAGCGCCAGGTAGTCATCACATGAATGAGCACAAGGTCACTGTGCCGATGAACCCTGCCAACAGCTCGGCACCGACAAAAAAACAAAAATATGGCCACGTGAAGTGCCTCTATTTACCTCGCGTCGTCAATAAGGGAAGAGAATGCTCCACGCAGTCACGTGGCCATTACCAATATTCCAAATACTTGAAAGGTGTCACTTTCCATGGCGGGGCTCTTCACAGCCCAGCCTAATCGATGGCAGGAACTCTCAGGAGAGACAGCGTGGCAGACAAAACAGGCATGCGAACCGCTGCCGCCCTCTTAACAGAAACCGTTTAATTGCCCCTTCAATCAAACTTTCATGCACTTTTTTTTTCTTCTTCGGGGGAAAGAGTTTTGGGACGAGCAGATGGATGTGTGTACATTCCCCTCCCCTTTCCCTCCTGGCGCGTCATCTCACTAATTTTCGTGCATAATTAGCCAGCATTCTCTCATAATGGCTCTATGTTGGCATTGTGTAAGACAATCTGGTGACAATGATAATCACACGAATGTAGTGTTCCCCAGCAAAACCTAGTGCCACTGTATCCTCCGGACTGTCGAGGTCGCTGACGCCACGGTTCAAGAAGCTTTCAAAGTGGTTCCCACGGGCTTCGATACTTTCTCGACAGAAAACTTTCCCGAGTTCGGAAGCCAACTTCCGCTACAGGCAGGAAGAGTATAAGGAGTATATGCGCTTACACAACCAGGTCCTGAAAATAGTCCGCTCGTGCCGTGGATGGTTGCACCAACCGACCGATGAAAGTCTTACAAAATCTGTTCAAGCGTAACTACGCGCTAATGATTTCCTTTAATACTTTGCGAGTGAAATTTTAAAATTTTTTCGAAACATACTCGTTGTATCTATCAACGTGAAGCACTTCAGCACATACACAACTTGCATTAACAGATTTTTCTAGAAGAAATATTGTTTGTGTAATATCGGAGCAAGCAAAAATACATCTTTACTCAATTTCCATTTCAGAAATGAAGCCACAACACCTCATTTCCTAACGACCTGAAAAGGATAAGAGACGACCTTTACATTTGCAATTTGCATTTCAGAAAAATCATAAACACTATTAAGCAATGAATGATTTACAGACCCGAAGCTTAACGGGTTTATGAACACTAAATTAATGATGATAAATTAGTTTTAAGAATCTAGTCTACTTAAGTGCGCTTAATCAAAGTGATTTTTAATTAACTTGTGTGTTGGCATTTTCAGGTTACCAACAATTCCTTTACGAAGGGCTTTGTGACTACGGGCTACAAACAGAGTTAGTTTTAGAAATCAACCTTGGGTAGCTTCGCGCTAAGTAATTTCTTTTTATCATTCCCAAGAAGTCTGTGGAGGCTCCCTTCAATGAGACTTTTGCGGGGTAGCAACAGTGCAGTGGCCAATGCCGGAGAGGGCTGTTGTCGTCATGCTCTGTGTTGGCTCAGACTCTGCGATGGCCGGATGGGGACTGCACGCCATGGCGCACTGCCAAACACCAATAGTCAAAACACAGACTCTCCATCCTCCCAATAGCTTCTTGGCCACAAACACCCTCCAGGGACGCTGATGGCAGGAAATGCTACAGAACGATTCTATTGTTGGCTGTCTCGTTTTGTCTGTTAGTTCCATACTCCTACATCGATTGGCAAACCCGTCATCGTCCGGAGCCATCAGTTTCGTTGAAAAACGTATTCAATGAGGGGTGAGGCCAAGTGCTGTTAATCAACTGCCCAGTGCCTAAGATGGCCGTCACGGTGGTGTGATGTAGTGCAACGTGAGGGGATGAGGACTTACTTCAGAGCTTGCAACAAGGCATTTTCAAACAAGTAACCACTCTTCGTCGTCTTTCGGTGTCACGTGTCACTCGGCATCATGTCAAAGCCTCTTCGTTTGGTGAAGCTGGTTGTTTTCCGCTAATAACTAATCTAAAGCAACTGGCACTGAAAACGGGTGACACGTGAAAAGCGAACCAGGACAGCTCATCCTCACGATATTTTATGACAACCGTTTAACCGCTTTTCCACAGAGGCACTTCCTCGGGAGGAGAACTAATGGGCAAAAACACAGAGCTGAAAAGCACGTGGTGGCGATGGCGGCGGAGAGACAAGCTGGGGATGAGAGGTAGTGGGAAGGAGGGTAGCGGAGGAAGCGCAGAGAGGTTGAAGCACGCGACCAGTGTAAACCAATACTTATAACCATTAAAACGAGATGACTCAGGGGGTTGTGTGCGTTGTGGTGGTGGTGGTGAGGGGAGGGAGAAAAAAGCATGGATGGGATGGAGGTTCAAATCTCGTGTCTCTCTCCACTAAAACAATCAACGGCCACTTCACGCCTGGGACGCCTGCTCCACCGTAGCGGCTAAGTGGTCGCAACACCCGCTCCCTCCAGGCCCCCGACCACTTCCTCCCCCACTCCTCGCCTAAAACACAAACACACGAGCCGACAAGCTAGAGGTCTCCCATGACTTCTCTCACAATACCAACGACTCTCTTCCAGCGATTCTAACAGGAGAATGCAATAAGCTAATTGCTCTACTGGAGACCCAGTCGAGACGACGAAGGCCGTCTGACAAGTCTTTGGGGCGAGGAGGGGGAAAGATGGTGGGAAGAGGATGGGAGGAAGGGGCAAAAAAAGGGTTGTGATGGTCTGGACGTGCAAAGCGATGCACCTTTTGAAGACGCAAGGCCACTAGGGTCTGTGCTGCTGATTGCGTCTATTACACTCAGCGATCGGCGCCTTTTGGACGGGTGTGATGTGGCCATCTTTGAAGGAGCGAACTGTTTAAGATGCTGGATGTCTGCCATAAGAATAAAAACTGCTGAACTAGCTGATGGCTTTTGACTTGGAGTCTTACAGCAAACGGTCAACTGTGAAAAAAAGATTTTTCTTAATTCTGAAAAAACGAACCAAGCATAAAAAGCAAGCCATAGCTTGATCAAAACATGTGTTTGTGTGTTGCCCTTATTGTTCTGGGTCTTAGGTAATGTTGCCTGTCACCATTACACCACTACCTGTATGCTCTCCGTAATTTGTAAGCGTTGTTGAGTACAACAAATTAATTTAATAATTTTGTCAAGGAAATTATTAAAATCAAGATTTCGCTTAGCGCGGAGTGCCAAAGCCGATGTGGTCACGCTTCCGAATGTTCCCGAAGTTGCTTTGTTGACTGGGAGGCTGAGGGAGGGGAAATCAGCACCCAGGACACGAGCCACCCCGTGTCGACTTGCTGCCTATTGATCTCGGTACTTAGGACAGTCCCTTGTGGGATGCTAAACAAGCCAGAGTCTACTCCTGACTCCTTCCTACCACTCAGGTCAAAACTAGTTTCGACGAAGAGTCAAAATTGTAAATGAACTTAAAATGTGAAACGATCAAGCTTTCAAAAAATCTTTTTTTCCAAGTGTATATATCTCTTACAGCAACGCCGTTCTCGTTAAGCCTTATGCTGTTCATGGTATTGGTTGTGCGTGTGGTGAAAACGAGTACTATTATTTTTTTTATTTTTTGAGTACTGTTATTTTACACCCTCCCCCTATCAATGGCATTCTATGTTGCTGCCCTGGTGTTGTGAAGCGCGGACAGCCTGGCCATATGCTGGGATTTCACATTATGCAAGCATCCTGTTTATATGTGGTGGCGGTGATGATTATTATTATTCAGAAGGACAGGAAACGTAAGTACATGCATCAGACACTGGTTTACCTCTTTAAATAAATGAATATATTAATGAACAAACATTAAAATCCCGATGCACGAATAGTCTCAATACCCCATTCGCCTCTGGCTGTCTTAAGTGTTTGGAACTACCAGAAAAATGATTTCACTGACCACTAATTTGCCGACTCAATGCAGCACACTTCCGACTACACCAACTTCTCCCTTAGCGACACTCGTACTGCTGACACGGCAGAAACACAAAGCACTCAGCAGCTGATAGCACTTTGTGATGCTCTGCTGTCGGAAATGCTTTGTCTGTGCTACAAAGAGAGAAGAAATAAGAGAGATGGGAGCAGTGTAGGACACCCCGTAAAGCGAAGGCCAGTCCAACAGAACTAACCCCGCCCGCTTCTATTCCCCTCGACCCACCCCAGGCTGTCAGCTCTCAGTCTTGAAGCGCCTCCCCCGACCCCGACGCTTGCGCGATGATCTGGTATCTGATCCAGAGGGCAGCAAATCACGTGGGGTGGGGGCTGGGAGAGGACACGCTTCCCCTCCCCCTCTTTTCCAGAGTGCCCGGGCAAGCATTGGTTTTGAGTTTTCAAGGAGAAAAAAAAATCCTTTCGGCAGTCCTTTGTGGCTATCTCGTGTTGTTGATATGCAAATGTCTCCAGTCTTTTGTGTCATCCGGTACGGACCACTGCATGCCGATGCAGAGCGGGAAATGCTAAAAGTGTCAGTGGGGAAAGAGCGTGGCCTGATTGCTTTCGTCATTTTGGGACTGGGGGAATGACTAAAAGCCCACATCCTATAGCCTCTTCCCTCTTCACTTTCCCCTCCTGTCCTCCTAGGACCCTTCCAAAAAAAAACCCTTTCCCGACTCCTCCATTCAACATAAAACACACACTATTCTGACAACTGCACAAGATGTTGCATTGCGTGTCAGACCCGCACTTCAAACCGATAGATTAATTCCATGAAGACCTCCCAGTGAAGGTAAAAAAAGGGCTTGAGGATTTGGGACAGGAGAGGGCAAAGGGCGAAGAGACAATACCCTGCTGACATTGATCCTACTCGGCGTGCTAGATGATGCTGAGGGCAATCGTTACAAGGGGGAGGCGTTTCGTACACCCTTCTAAAAGGAAGAACGCATAGAAAAGATGATGAACCCAAAAATAAATCACTACACTGTATTATTCGTCCTCTGAATTTTAAGACGGAAGCCGCAAGCTTGTCGAAGGATAATCCGAGCTGTACTTTAGTACTACAAACCCATGAAAAATGTGGCTCTAAACGGACGTCTGTTGCAATTACCTATGAGTGACCAATCAGGACAAATCTTTAGCCCTCAGATTTTTTTTTTTCAAATCTGAATGGGTGGGGATTTGCTGAAACGCTATTGACCATCAACATGTATGGGGAGGGAGGAGGGAATTGGGTTTTTACGCCGAGCCAGCAACTAAGGCTATATCAGGACAACACAGCCAGTCCTGTAAACAGATGCCTCATGCTGAGAACAGCGTGCCCGAGACGAGAGGTGAACCATAACAGCCAACCCTCACTGTATTGGTGACAGGCGCTAACCATCGCGCCACCGGACCGTCCTCAACATTTATGGGGACGAAGTCGAAGTATCATCATTTGTTATACACTAGGGAAGGATACAAACGCAGTTTAACAGATTGTGTCTGGAATATTGCCGCATTTTAAGGGTAAGTAATCAAATAAACGACATGTTTTCTTCGCGCTACACGCATCAAAATAATTGAATACGATACTATATTTACTAAATATATGTGGCGCCAGCTGCACAACATGTTTTGAATTTTAAATACTTTGCCTTAAATGAATTGTCGAGTATAATCAGTTTTATATGCAAGTCCTAAACGCAATGCAATAATATAACAATAAAAAAATACTTAAAACTAAAATCATTTTAAACAAAACTGTTTGAGCATCGCACGCGAGTGTAATAAAAGGTGGCTTCCACTGAAAATCGCCAAACTGTATTTTATTTGCGGTTGTAGTAGAGCTACTAATTTTTGTACTAGCCAAGTTCATGACTAGAATCACCAAGTTTCGTACGTGGCTGATGTCGGAAGAAGGGTGAGTACGTGGTATACGAACGAGAGAACAATCACGAACGATAAAGACTAACGACTACCACTAGGAGAATACCGCTAAAATAAGACGACTCGACCACTACCTAGACGGTAGAAATTCTTTTACAAAAATACCATGGTAATGTACACGAGTAGAACATACGTTAAAATACAGTTTTGAAAATGTTAATAATTTCATCAAAGGGTCATTTGCTTGCTTTTAAACAAATCGAGTTCATCTCTGACAGATTCTTAACACCATGGTCATCGTTTCTAAAACATTAAGCAAGCTTAGAACAGCCTTTATGTGTTTTAAATTTAGAAGAGTAAACCAAAGTGTTCTAAATTTAGAAGAGTAAACCAAATTTTAAAGACTTCTAAACCACCCACGCAACGCATCTAAAAAATTCTAAAAACAACTTTTTTAAAGTTTCAAAATTTGCTTTATAGACACGTTTTTAGTTTTAGGATCACGCTGTCCAAATGGTTCTTGTTTTTTTTTTTTTTTCTCTCGTCAATTTATTCGAAAACGAAACACATTTTACTAAAAGAAATTGACTTTATTCCGCACGAGTTACGTTTTTCGTAACTTAAAAACTTGGAAGAACACCACTTATACATAAAAAGATGCCATAAAGCGGCCAGAGTAAGGCGTCCTGTTATTGCTGCATACAAACGTCTGTCACCACCTTACAGGTCTGTCGATACGTCGATTACACAATCAGAAGCACGGCCCTAGGAACCTAGCCCATCGATTCTGCCTATTTGTATGCGTAAGACCTGGGATTTGCCAATTCTGCACGCAGACCAAAAGGCACCACACAGTCACAACCCATAAACTCGGAAGCCATTAAGGTTTTCCCTTTCTTCTTATTTTTTTTCAATATTTCTTTTTCTTTCCCCATGGCAGGCTTGTGCTCGAAGACCCAATGTTTGATCCGAATGGATTCATTCACCATGTAATGAAACGACGACATTTCCACATGAAGCGGGGGCCCACGCAGCCGAGATAAGGCGACCCCTTTGCATGTTGGCGCATCTGACGGGCTGTTGGAAAGGTCAGGCAGATGCACAGCGAAGTCCACTTGGGCGTATGAACCGATGGGGATGTCCCCAGCCCGCCAGAGTCCCATCCCCCCTACCCCTACCCAAAATGCAAATGCTGTGAACGCCAGAGGTGTAAGCTTGGCCACGCTCCGCCTAGGTGGAGTAAGCCTGCCTCCCTCCACAAAATGACACTGGACGCTTTGTAAATAGTTCAATAGTGATGCAAATTGTGTTTCTCCCGTCGATAAGTGAGTACGTTTGTCAGCCGGGTGCTTTCGTGTTCAATGAAGAGGGCAGGAACACGGAAGGGATGGCCAAAAGAAAACTTGTGAACACCACACAGATGCTGACATATGCAAATCTGTTATTCATAAATCACACTGACTAAAGACTGCAGCTGCGTTAAATTTTCTTTCAATAAGACCAAAATAAAGAACGTTAACAGATTTATGAGCTGTTTTTAACTGATTGATCTATGTGTATGTATGCGTGATATATATATAGATAGAAAGAAAAAAAACACCTCTGATACATTAGACGTGTTTGAAGAATACAAATCTACCGTGTGAAAAAAAAAGCATCAAGCTAAAAAATACGGTTCTCATTAAAAACTGATAAAAACAAACAAACAAACAAACAAACAAACAAACAAACAAAACTAGTAAGGTGAATAAATCTCTCTCGCATTCGCAAGTACACATGTGGGGGTATACAAAAGGGTGGTGGTTGGAGGAAAACAAGTGCAACAGAGTGTGGTGACGAGAAAAACAGAGCGCAAAAAGGAAAAAAGAAGCTTTCAGACAATGCCACTGGAATGAGAGAAATATACATTCAGCAAGCACGGAACGGATAAGTGGGGGACAGGAGGAGAGACAGACTAGAGAGGGAAGAGAAGTAAGAAAGTGACAGGAGGGGTAGAGAGAGAAAGAAAAAAAAAACAAGGTTGGCATGACGTGTGTCCATGGCGTTGCCTAGGGTTAGCGTGGACCTGTGGCAGCCGATTCGATGCAATATTCATGGCCAGGACTATCATCTCATACATAAATCAGTAAGCAGCAGTCTTGCGGGCTTTTCACTTGGACTCTCATTTCATTCAGGCCGATTATCGGGCCTGGTGCTCTGTTCAGGCCAATTACCCCCAGAACAGGCCTAGCAGACTGTCAGTCGGGCCGTAACCTGCTGACTTCTCTACTGGGCCAACAGAACAGCCTCTTAGCACCACGCTTCTGAAAGCCATTCTGCACGCTGATTCTCATTCCGGCCACACCCGACGCTTTCACGCGGGTAGCCACGCACGTGTTACAATGCTGCATTATAGCACAGTGAATACCCAGCACTATTTTCGTGTTGTAAGAATTATGGTTAATGTTTTCCACAGAATCCACGTGTATGTTTCCCATTGCTGGTCATGGATTTATCCACTTTTTGGACACACTTTTGAAGCGATAAAAATCTGGGTGCATACGTATGCGCTTGTGTGAATGTGCATATGTATGTGTGTGTCAGAAAGAGACTGAGGGAGGGAGAGTAAAAGAGGGAAGAAACAGCGCAGACCTTTTCTTCCCCAGCACGCTCGTCTTTCACGGGTAACCAGATTTCAAAACATTTTCAACAATGAATTATTCAGCCAAGCGATATTCATTTCCACAAAACAACTTTCACTTTAGCAGGCAAATTATGTTCACGCACCCGACACACACATACTCTTCCTGCATTCCCATCCAAATACGATTCTAACCATGCACTCACCACGCCAGCTATCAATCCATCCACATATTTCTATCAATATATAAGACACATCTCCTCCTACTTCTCACCCTACACGCAGCGCGAGCGAGCGACAAAATTACAAAACAGCGCACTGGGTGAGTCAGGTATGAGTAATTCGCATCAAAGCTGATTAAATTCCCTGAAGTTGCATACTACAAATACAAGCATATACTACAGTGTGCAAAAGTGAACTGTATCATAGCCTTTTCAGAACATCCACGGTATTTCACGATAATAAAAAATTAATAAATAAATCCCCCCTACCTCCTAAAAAATAAATAAAAAAAAAAACAACTGAAACCGGGCAGTTATCACCATGCTCGTCGGCCAACCGACCTCCCATACTTTTTATCACCAGCACAGTTGGGATTTTTTACGAGCTTCGGAAAAGCGCAAGATGGAAAACAACCTTAAGAGTACCATTTAGAGGTGCCTGGAAAGGCCAACAACACGATGCTCCAAAATAGTTTATCTTTCTTTATCTAAAACGCAAGTCTGTAAGCTTATGTGCAGTCTGTTAAGTCTCCTGCCTGCACTCAAGCAGCGGGCGGACGAACACACACACTATCTCATGAGCGCATGTGCATACCTCCACACAAACACGCCTTCTCTTTAAAACGCCATGCACATAAGTTTTATTTCCTTTACGCATTTCCCACTAAAAAATGAATCCATTTCTGCCAGCAATATGTGGTACTCGGTTACAAATATTTACATAAAGGCGAGCAGGGATGTGTTTTAATAGCTCTTCTGCAGTACGCAGCCTTCTGTGCTCGAGGTGGGACGCCAAACCAGATGTCTCCCTGCTCGTGTACTGGCGACCCTGCGGTCACAGGAACGCTCCTCTCTATCACCACTCATTTAACCGACACTGTTTTTCTGTTCGACACACGCATGCGGGCTTTAGACCTTTAGAGGTGGCATGAGAAAAAACAATGGTGAAACCGTCGGATCTGAACCATTACGTTGATGAGTAACAGACAATGGAGCACACCAGTCATGAGCTCGACTCACCGTCTGCCCGTGCCTGCCTTGACAGCATCACGGTTGAAGTTGGTGTTGGAAAGAGAAAAGTCTTCAGCGTTGGCGCACAGGAGTTTTGGAAATACAGATTGCTTTTCGTAGCGTTCCGCGTCGTCGTAAATGTTTCCGTACATGAAGCCGTTCATTAATGTGGAATGAGCATGAAGATCAATGTAGAAATCCACCTCATACTTCTGAAAAACAATTTAAATAGCCCATAATGACCTGAAGACTAGGACTAATACCTGGTCAGCAACTTTTCTTTTTCTGTAATTATAATGGTTGTTGTCATCTCTCTACATACTTATTCACCCACTCATTATTCCCTCCCCCTCTCGCTAACAAACGCACTTAAACTATTACATTTCACGTTTTACTCTGCAGCATCCTCCCTCTTCTTGAAGTCATAGAGACAATACTCTTTTTTTTTTTTTTAAAGTGTAAAGGCGTTTGACAAATAAAGAAAAATAATATAGCTTAGAGACAAAAAAAAGGCATGAAATATACACTACTGAATACTATCGCCTGAATCCCCTCAAGGAATCTAGGAAATCGCAATGTTAAATAAACTACCCATAGAAATATAGTGGTTGTTACATCTGATTCCTTGACTAGCTTCCCCTAAAATTTTCATGAAACGGCAAGCGACATCTTATGCAGCATATTTTTCAGAATATAAATGAATATGAAAAATACAGAACAGCATTTTATTTTCAAAAGATTGTGTTAGAAGTTGTCTATAAGTGATATTCTAATCTTCAGCTAAACATGCATCCCCACTAAAGTGATTTTGCTGCAGCTGTTTCAAGAGAGGTGAGGTTGACCTGCTCTACAATTAATTTAAGATAAACATAAATGTAACTTTCCTAGAATGGTAGTCTGCCACATTTACAGTCAGTCAAGTATCAGTGCAACTGTACAACAGCAAGATAATAAAAAAAAAACCCAGAGTACCTCAAAGTACTGTACTAATCGGTAGGATTGTAAGTGACCTGAATAACTCACAGCAGGCAACACCTACCCCACTACGATCCAGCTCCATAAGCATGTTTTTGGTCGAATATAAGGTAGGGTGTGCCCAGGGTGATGGTTCCTGCCAATGTCGGTTGAGGTCAAAGCCCATCAGTGAGCATCTGTGGTATGAAACAGTCACTCTCTCAATGTCAGTGACCACGAGCTACAACTTACATAAAATCATGGTGAACTTCCTCTGATGGAGTACAGACCTTACTTATGTGGGACTATCCTTAGCATAAATGCCTTTCATCTCTAAAAAATGTGCATTCTTGAAAAAAAAGACAAACCTCACTGAAAGTTATCATCATGTACACAGTAAGTCTTTCTAACATTTGCCTAGTTCTAGTGAAAACATGAGAATATTAGTCCCTCCTCCACCCCATCCACTTTGATGACCTGGCTTCATTAGCAGGCATTTGGGAAAAATGGCGTCTCCATCTGCACTTGTTTCAAATGTGGCAAAGAACTTGTCGATATTAGTTCCACAGCTCTGCTTTACATTCATCAAGGTCGTGGTGTCACCATTATATTTAGCAAACGTGAAAAATATTATGTCAATGTGAACACTACATACATTAAATACTAATCAATCGCGTAAAAAGCAAAAGTATGATTGAAAGTTTGTTCAATAAGTTTTTTAATTTTTGTTTCCCCACACTGTACATTTCAAATACACTTTTATGAAAACTCTTTAACTTGTATTCATGCTGACTCTATAGCCTAGTTATCAGGGCCAGTCAAACAGATAAGAGTCTGGTATAGATGAACTGCAGTTTATGGACAATGGAAGCATTCCAGGGGAACCACATATGTCTTTAATTTTTCTAAACTTCATTTGATTTTTTGAATACCACTCATACCAATTGTTTTCCTTCATTCTGATAGTTGATTCGCTGTTCTCACATTGAGCAAGCATTTACAACAATATTGAGACAGTTACATTTGTGCAATATTTTGTAAGAGACACGGTAAAGTACATGCTAAAACATACGCCCTGGTGCCAGTAATGGGACACAGGTTGACTGACAATTACAAGCAAATGCCTGCTTTTTTTCTGGAACTTTACTATCAGCTTGACATCAGAGCTCCAGGTATCCCCAGAAATTATTTGTGGTTACTTAGAACTCAAACAGTATCAGCCCTACTACTTAAATACAACATTAAGAAACTGACAAGATGTTCCAAAGATGCTCCAGCACAGTATTTCTAAATATGCATACTGCATTTAAAAAAATTTGTTCTTGATGTTTAAAAAAAAAATTATGTTTCTCTTTTCACATTTAAAACCCATTATTTCAAATTAGAAGAAAATGCAAGATGTTCCCCTTTCGTCATCGCTTTTCATGAAAGGATGTTAATACATGGAGATGGGAATCAATACAAAATAATGATTAAACACCAAGCCCATCACACAGAAGCAGAAAGGAATATCTGGATATCTGACCCTTTGCGATGGGAAAGAAAAGGCAGCAAGAGAGAGATATGGCCACTGCGCTCACAACAAAAGCACAGCATCTAACATCTCACTCCCCAGTGACCGAAAGATTAAGAGGATTCTCCTTATCTTTACACACCAAATGAAAGATTAATAATGACATAAAAAGAGAAAGCAGTAAGGATCCTCTCATGCATATGTAGTCAAGTTATCTAGCATTATGTCTAGTGCTGATTAAAAAGAATCATATTACCACGTTCATAACAGCAATACAAAGAAATGATTGAAATACCCTAACCCTGAAGATGAATTCGCCCCCATAAAAACACAAAGCGAAAAATGAAAGCACACAAAGAATGGCTGTAAAATGCTTAGCATGAACAGCTACCTTACCTGTAGTTGCCAAGGTAAACTCCATCAGGGTTCAACATCGGAATAATTTTGAAGACAAGGTGTTCTCGCAAGACTTTAGCTATTGGGTGACTGCTGACTAGAAAGTCAATTACACCTGGAAGGAAAACAAACCCTTAGAAAATTTTCACAGCTCTTTAACAGCCTGAAGAATTTGAAGTAGGATATCATAACAAATCATAAGGAAAAAAACCCAGACATGTGGCAGTTCCTATTCCCTTTCAAATAAAAGGGACAATGACAACAGTATTTTAAAGCTTGTTATAAGAATCTTTTGAAACACAAAACTGAATATTACATTCTCCTACTTAACTATAAAATTAGTAAATTTCCTCTTCTGACTAACATTCATTAATATTCCCTATTTATAAAAACGTAGATACTCTGAAAGACAGAAGGTTAAGTGTAAGGAGATGAAGTGAATGGAAAAAGACAAACTGGCAGCAAGACAGGAGAAAAATCAAAGAACATTAAATACATAACTTCTAATCAAACATCTTTTTTCAACCCATTCTCTGACATAGCGATACATGAACACACCATTATGTACACAAATACATAATTATATTTGCACCTGCCTGCATTCACAAGCAAGCAAACATGCATATGTACATGCACACACATATATCTATACAAGAACACACAGCCCTCATTTTCTTTGCTAACCTATACTCTTACTGTCTCAAAAATAAACAATAAGTTTATAGCTGCAAGATGAGGCTGTTTAAAGTTATAAAAAGGGCTTGATATAAAATTTGAATTGACAGCTGCTGTTTACAATTTACTTACCCTGGCAGACAAAAGATGAGGGAGTCTCACCTGGATGCACCCTTGCAGTTATGTAAATTATCTTCTGTTTCTCACCTTCAGGTGGATAGAGGTTATCAGGATGTGTGATGGTTAGCAGGTCCAGCCTCCTTTGTTGCTGAAAGTATTAGTCTATTAACTTAGCAAAAGACATGATTCAGTAAACTGAGAAAGACTCTACAGGAAAGTGAGGCTCTGGCAGTCACCCAAACTTAATGAATGCCAAGATCGAGCATTCTTGTCTCTTTGTAAGTAATAACTGTCTTTAGAAAGTGTCTTGGGAAAAATTTTTAAATGTTTAAGGCAAAATGAGCTCATTAACAAATCTTCAGTGCCTTCTGCAATAAAAAAAGGATGCAAAAATACAAAAGGAACAGGAAACCTATAAAAAGACTTCCCATGGAAAAAAAACAAATTCTTGTTTTTGTGGGGGGAGGGTTGCTACCATTCTAATACTTTCCTGTAAAAGATAATCATTAGTAACAACAGCATGTGTTTCTTCCTGGATTGTTTTTCTATGGTCTTTCTTAATGGCAAAAACAATTCAAACAAAATTTGTGATCAGTAGGAGTTCTTCTGGTCATTAGGCTTCCACACTTAATAGATTGTTTTAAGGAAAAACATCATGCATTATAAATTTAAGGAGAACCATGACCGCAAGCTTCAAGCTGTGAAGCCATTGCTTCAGCCTGGCTTTCAGTTCTTTTTGGTCATAAATACACCTTGGCTAACAAAAAAAAAAAAATCAGACCAACAATTCTCTATAAAACTCCAGGAATTCATGTTTTTGCTATGTTAAAATGTCTCTTAAAACTTTGGTCACAACTCACCACAGTAAGACATAACAGCTCCCGTGTGAAAAAGTCGTAATTTTTTTTTTCGAGATTGTCCAAGTAGTTCTGAAGTCTTGTGTAGGAGTATGGAAAGCAGTAAGCAAACTGGTATACTTCATCTTCATTGTCAAAGTTAAACGCAAATGACATGACATAATTCTTGCGATGATCTGGACATCTGTAATAGTATACGTACTTGGCAGGTATTCGCACCCTACCAAATGAACAACAAAAAAAGTCACATATTCAGATTACTTTACTCTCCAGCAGTCAAGCAAATATGACTCATAATGATTCTGAAAGTTCAAGCAAGCTTAACGTTTTGCTTACTCTAACAAGACAATAGCTTGCATTCATGTACAAAAGACAAAAACAACTGTGTAGTGTTAAAAAACAACACAATTTTGCACTTGGCTCCTTACAAATATCGAAAGAAGCATAATTAACAAGGAGACAAGAGAAATGTTTAA
Source organism: Pomacea canaliculata (assembly GCF_003073045.1). Taxonomy (NCBI): domain Eukaryota; kingdom Metazoa; phylum Mollusca; class Gastropoda; order Architaenioglossa; family Ampullariidae; genus Pomacea; species Pomacea canaliculata. The sequence goes on from NC_037599.1 coordinate 10,569,346, forward strand.
GACAGTAGAAATTTGCATACATTTCCCCACAGATTTAATTTTCTACAGTTGAGATGAACATGCAGTCTAAAATATAAATTTTTACTCTGCAGATGAGCTGCACAAAAATGATGGTTTTATATTGTCAATGCGCTTCCTGACACTGAAAATTTATGATGTTACAGCACAGATGCAGAGGTGTGATTGTGTCTAAAAGATCTGTGAATTTCTTTTCTTGTATGTTCTGATAAATCAAACTTAAAATCTTAATGCTAATATTTGCACAAATCATCATCATCCTTAACTACATAAAATTAGACAATTAAAAGAATTTATGTTAGCCCAGTGTGACCCGATAAATTTGATGCAGTATATTATGTCTGCATTTATGTTGTTCTGGCTGGACTATTCCACCTTCCTTTTAAGCTTACCATCAGACTGTATACAAGCTTCAATGAACCAAAAACCATGTGCAAATCTGATATGTGATGCCAGTACTCCATGAGCTGGACTGGTTGCCTGTCCATGCCTGTGCTAACTATAAGATGGTTCACTCTTCTACTGTTGTCTGCATGGCCTTGTTCCAAGATCTCTGTCTCAGTTATTAACACCTCATCAAACCATCTCAGATCTGCTCATGTTAACCTCCTGTATGTATCAAATGAGATATGTCTGGCTGCTGCTTTTTTTTCCCTGTCTAGCACCAGTGTCTGGAATGCTTTGTCCCCATCACTTCGAACATGTACCACTTTCATGGTTTCAAGCCTGGCCTTGAGACCTAACTTTTTAAAGCTACTTTAAATAGCTGTAGGCTTTCTCTTCTCTTTTCATACCTTCCATGTGTGTGTGAGAGACAGAGATATTGTTAAGCTAATTGTTTATATATATTAAAGCACACTGAGTTTGTTACTGGTAGCAAATGGGCTAGAGAAATTTCTTTATCATTATTAGGCCTTCAATGACATAATGTCTTGTATCAAAGTATCTACAATGGAGAAAAAATCCTAAATGAAATTGTTTGCAAAACACAGAAAATTCAAATAATCATACAAACAAATACAGAAACATATGCAAATAAGTTTTTAATCATGAATAAAATACATGAAAAAAAAATATAAAAAGAAAGTACTTTTAATAATCTTATAATGCACCATACCATTTCTGTCGACTGGTTGATTTTATAAGAGGTGTCATGCCATCTCTGTATAAAGATTTTGTCTTGCTGAAGTTTACAATGTTGAAAATGACCCGCTGAAGATAAAAAAAAGCTTTTAAGGAATTTGAAAACACTTATTAACAATTATTATTGATGTACATATTAAGAGAGGAAAAACAGAAAATAATAATGGAATCTTTCTAAAGGAGAAAAAAATATTAAACTAAATTTAAAGCACTTATCTAATAAGACTAGAATCATATTTTTAATCTCTGAACAGAAATTCAGTTGTGGAATACAAGCCACACATTACAATTAACAGTACAGTTTGGTAAAATCCTTCATGACAGATTAGCTACTTTTGCATCCCAATTTAATTCCTGACAATGCATTACTTCAGAATGGTTACCACAGAACTTGATTTGTTTACACTCTAGGCCTAATGTGCATCCACAGTCATTATTCAATCCTTGGTCACCGTGCATTAACACAATAGCAGTAAGAATTAATTAAACACCCAGGTCCTGGGTGTTAAGACAGCTTTAAATTTGAGTATGAAGCCATTTGAATTCTGACTGTATGGTATTTTGGTATCCTGATGGCTAAAACTCAGAAAATGATAATGAAACTCAGGCAGTTATCCTTTATAATGACTGTCAAGGCCCTTTTCCGCCACACATTCTTCATACTGCTTGATAGCTTCCACCCATGGTCTTGCTGCATGTTTGAGCACATTTTTCTTCTTTCTAAAGTCCCCTACCCCAGCAGACAAAAAGAGATGGTAAGGACAGACTGAATGAAAGAAATGCAACATATCAAAGAATTTATAGCTGATAGTTTTTTAAAACTATGCAGTTAATTATGAATTGACACTCCTTGTCTGTAACTAGAATGATGAAAGTGAAGGCCTTGCTTAATCAACAGCTGTGCCAGTTAAATACTCCCTCTCTCTCTTTTGTAATACAATCAGCACTGTTTTCTCACCATACAGAACGTTCTTGCACAATCATTATGATGCATTGCGCCCTAATTTCTACCTACTTTCAACAGCACAGTTACAATTCTATTTATGTTACATGACTGGCTTTTACTTTTTCTGCCTGAATTTTAAGAATGAATACTTTCATATAAATAGTAAGAGGATCTGCAGTAGATACCACTGGTGTACAAGCTGGCCAGTTTGATATCCACATCATGCAGCATACTTTACCCAGCTGAACCAGCTGTTGATTAGGTACCTGATTCATAAAATGACTGGGGATGGAAAGGTATTGCGAGAGAAGATAGGCACTGTCGTCACAAAAAAACTGGCCATCAGAAAAGTGCATTCTAAAGCCTCACTACCCAAAACTGAAAGGTCAAAGGAGTATATATATATACACACACTTTAGGACATTAATCCGCTGACATAAATTTTATTACACAAACCTGATCTGCTTTCACATTTTCAACAGTGAAATTGAACCACACACGAAACCGTGGATTGCAGGTGTCAGGTCGAATAAAGAGGTCATATTCATATTCTGTAATGTAATCCACCCTGCCAAGGTTACCTGTTAAAACAGATCACATACAGCATATATTCAGTATAAATATCTTTCAAAAATGTAGAATACCAGGTACCTTCATAGGCCAGATAAGACTGAATGTTGTCCATCTAAACTTTGCCGTGTAAGATATAAGATAAATGCATGTTTTTTTCTAATGATATGGTCACTAGTCAATGACATGTTGACCAATCAGCTGACATTCAAGCTAGTTGTTTCTGAGTCTTTTTGTAAAATGTAATGTTTGGAATCTTTTGGTTGTCTACCAGCGTTTCCCCCAAAACAAGACCTAACCCAAAAATGAGCCCTAGAATGATTTTTTGGGATGTCTGTGATATAAACCCTACCCCAAATATAAGCCCTAGTTAAGATTGTCAGCCAAACAGATGGATATCATTCATCCATTCAAAGACATGGCAAATGTTTTGAATTATAAAGCTGTGATATTAATATAAAAATAAATAATGCTATGATGATATTTTAGGAGATGACATGACTATTAGAATAAATGTAGATTTTTTTTGCATGAATAAAATAAGATATCCCCTGAAAATAAGCCCTAATACCCCTTTTGTTATTAATGTAACACCTGGTTTTATTGCCAGGGAAACACAGTATTAGAACACAATGCAACAGAATAATTACAAAAATGTATCTTTTCAACCTTTTTAGCCAACACTAATTTTCACATTTACAAATTACCTATATATATATATCAAAGAAATACTGTAAAAGTTCTAAAGTATAATAAATATTATCAAAAGGATCGCTGCTGAATATTAATGTTAAGTACTAACTAAGTGCGAGTTAAAATCTATATTTTTGATACGATAATTCAGGAGTGGGACGGCAGGCTTCATTTGAAGGTGTAACACATCTTTGATTAAGGTTAGCAGCTAATGTCAAATGCCACTTTGTTCATAACTACAGATTTAAGCAAATATAGAACTTACAATATCCCTGCAACTAATATTATTATTTGTTTTGTTGTAAAAACAATGTAAGGATTTTAAAATTAAGCTACACATCCAATGAAATATTATTTCATATACAATATTATGCAAGCAAATTTAAGTAATTTAAGTACCATGCATGTCAAATGTGATTTACCACTCTCAAAACATGCGTCAAATATGAGATGGCCTTTCTTTGGCTTGCCAGCATAGACAGGTGGAACCACTGCAAACTTGTTCACATTGCCAACAACAGGTTCTTCAGTGCTGTCTGATTCACTAGCTGTAAACAATATACAAATATGAAGAATAACTGACGTGAAAACTAAAACACAAACACACCATACTTTCACTTGCTTCATCCATATCTTAATATCAGTAAAAACTTAAGTATTATTGTCTAAGTGAGCTATATTCACTTAGTACGCTTTTCTACGCTGTTGTACTAGATGTATTTTATGACTACACCGATGGTACAGTAGTGATATGACGTATTATTATTTCAGTTTATCGCATATCCGAACAGATAATTAAATGCCGTTTGTCAAACCACTTTATTAACATACGAAGATAAAGATAAAGAACAGTCTAGCCAACGTTGGTAGGTTTAAGTGCCCTAACCGAGTTGTTGTGGTGTCACATTCACTGCATATAGTTGTACATTCATTTCTCGGTTTACGGTTACAATTTGACGACAAGCTTGTTTGTGATAATTGCATATTGCTACTTGCAAAAGAAGCGTGGGTTTTGGTTTGTGACAGATTTTGCTATTAGTCTAGTGCGTGCTACTTGGCAACTGTAAACAAACCTGAATCCACTCGTTTGTCAGCCATGTTGCCTAGTGCAGGACATTTGCGCGCGCAGACCACCAGAAAGGCCGACTCTGATTGGCTGCAGCGTCTGCGTGCGACTCGATAACGCCGCCGAAGCACAGCAGGGAAACCAGTTGCAGGTTCATGCGCAATGGTTTCATACAATGCTTGACGTCTCTTATCGTTTTGGGGTCAGTCCAGCAATACAGCTGAAAACGCTGAAAGGAAATTGGTTTTGACGTTAATTATTTAAGAAGATAAAACCATGTTAATGATAATGTTTTCATGTTTCCGTCAAGAAACCATGACATTCTCTCAAAAGTTTCCTTTAAGATAAACCCTTCCCGCCACTAATTCCATGAATGCGATCTACATTCGAGCAAAGAAATAGTACCACAAAGACTTGGAACCCGCATAAGTAAGTTAAATGATCACAAGCAAGCAACGACAAAACTTTGATTCACTTTTATTTTTAGCGTTTGTTTTGAGTGAATAAATGTGAGAAAGGCTTTGTTTATGATCTCGCTATCTCAGACCATTCGCAACGGGATCGATTAGCATCGATTTAGTATAAGTGCGCCTCATTTTAGGGGATTGCCTTCGCACGTTCTGTTCGTGTAGATGTGTCGTGGACGTTTGGTTGTATTTTATTTTTCTGTACTGTGTCCCTAAATTACCATCAGTTTCAAGGTAGAAACATTCCATTTCGGCAGCTGTGTAAATTGAGTGATACACTGACTTTCGTTCATCGGAGGTTGAGGTTTTTATGCGCAAGTTTATTGTGTAGATCAAAGAACTGAAGCTTCGATTCTCCAGACGCTGTCGCACAAGCTTCCAGACTGCTGCTGATATTGATACCAGTTTCGGTATCTTGCATTGCTGTGATATTCGGTTTTGCGAGACAACGCATTTCATTTCTCCGGTAAGTTGTTTTCCACATCGTTCGAATTTGATTTTTGTGTACTTAACGTCAGGAGGACATGGTGGGGCTCAAACAACACATGTGACACATGGTTAGACTTAAGTCTGCTGTACCACGTAATTGCAAGTGTCTGTCCTTTCTCAGGCTGTGGTTTAGATTGAATGAGAACTGTCCATAACGCTGGTGCTAAACATTTGAACAAATTTACCTTGTTTGTTCAAGCATTTACTTAAAGAAGCGTTTCGTGAACAAACTACTAGCGTCAGTAATGTTTTACGACAACATAGATTTCCACATGGTCCTTGATGAAAATTGGCGGCTAGGCATTCTTTCAAAGGTAGGAGTGCACACCGAAGACCAAAGCGAGGCTGGCACGCGTCCCCCACCTGCCAAATAATGAAAGAAGGAGGGTCCCAGTCGCGTGTCTGTCGTGCGGCCGCCACTGCCTTACCACGGCAGCCTTGACTAGTACACACACAGTCGCGTGCCGCCTTTGTCCGGGTCATCTGCGAGGCGTACATGTGTGCTGTTCGTGTATCCCGTGTACAGACCGAAAATTTAGTAAATCACGGCTTTATTGAACTTTTTTTGCATTTGTGGCCTACACCAAAGCCTGACGACGCCGGTTTTTTTTTAAAATTGTGTCATCGGGTGACATTCATGCATAGAGCGAGAATTTAGAGAAAAGGAGAAGGATGGAGTCACAACAAAAGAAAACATAAATTGAGGTCTCTACTACCCCCTATTCCCTTACCAACACCCCACACACATCCCGGCGACAAGGCGCAAGAAACGGTGCAACAAAGCAAAGAAAGATAATGATGTGACAACATATTTTAAGAACTACATTAAGTAAATTTAAATTTGAATTTTGTATCAAGTATATCCTGATCACAGGAGCACACTAGTACACAGAGGATGAAGACCATTGAAGCCACCAATAGTTTGTGATAAATTAGATTTTTTTTTTTTAATGAGCACAATCTAGAGTACCTTTGGAGAGTATAGACATGTTGCAATATGTTTGTAAACTCCTTTCAAACATGACTGGCAGATGTAGATGCAACATCCTCTCAAGTTCCTGAGAGAGTTGGGGGATAAAATAGAAGCAATGACTGTTACAATGTAATAATTTTAAAATTAGACTAAAATGAGGTTGAATTTTTTTTCAGTACTGTCAAGATCTGCAGTCAAAAATTAATACTGAACAGTAACTGTTCATATCACCTTGATTTTATTTCATTAACAGAATGACAGAAGTCTTTAAAATATGGGTATTGTATATTTTATATTTGCTCCTGTGGAAGGAAACGTCTGACTATTATCATTTACAATAGAAATGGGATTATAGGGTAGTCTAGAGAAAACAAGTCAAAAAGGTTAAACAGTCCTTACATGGCAAGTCATGTACTCTGCCTATGGTGTTTAATAGGAAATACTGTGCCAGAATAATTCATGAATGCCAACAGGGTACATGCTTGGAATTAGGTGGACCATATTTATAGATACATTAAGGATTTTCAACAAGCCTGGCACAGACAACAAAACAGTGCCGAATGTGACTAAAACAGACAGACGTAAGCAAGCGGTGTAGAGATCTCAGTCCTCCTCATCCAGCCACACACTTCAGTCGTTAAACGATGTAAGCCCATCAGCAGAATCCTTACATTTCATAGGGTTTTGATGCGTTCTGGCACCCGTTGGTAACCGGCGTTGCACGCTTGCTGCCTGGGGGATTTAGCTTGTGAGGAACAACTGAGTGGTGGTGGGGTACAGGTGGGGTGGGGATGTCGAGGTAGAGTGTGTGTGTGTGGAAGTGTGTGTGTGTCGGGGGAGTGGGGGGGGGGCACATTGACAGTTGCGGTGGCGGTTGCAGAAGTGGTTGTAATGGTAATACGGCAGCGCGCTGGCAGCAAGCACGGCGGCTGGCAGCAGCAGACATGGGATGGGATTGGCCGACCATCCGACAGCTTGCGAGCGCAACGCCGCCCGCCGATTGGCTCGCGAGGCATCAGTATTAATTTTCTTTTCTGCTGTGAGGCCTATAAGCTATTTATGTCGGGCTGGGGTTGCGAAGGGCTCCAATGCCCACGGTAACTACTGTGCAGAGTGGTCTAGCGGTGTGAAGGACCTTCTGGTGGTGCAACAGCAGTCGTCAGTACATATACGCCAGCCGCCGCTGTGTTGGATCAAAGCTAGGCCAGCTGTTACCCCTGGCTCCCCCTCCCCGGCCAACGTGAACACTGCAGCCAGCTTACCCCTCCCGTCAGTCCTGCTGCACAATCAGCCCCCGTTGCTGCAGTCACCAAGTAACCAGTTCTTCGGCAGTTCATTGTGTGTTTATCGTTATTTGAAAAAAAAGGGGAAAAAATCCTGAAACTTGGACCGCTGCTTATCGGAAAATCGTCTAGTTTCCCATTGAAGTGAAGTCATCGTCGTTGCGCACACATTAGCAGAACCAGCGCGAAGGGAGAAGGCATACAGTTCCAGCGTGACCAGGATTTATCAGTTGTGTTCTCTGAGGTTTTAGGACCTTAGAACTTTTGAACCTATAGAATCTCGATGCAGGTATGTACCCACCATGAATGCCTGTGAGGAAGGCAGCTCTTTGTACAAATCCATGTTTCTTCTCTTTTGTATGCTTCAGTGGTGAATACTGCTGTGTCCCCTCTGGTTAGCTTTTACGCTAGTGAATGTGAGAATTGTGGCATACGAGGGAACAAAGGAGCCCTTAACAGAGAGGATCAAAAGGTGATTCACGAGCGCACCGAAGTCAGCATATTGCAATGGCACAAAACTGCAGTTACTCTAGCTACCCCTTGTGTGCCCCAGTCATGGTGAGTATGACATGATTTCAGGGGGAAGAGAGGGTTAATAAGTCTTGTGCTGCGGTGGTGGCTGGGCTCATTTCCATCATCTTCATCAGTAGTTTTTGGGGCATCCTACCCACCCATCCCCTTCAGTGGCATAGGGAAAAACGTCGTTTCTCAGTAGTCAGTCACCATGGGAGCTGGTCTTATGTTTATACTGTTTTTTTTAATAAATTATCTGTTATGGCAAACCACTTCCCTCTGTCATGTTCAGAGAGAGAACTGCATGCTACCCAGACCTCACCTCCTTTACTTCTCCATGCCACTTCATGTGACCATTAACGGAGACAGAAATGGTTTTGAAAAGTGGTGTTTGGTAATTTGTTATGTGTAGCTGCTTGTCATTATGGCAACTTAACCTTCATATTTTTCCCTAGACTACTTGATATTTTGGGACAATATCTCTTAGTGTCCTCTGTTTCTCTCCCACTGTGGTTCAGTTTTCTTGTCTTTTGCTCTTTCCTGCAAGGCTGTGCTGGATTTTTGTTCTGGAGATGGGTGTTGTCACCTGACATGCTTGTGCTCATTTTGTCCATTTTCATTTGCCCCTTTCCCACCCTGTGCTGGTTTTGTGCTCTTGGAAATAGCCTCGCCATCCAATCAATAATGGAAGAGAGCAGAGTGTGAATCATCCTGCAACCTTTGTTCCCTCATGGCATGTTGCTGGATTGCTTTGTGTGTAGAATGACTGCTGGCCATTATTGTACCATGGGACATGATAGATGAACACCTCTCCCTCTTTGCTAACCCATTTGTGCTTAATTGCGTTGTTGGCATGTTAACATTTCTGTTTTCTCTTTGGTTGCTTGTTGTTACTGGACTGGAATATTTCAGTGGCAAGGTTTGCATGGATGTGTGCAGTTTACACAATGTAACATCCATAATGTTAATTAAAAGATAAAAAGTAACATTTTCTCTCCAGATTTTGTGCTTGTATAATGCATTTTGCATAGCACATGTGTGGACGCACGGATGATGCAATTAACTCAATTTGCTCACTAATTGCCATAATTAGCATCATTTCTCAAACCAGTTTTGGATTCTGCTATGCCTATTTTTGACAAAGGAAAAAAATTCTTTCAGGAATTTGGGATCCAACACTCAGGACGATGTAGTTGTATAGTTTGCTTTTTTGCAAGGAGTTGGTTTGTGTCTTTTGTTGGTATATTCACAGACCACGAATGAAAGATGACCTGTTGCTTTGTTTATCAACTAATAATATACAAATTCGGTTTCAGTGTACATCTGTATTCACACACTTTGTGTTCACATTCATACACCCATACCTATTCTTATTAAATCCCAACAAAATTCCATGTGCATTGATGAATTAAAGACATGATTGCATGTCATTCCTCAGCTCTTGATTGTGCCAGACATAATTTTAACTGCAAAGACACCTGTTATATTGTACAGTAATCAGCAGAGCACATTGCAAAAGTATGCATGCAGAATTCAAGAAAGAAAATAAGTCTGTGAGCATTAACCAAAGGTTAATTTGATAAGAAACTAGGAGCATTTAATGCTGTCAGTCTGTTGGCCATTTCTTATTTTCAGCTTGGAATAATACAAAGAAGTGTTATGCTGTTCAAAAACGGTCTTTGATCGTACAAATGTGTAAGAAGTGTGCGTGCATCAAAAAGGTTTCTTGGTGCATTTTTTTATAGAATGATAGTGGAGTGTTTAGTGAGACGCAGTAGCGTTCATGCAACCATGTCTGGTGCAAGAAGTCAGGTGGATGCTAGCGACTGTCAGTGATTGTTCTGCAGACGAACATCAAGTATTTTGTCCTGTCCCAATGTTGCAGATCACACTGGGTGAAACCATGATGGACCCAACCTCACACGCGCAAGTGGGAGGGGGAGGTGTGGTGACCCAGAATGGCACCACTTCACCCGTGGCCCTGCAGGAGGACGGTACCAGCAAGACAAACCTCATTGTCAACTACCTGCCACAAACCATGTCACAGGATGAGATTCGCTCACTCTTTGCCTCCATCGGCGAGCTGGAATCCTGCAAGCTCATACGGGATAAACCAACAGGTAAGGCATCATTTGAGTAAATACTTGGACTTTTTTTTTTATTTTGCCCCCTTTGTTTAAAAGAGTTATCAGGTTGTATTCTTTGATCTTAAAGAAAAAGATCCAGTTTGCTAGTTGTAGCTTTTAAATTGTTTTTCTCCATGCTTCTAAGATCTGTACACATCTTTATGGCTCTGCTGCACTACTTAGAATGTAACTACGTAGTTGGCAGTGCACTGGCGGGCAGCTGTGTGGTGATGTGTTGAACTCATGCCGGAGTCAACTACACGTTAATCGGTGCACACTATATTGTTGGACTCTTTTAGGCTCGCATCTCGGTTAGTAGACGCCTGTCATTTTTCGGCCTCCTTTTCATTTCCCCTTTCCACACCGCTCATCGGGTGCTTCCCATCGGGACACTCTTATCCTTTTACCTCCATGACCCCACGCCAGGTGTTCCTTCGGCGGCGCGTGTGTGGGAGGGGTTCACCGTAGGTCCAAGCCCAGTTGCTGATGGGAGTTACCTAAGCGTGTGGCACAACCATTCTTCCATTTTTCATCGCTTTGGCTTTTTTCTTGCTTAGTTTACTTTTTTTTACAACTTATTACTATTATTCAACAATTCGTCGGCAGTTACTCGGATTACAAGCGTGGGAGTAGTGTAGTCAGTGTCATTAAAAATGAATATGAGAGACGTGGCAATAAATAGTGGGATGGGGGAGAGGGAAGAGAGAGCAGAAATAGGGGAAGCATGATCATCATTAAGCACTACATCAAACCTTGTACGTGCTGCGGTAATGAACGACCACGAACGACGAAGTGGTAGTTTCTGGCGAATCGTGTACCTTGCCATGCTATGCGGTGGTTTGCGACAGCTGCAGATGAACAAAGACCGCGCAGGTAACTCTGTGGACTAAGCGATCTATGTGATCAATTTTTTTTTTTTTTTTTTTTTCGTTACGAGCATGTTGACTCATTAGATTATATTAAACGTGTAAAGCACACTGCGCATACGAAAGGAGGAAAGCATCCGGACAGTTGCGTGCGTGTAAGATGCGGATGGCGACCAGGTCACAAAGGTCGCGCGCGTTCGGCCCCAAAGAGAAGAACCCCGCCAGCTTAGACATTAGCCTTTGTGTCGATGTCCTTACTGGGCTGCCTCGGAGACCCTTTCTGCCACGCTTTTTTCATCGCTTATTCCATTGTGATCGCGCGCGTCTGGCGACGAAAGCCAGCTGGCTCCGCAACGGCGCAACGGCACGGAGCATGGATTGAGGGCATGGAGCTAGAGGGGAGAAGCTTGGGCAATCAGGCGCGGCACAGAGCTAGATTAGGGAGCGGTTGAAGCATGGACAGTCAGGGACGGCAAGGGCAAAGACGCTGTATGTGGCAGCTGCCGTCAATATTGCGCGCCATAGAGTGCGCAGGCGCGTGCGTGGGTGGGTAGGGCTCGGGCCATTTGCAAGGTTGAGAGGTTTCGAACCATTCGCCATTCATTCCCATCCACCCAGCTTCAAATGTAGCCATCGACACCTCATTCCCTACCCCCAGTGCGCGTGTGTGTTCGAGAAGAGTGAGTGGGTGGCATGAAGACCAGCAGAAGGGAGAGACGAACGACACCAGAACGCAGTTTCTGCGCAGCTTCCATCTCCCAGGCGATGAAGGTTTTTGGATGGAAGGAGAGAGCCATGCAGAAGAGGAATCAATACTCGCTGTACCCACTACAGGAGCGAATTTGTTCCAGCAGGACTGCACGCCCCAGTTCCGAAAATACGGCGGCATCGCAAGCCGCACCGGCGAGTGCTTCAGAGGGAATCGATTGCGCGCGACACGGAGGCCGAAACGAGTTATAAGAGCAGGAGGAGGACACGACTAGCAGCAGCAAACAGCACCAGCCGCCATCATCTCATCGAGCACTTGGTCACCGAACTGTCTGGAACAGTGCCAGGTTCTGCCTTGCTGGTCGTAGCAGCAAGGTTCCTGCTGTCAAGGTTGATGGTCGCAGGCAGAACGGTGGGAAGAAGGGTTCAAGGAAGGTTGGGGGAGGTGGGAGACATGGGGAAAATTTGGGAACCTGATGAGTAGGGTAGTGGTGGCAGGAATGGGAGTGCATCTCGTGTTGATGAAGTGCAAGGCAGTCAGCGAGGAAAGTAGACGTGAGTGAGGAAGAGGAACACTAACGATGATTGAACATCGGCTTTTTCGAGACTTTTTGTTGTTTTTTGTTGTTTTGTTTATTTTGGGGGGAGGGGGTGAAGGTTGACAGATGTTTGCGGCTATAGTGCAACGACGACCCGAACAAGCACCACAGAGACTCGAATGAATTATTCATCCTCAGCCTTTCGGCAGTATTGCACAGAGCGGTCGAGCTACCGCTAGCAAATCGGTCGCATTCTTTGGTAGGCTTTTTTTTTTTTTCATGTGGAAGTGTTGTACAAACCCTTACCCCTTATCATACTAACCACAAAGCAATTGTGATTCATGGTGTGAAAATACACAGCATATTTACCGTGCCCTTTACCCCACCCCCCTAATTCACCCCACCCTGTCCTCTTAACGCGCACATGAAAGGAGGTGAGGGAAAGAGAATGTTCGTTAATAATGAGGTTTGGAGGACCGGGAGGGGGTCTGAGTTGGAGAGGTTAATCGCGAGCTGGCTTCTCAAATGCACGATTGTAGCCTGCGTTCGCTGCGTCATCGTTATGCCGGGGCTGTTATCAGAAGGCGCGGACAAGCTGCCAGCCCTTAGGGCAGTCTGACGAAAAGATGCCAGCCCTTAGGGCAAGCTAGCAAAAAGGGGATCCAACAAGTTTTTTTTTTTCCAAAAACTTAAACGACTCCCTTAAAAATCGGATATTAGGTAATAAGTGTTTTGAAAATAAATGCGTCACTCTCCCATCCACCATTTTCTATATGTATGAAGTGTGAATGTGTAATAAGGACGCACTGTGTGTACGGAATTCTTTTCTACTCTTAAGAATGCCTTAACATTTATATTTCACGTTTATCTGCCGCTCAGGGAATTAGCAGACGGAAGGGCTTTTAAGCCAGATAAAAAGCAGTCCAGTGGTAACAGCAGAATCTGACAGAATGAGCACAAACTAGCATCCTTACATACAAGCTGCCATACAAGCAAGCTACAGCGATAGCGTGAATATTAAAGTATCGTGTGCTTTTGGGAGAATTGTGAATTGTATGCGTTAGTAGTGAACACGCTTTGAATGTACACTTCAGCAGCAGTGTACGAATTTGCGTGTGGAAAAGTACACATCATCCAGGCACAGCAAATAATCGATGTCTTGCTTTTCCCTCTCTCCTCCCATGTCCACCCCACGCCACCCTCACCCTCCATCTCTCGCTTTCTCATACTGTAGCGCGCGTAACACGCAGGCAACCCACACAATACAATAGACGAAGTTCGCCGAAGGGGGCGGGAGTTGGGTGGAGGATTGCGGGGGGAGGGGTTGTGGGGGTAGTGACTGCAGGCCAGCTGTAAGGTAGGCCCGGCGCTAGCACTTGTCAGATGCGCAAGTTGTACGGGCAGATGGGGGTGAGACGGCAGCTGGTCCAGGTTCGCTTTATGTCGCCTAGCCAATGAAAAGCCCGCTTCATCTCCACGCGGCTACCTGGATTTGCGCGGCGACCCAGGTAGACGTTAATTTCCTAGAGCTCCCGCTGCTGCGATCGACAAAGACTCGATACGGTCAGAACACCAAGCGACAGCTTTTAAGCTCGGCAACAACGGAAACGGCTGCTATTTCTGATGAAATAACGATTTAAAAAAAAAAATTAAAACAAAGCACACACATCGAAAAGAGGTTGGACTTTATTGCTTTCTGTCAGCCCCTGTTTTCTGTAAAATCAAGTTGTTTCTCTTATGAGCGCAATTATTTTTAAAGAAGGATCAGTTTGGTTTCTGGCCTAGCCGATTGTGTCTTTCGAAAATTCAAGAACGAAAGAAAGGAAATGAAACCAAAAAATAAACAAACAAAATCCGCTTGGCATTTACTAGTAACGCGAGGTACCTTGTGATCATTATTTACACATCCGCAGTATGTTCACGAATGCTATGATTAGTATATTGACAGTTTTCTTTTCATTTTTTAACCTTCATCTTTCCGGAATTCGATGGTGACACATGTTTACAGACCTGGCTGCTTAACTTGGATTTTACATTGAGTCCCTATTTTTCGAAGGTGGCAGACTATATCAGATTCCCCTTTCCACCCTTTGTTTCGCGCTCGCAACTCTACCTCGTGTGTGTGTGAGAGAGAGGTTAGAGCAGTTTTTCTCGCCCGAGGGCCGCACTGGACATGATATAAAATCTCGCGGGCCAGAACATGGCGCTTTTGCCAGAATCACCACATTAAAAATGAAATTGTTTTTGGTTAAAATGAGCGGGCTGGATGTGGTCCACGGACCGTAGGTTGGGCACCCTTGGATGATAGAATGTCATTCGAAAAAGTTGAGATGAAGAGTCTTATATCAATGTTCAGGTAATGTGGAGGATAAGGGTCGTCCTTTAAATCTTTCGGTCGTTCGGGAGTAAGTTGTTTGAGACAACTTTTCTCGGGGCCAGCTTTTTGTGGAGACAGTGCGCGTCTCCTCTCCTTCTCTAACTTATCTTTCTCGTTCTTTTTTGGAATCAGATGCTCATTCCTCTACTGGGTCGACTTGAAAGAAGGTGGCTGCGCTACACGGTTATCAAACCAACGTGCCGCACACGGGTTCAGACGCCAATGCTCTAACCGCTTCCTCCTGGTGTGGAGAGGGAAGGAGAGAGAGGGGGAAAAAAAAAACCAGCAAGTTTTTTTTAAAAAAAATGCAGGTCTGAGAAATTGAAAAAGGCGATGTACAAAACTCGATCACACTGAGAAATGTTGAATTACATGATGCCAAGTAAATCTTACACAATTCAGGGAAGTACAAAAAAGACAGTCTCAAACTCACTACTTGGAGACTGTGCTAGCACTTAAGAATGCTTGGGCAGGCTGTCGTAACATGTAGCGGTTGGAATCTGTTCAACCGCACTTCTCAGACCTCCCGAGGATCCACCAAGTTTTTAATCTCCACCGCGACCTTTCACAGTTATGTTCAGTCCTCGGCTGGCTGCTGTCTGATCCTGAAGCTTTCCTGTTCTCAGTGTGGACGAACGACGTGTATTCTTGACTTTCATTGGGGATGTGCTTTTTCTCCTTTTCGTTTTAGCACCATCGTGTTGAGCATTATCCTTCAGAAAATTTGATTTGTATATTTTGCATAGTGACATTTTCTTCTCGGTCACGTCATGTGTATTCTTGAGTTTATTTACCTTGCTCGTGTGTGAAGGACGTGTCGAAGGGCCAGTAGTGGTGTCCACTCCTGTAGGTTCATAGTGAGTCAAGTGGCAGGAAGCATCCTGCTGCTTCAGGCATTGTCCTGGCCCGCAGGTGATGCACCTCTGAGCGTGCAGTGTTGGAATGTTTGAAATAAACTGTTGCGAGGCGAGCGGCTTGCATTGAAAGATTGTTCTCAATTATAATCAAAATGGTGCGAGTATGTAGCCTTGCTGGCTTATTTGGGATACAGGGTGGGGATAGAGCGTAGGCCCTGTAAGGAACAAAGCCATAATAGCTCAGACTGTTGCTTTCGACGGCAACATGTCTTCATATTACAGTGTTTGATGAATTTTATTTTTCTTGGTTGACTGGCTGAATGAATGAGTCCGTCTGGGATAATTTGTGTCTTCCAGGATTTCTTTCTTTATGGCCTACAAACACAACGGCCCACCAACAAACATCCTCATCACATTGTTTCACTGTTTTCGCCACTGGCAGCTGTCTTTGGCACAGAAGAGGGAGACGTCTGCGAAACCGATCCTGGAATGCAGGGGCTGTTCACTGCGCCAGGCATTCTTTTCTTTTGACGCGTTCAGGCCTGTTCTCGCCCTCCGCCTATTTCTCTTCTTACCATTGGAAAGCCGAGCGACTCTCGACGTTAAAAGCCGGAAATGTGCACGGTCTCATACAACAGAAGAAAAACAACAACCCTCTGTCGCATGATTAGCGTTGCTCTCTGCAGTTCTTTGTCTAAACAGCTTACAGCGCGTATTTATTTTGGCGTCAGCAGGAGGACATCTGTTCTTCTAATCTTATTGAGATCCCGCTCGGATGGCGCGCGCACGTAGCTCTAGTGACGTCAGCCCTCTTCACGTCTCGGTGACGTATGCGGAGTCGGCTGAAGTACACCGGTAATAATTGTGTACTGTACGCATGGCGGGGTGTGTGAGTGAGTGTGTTTGTGATTATTTCATGCCACAGTATGCGTGGGAAATTGTGAACAGGCAGGATGAAAGTATTGTGTATCGGGAGGAGGGAGCGATGAAGAGTGAACGAACGTAACTCGCATCTTTACTCGTCGCCGACAGGCGCGGCTGTCCATCAGAAGAAAAGAGGTTTATCACCCCCACTACAAGGTTTTATCTTCCTTGCAAGATAAGCGTGTGTGGTGTACTCCGCCACCTCATTATTAGCTCTTCTGCTGGATTGTGCCTAGCGTGGTTGATGCCTGCAGATGCTCCCCTCTCCCGCACCAGACTCCGTCATCTGCTGCCTGCAGACGCACTTTGGCCTGGCTTTTGTCGAGCGCCGGCTCCGCATCCTGAGCCTCTCTCGGAATATCGGTCGCAGTACCAACTTTACGCACTCTTTCAGCTCAATTCTCTTTATCGTTCATTTTTCTACTTTCTTTTTTTCCTTTCTTCCTCACTTTCTTTCTTCCCCGCAGGCGGTAGGTAAGGGCCTCCTATGCTCACCGAGCTTTTAAAGTTCGAAGGTCGTAAGTGGGTCACCATTTATAGAAATGGCTGTTATGCACTTTTCTTTTCACGCATTTAAACAAATTTCACTCAGTTACATGTTTTCGTCGTGGTTAATTGGAACTTTATCAGAATAAATGGCTTATGAAGGTAGTTCGCGACGATCCCTTTACTCCAAGTGAACCATAGTCACCATCTTGGAAGACAAAATGGGGAAGCCCAGAAAATCTGCATGGTATTAGATCATTTTCAGATGAATATAAGATTCTTTGTTCTGACGACAAGTTTATTTCGGTTTCCAGACTCAAGGCTGACACAGAGTCTTTGCACAACTGGTAGGCAAATTTTTTTCTTATTTTTATATATCTTTTTAGACTCAGAAAAGGGGCGCGGGCAGTATTCTTCACGTGGGTGGAGCTGTTGGGTGGGGGGAAGGGTTTGCACGTGCGTCATGGATATAGGCGTGAAAAAAACTGCCTTAGCTAAGTTTCTTTTGCAACACGCCTAGCTTGCGTCTAGCAGCGGTGAGACAGCAAGAAGAGCGTGAAAAACAGCCATTTCTCCCGCCTGGGTGCCGAAATAGTTGCAGATGTGCCAGGCCTTCTTTATAAACAAGCACACGATTATTTCCCCCTTCTTCTTCGCCATCAGTGGTGAGACAAAAGCCTCCCTGTCTGCACAGAGAATGGCAAACGAGAATGGTGTAGAAAGAGGTTAGCAGTAGAGCTGTTGCATCAGTGCGCGAAAACGTACATCCATGTGCGTGCACATGCACGCAAGCTCCCCTCCCCTTTCTTGTTTATGTCTGTAGAAGGTATAGTTCATTTGTCAAATAGTTGTATTAAAGCTCTTTGCGTTTAGAATAAATTGGGTGTCTTAACCTGGATTTATTATATTTAATCTTGAAGTTTAACAACAGTGAAACTATGAGAAGATGGTGGAGACGACGAGGACTGATGGATATGTTTACCTTTAGCAACAAGTTTTTATTAAAGTCGTGGGCGGGTGATTGGGAGGAACTTCATGCAGGGTGGCCTGACGCTTTTAACAACTTCACAAAGTCAACATCGGGACTAGAGACTGACGGGTCTGCGCTTGACTATCAACAGGAAACCTAATTGCTCCTAAGCGTTGCTGTGCCGATGACTGAGGGAGTGCATCTGTGTTCAGGACGCGCACTATGCCTTGCCAGTGGGAGGGGTGGGGGAAGGGGTTCTGCTTTCTTCACCTGGGTAAAATCTCTTGGGCGTCAGCCATGAATTGAGAGAGGGGGACTCCTTAAGGATCTGTTAGTGTTAGCCTAGGAGTAGCGCTGTTGACATGTCATCTGCTTCTGAGTTTTATTCATTGGGCTTTTTGTTGTTGTTGTTGTTGACTATTGAGCAGTTTGCAGTAGGGTATTCATTTGCCTGAAGGAAGCAATGTAAGATGAAGCTTATGAAAGTTGAGACAAAAAGTGACTCTGCTGCAGTAGTAAAATAAAGACATGCATACTCACATTTTGTTCACTAAGAGAAAAGCGGTTGTGGCGAGCAATATGTAGTTTATTTCTGCATGGACTGGAAGTGGTTAAGAAGGAGTTAACATTTCATGCATTGTGATTGTTTTGCACTGTATCAGAATATGTTCATATCGTGGTAAAGAGGCATAGCACAGCTGACTTTTTCCTCTTTAAAGAGTAGCCCACAACAACAACAACAACAAATGTTGCTTGAGATGACATAAGAGGTTTTTCTAAAAAGCAATGTTTTTTCTTCTGCAGGGCAGAGTCTCGGCTATGGTTTTGTCAACTACAAACGACCAGAGGATGCAGACAAAGCAATAAACACACTTAATGGGCTGCGGTTGCAGAACAAAACGATAAAGGTGAGCAGAGCCCCCCTGCCGGGCCTTTAATTTTCTTTATACTACTGTCTTTTCTGTCCCGTAACTACAGAACCATATTAGCTAACTTTTCAGTTTTCACTAGATTCTTAACGTCATTGTATTGTAACTGCATCATTCATTGTGTTAGCCTATTTTCTGTTAATTTGGTAATGGGGAGAGCTGCATCATATGTATATGATTTGAAATTTGTTTATGGTTTGTATTTAAATAATTTCCTTTTTACATATTGTATTGATTTGAACTGTAGAGTTTTCTTACAGCAGTTTTTTTTTCAATTTTTAAATCCCTGTGCAGCTTCAAATCTTGTTTGTGCTGTATACTCTCTGTCAAGGTAGTAAAACATTGCGTGAACAATAATTAGAAGCAAGTAAAGAAATGTTACCATAACCTAAACATACCTCCAAGTCCAAAATGTCAGGCACACTGGGGTTTTTGGTTAGTTTAGTACCTTTTTCTTTTAACCTTGTTCTTCTTTCAGCATTTGTTAGTGCACTGTTGGTAATAATTTCGACTTACTGGAGCTTGGCTTCAGGAATGTGGAAAGTCTATCATTTATTTGACATTATTGGTTTTGCAAAAGGAATCTGTTGGTATTCCCAGCTATTTGTTCCTGTTTTATTTATTCGGCTTGTCAGTTTCTTCGTGAGACATTCTCGATATTTCAGAAAAGCACTGGAGAGAATATAGATGAACATTCAGTAATCCCTCTTGGGTGCCTTCAAGGCACTGCCAGCGGATTAATTTTGTACAATTACAGCTATATTAAAAAGCCAATGAAATAATATTTGCAGGAGAGGGACAGTGTCAGTATATCCAAAACATCACATTTTGCTACTTCTTCCCCTCCACATCTGAATGTTATTATCAACATAGGGACTAGCAGAGAGAACAAGAAGGATGTACCATCCAGAATAACTTTATTGGTAGGGCCAGACGTACAAAGACAAAAGGGGTGGAGGGAGGCCGTGGGTTTGAATAGACAGCTGCAGTGATAGTGACATAGTAAATCTAGAAAGCTGGAGAGCGATAACATGGATGGAGCATTTCATCTACATTCAATGAAGAAATATAAAGAAATGTGTTTGGGCACTGATCTGATTAAACATTAAGCTCGGACACCTCTAGTGGACAAGAACGGGCACAGATGTATCAGTCCTGAGAATATTAATGACAGCCAGCTTTATTGCCCTCCAAGTGCTATTGTTTGAAGACATTCATGTGAAAAGAAGGAACAACTGGCTACATCCGTTTTTACATTGCTGATTAGAGTTTCTGTTATTGTGTATCTGATAAATTTGTGCATTTCTCATTGCTTGGTTCAGCATCCATGTATTTTTGAGTCACTAACAACCAGTACTTAAAGCAAAATGGCGTGGGAAAAAAACAGTGAGCTGAGAAAATTTTCCAAAAAAATGTTTTTTGCTCCTTGGTTGCATTTTGCAAAAAAAAAAAAAACGACAAAAAAACAACAGTTGGATAAATAAAAACTCCTGTTCAAAAGGAAGCAACAGATAGCAACACAAATAACCTGCCTGCTGTCTGTCGGTGCATTTAATGACATGACAATGTTGGAAATTGGGGGCTTACCCTCAGTATTAAATCTTCGTGTCCCTGAAAAGAAATAAAATGCCAAATTGTCTAATGAACGCAAATCGAAGTTTTAAAAAACCAAATTTTTTAAATGAGGAGGTGTCGATACACATAATTTTTGATAATATTGACATTGATCTCCTAAGTAAAATCTTGTTTTAAAAACAGCTGGCGTCCACTTGTAGTAAATGTTTGAACATTTGAATTATTAATTTTAAAATACTTTGAGCTCAGGGAGGTTCCAAAGCATGGTGGTTGTTACATTCGACTTGATAACTGAAAGTTTGCCTACAAAACATCCTCAACCCACCTAACAGCCATGGGCACTAAAAATTTCTTTAACACGGAAATGTACAAGGCAGCGGAAGGAGAGGTTTTTTCCCCCTTCCTTTCTTCTCACCCTCCACCCCATCTACCATGTGTCCTGCCTCAGAGAGGCTGAATAACTTTGAATTCATTGCCTACGGCCGCCAGGCTATGGAACTGTTTTTCTATTTTTAAACCTTGGGCTCATAAGTGTTCTCATTATAAGCATGTAGGCCTTCAAGGAAGCCGGGTACAACGGTGGCTGGTGTTTTGCTGGGTCATCTTTCCGCTGGAGCAGATGAAAGAGTAATATGGAAGGAGAAAATTTTTACAGATTGCCATTCACCATTTTCTTTCATCACCTGGAGGCAGAGAAGAATAAAACATTCTTTTTCTACTTTAGGCCCTAAAGGTGTAGGAAGAATGGACGTGACACAGTGACCTCCATTATACACTTTAGGCAGTGGATCTGGATGGTGGCAAGATGGTGACCCAAGGCTGCTGCTGAGGAAGTTGTCAGAAGAAGATTGACTAATCTTTAAAAGTTTCTCCTTTTATTCACGTTTAAGCTGTTTTGTTCTGTGAAGTGTGAAGATCTTCTGCATGTAGGTGGATGTTGGTGTCATCTTCAAACATAACGGGGAGCATACCAGACTTGCTGCATTTTTCTTCTTGAAGATTTTCCTTTTTGTCACTCATCATGAGACAATGGATTATAGCAGAGTTTGAATAAATCAGTCTGCATGAGCTGAAAAACTGCTTGTCAGCAGTGGCTGCACATCTACCTTTTCTCAAGTCTGCTGGCAAAGATACTAGACCTCAGCAGCCCAGGGTGGAGAGCCAATCAAGAAGACCAAGTGCATCGAGACGTCTGACCAGTGCTTACGTTTATAATTTGTTTTCTTTTTTCCCTCCTTTTTTGCCCTCTTTACTAATTTGTTTATCACTTTGTTTTGCATTTTACAAGTGTTTGTTGATTTTCAGGTATCTCTTGCTCGACCAAGCAGTGAGAGCATTAAGGGAGCTAACTTGTATATTAGTGGCTTGCCAAAATCAATGACACAGTTGGACTTGGAGTCTCTCTTTTCTCAGTGTGGGAATATCATTACTTCAAGAATTCTATATGACCAAACGACAGGTACCTCATTTTGAAATTTCGATTATACCTTTGTATGAATGGTTGCTGCCACACATGCCTTGATACATCAGAAGCATTCTTGGCGCAGTTCCCACTTTTTCAGTTTTTCTGTTAGGGACATCCTTGCAGGAAATATTTTCCTTGGTTTATTTTTATTTTTTCCCCAAATTCTTTTGTTACCATTTCCCTTTTTAACCTGCTCTTTTTACCCCCTCCCCAACCAACCTGCAAAGCACATATCCCTCCCCTCTCCCAACAGAATTGTTTATCCAGAAGCAAACTGGGGGAGAGATCCAGACGTCTTGCAGTTTAAGAAAGCAAGATATTCCTGACGACAAGAAGAAACTGATGTATCGAAAAGTGTACCATGTACTGATGATTTATGCCTTTATTGAAGAACATTATGACTCACACAGCTTCACAAATTTTTCTAGGTGTCATATGCAAGGCCCAGTAGTGAAAGTATAAAGGGTGCTAACTTGTATATAAGCGGATTGCCAAAGTCTATGACACAGCAGGATCTCGAGAAACTGTTCTCCCAGTGTGGGAAGATTATAACGTCCAGAATTCTATATGATACAAATACAGGTCAGAAGGCTTTCTTTCCTCCTTCCTTTCTGCATGACCGGTCAGCTTTTTTCATTTCTTTCTGTGCAAATTACAGGAAAGTTGAACAATCATTTCTCCTTTGTTCATTTCTTTTTGAATTGCTTTCATTTGATTCTCATGATTTTTTTTCTTTTTGTCATTTGTTTCTGGAGAACTTGATGACTCCCTCCTACTCCTCCTCCTCTTCCTCCTCCTCCGCCCTCCTACCCTTCCCTCCTGCAGTATGCAATTTTATTTGGCTTACCTCCCATTGGACATTATCATGTTCTTGTTTTGCTTCATTTATAATTGGTTCAGTTTCCACTAACTTGCATGAGACTGTTAATCAAGTGTTGGTTGTACAAATCATCAGAGGCAAAAATCCAAACTAAAGACCTCTCTCTCTCTCTGTCTCATTTTTTCCTTTTTTTTTCTGTTCGATGCATACACATCAGTAACAGCGATAAACGTAGTAGAATGAAAAAGTACAGTTTGTTTCGTTTGGTTCAGTTTTTGGGTTTGTCCCTCAAACTCAAGCTTTGTGGTTAAAAATAAAAGCTAGTATTAGGCCGACAAATAAAAGTCTACTGTAAAACAATAATAGTTGCAATACTATGAGATCCTGCTACGTTTTAAAAAATCTGAAAGGTTTTTTTTTTAAGATATAAAAAAATTTGAGTTTCAGTGAAGTAGTTTGTAACTACGTTCCCTAGACTGTAAGTGAAAAAAAATGTTAACGAAGGTGAGCATGTTTTGAACACGAATCAAATCATTTTTCAGCATATTGTTTGGGTATGCAGCAGAAAAAATGTTGAAAAGCAGAGCTTAAGCTGTTTTCATTTCGTCAAGTTATGCTACCAATTACAAATTTTAAAATGGGTCCCCAAAGCTTTCAGTTGAAACTTCACTACCGCTATCCCACTGAATCTTGTTATTAGAGACAGAAATTTATTGTTTGAAAAGAAGATAAAATTTTATACATTCTGTAGCGCTTTTTTCTTTTTCTTTTCATTCTAAGAGACATTGCTATCTATTGTAGATGTTCTTTCGGTTTTTTAACTTCAGTAATTTTAGTGAAAATGGCTGGATTATGTATGTATCTCTCTGTATATCTACATGTTGTGTCTTGATTTCTTTGGTTCACTGTCGGTGTGTGTAAAGATGCAAAGATGTGTATATATTTTTAATGTTTGGAAACAGTGGAAAAAGAAAAAAAACAGAAACTAAAAGATAAAGCATTTTCATTATGTACAGCTGTACCTCAGATAACTTGGGCCTTGTGTTGATACCAGAATTTCAAACTTAACCGCTTTATTTACAAGCATATTCAAAGCAAGGCAGTGAAATTTGCATGCACTCTTGAATCAGCATAATGTTATCTGTGCTTTTCAGTGTTAATATTGTACATAATGAAAATGTTTTTATATGCAATTATCGATATAGAAGGTAAGGATCACAAGAGGGGCGTATCACATTGTCGGAAATCTGTGGTTTAGTTGAAAGTAACTTTCAACACAGTAATGCACAATCTGCCTGTCTCCGCTTACTGTGTGAATGTTGTTTAAGCTGGTAAGAGTTGAAAGAAAAAGAAAAAAGAAACCCTCTTAGTAATTTGCTAGTTGCTGATAGTTGGTCGCTTTAGAATCTTATCTGCTTTCACAATAAAAGCAAATTTACTTAACAATTCTACGAGGAACTCTACAGACGATTCTGCAGTGTGTTTAATTTCTAGACAAGGCAGGCAGCATATGGCTGCAGAAAATAAAGCCTGTAAATAACTAGTCTGTTGGAAATTGGACGAGATGAATATATAGAGGAAAGATTTTTGTGTACCCTGAGATTTGGACAAACCAGATAATGACTTCATAAGATGCCATTTTGATCAATTATTCTTTAATACCTAGATCATGTGATCAAGTAAGCACTTGTGTATCAGTTTGGCGCGTAGGATCAGTTTTGAGAACAACGTTTAAGATGATGTCACAAGACAAAGCCTTGACCGCCTGCCTGGTCGGTTCCTACTGGGATTCCCCCATCTGTCGGCGCTTTGGCTCTTGCAAACTAACACGGCGGGACGTTTACCAAAAACCCTTTGTCATTTCTGCAATCCCATTCCCAGTGAAGCTTTTTTCGTTTTCACGCAAGCAACAGCCCTTTGCCCTGTTCTATTCTGTGCTCAGCTTCCATCAGCACTTCTCTTCTTCTGACCAAGAGACTTTGATAGCGGGGGACATAGTCAAACGTACAGGAAATCTTGAAATGGCATGGCGTAAAACTGGTTTCAGACTTTAGCTAGCTTCTTTGTTTGCCCCTTATTCCAAAAAAAGGATAAGTACTTTTTTTAAAAAATCAGAACAGTTTCCAGTTACGGTGAGGAAGGCGAGAAGATGGAGTTTTGCATTGATGGAGACATTGGAAGCAATAACGCAAGCCCTGCCTCTGTCCTGTTGTGTTGCAGGCCTCTCCAAGGGGGTTGGCTTCATTCGCTTTGACCAGCGTGTGGAGGCCGAACGCGCCATCCAGAAGCTCAACAACCACATACCCGAGGGCTGTATTGACCCTATAACTGTCAAGTTCGCCAACTCCCCGAGCTCCAACAAAAATCTTGCGACCATGACGCCCTTGGCGCTCGCCACATATCTGTCGCCCACGCGCCGCTTCTTCGGACCCATCCACCACGCCACTGCCACCAGCAGGCTTAGGTAAGAGAATAACAAGTACATAGTTGAACTGTGTCGGCTAAAGGAAAGTTTTCAGTTATTTCCATTAACATTTTATTAGCAACAGAAGAAAGGATTACTTTTAGGGGACTAAAATCTCACTAGTTCAATTTTCAAAATAGATTTTGAACCAAAAAAAAAAACTGTTTGCAGATGGAAAAAGATTGTTGATAAACTGAAATTCAGGTTTTATCTTGTCTCGGGAGGTTTCAGAATGAGGCATTTTGAAAGAGTAATGACCTCATTAAATGCCACTTTGGTAGTCCAGCTCTCCAGTAATATGTGACGGCGTGTTACTAAGTGTGCAATATTCCCCGTTATCTTATAGTCACTAGAAATCAAGGTCAGGATTAGTAGGGAGCGTTTTCATTAAAGAATAGTTATCGACTTAAGTAGCCTCGACTACAGCACTCGCATTTAGTCTCGGAAAACAATACAAGCACCATGCGAACCGAAGCCCCTGTATATTTGTGCCCAACAGCCAAGATTTAAAATAGGTAGTGTTCTCAACGTCTTCTTCTGGACATTTTTAAAGACCACAGATAATACCCGTGATTGTCAACAGATACTCGCCCCTGGAGCCTGGTCTGCTACCCAACGCCATTCTTCCCCCAACTCTAACCACAGCAGCGGCGGCTGCAGCCGCGGCAGCTTCGAGCACAGCCACACCAACGGCCCTCAACAGCACCGGCTGGTGCATCTTTGTCTACAACCTGGCGCCGGATACAGAGGACAGTGTCCTGTGGCAGCTCTTCGGTCCTTTTGGAGCTGTGCAGAGTGTCAAAGTCATTCGCGACTACACATCGGGCAAGTGCAAGGGTTTTGGGTTTGTGACCATGACCAACTACGAGGAGGCCCTGGTGGCCATTCAGAACCTCAACGGCTTCACCTTGGGAAACAGAGTCCTTCAGGTCTCCTTCAAGTCCAGCTGTCGGAAACCCTAGGTTCTGCAGCTTGTTTGGAACTGGTGTGACTGACCAGCCAGCTTTTTTGTCACATGATTTTCAAACACCATGACCACTGCAGCAAAAGAATTTAAAAAGAAAAACCAAAGCTTCCATTCGTGGAGGAGGTTTTTTGAGGATAAAATCTCACTAGTTCAATTTTAAAAGTCGAACCACTGGAGGAAATTGATGAATGGACTGGGTTTTGGTCGTTCGTCCTTTCCTGCAAGTGGACAGTTTGATGGACAGAAGAGATGGGACAGCATTTGTGATGCAAATTCA
This sequence comes from Pomacea canaliculata, assembly GCF_003073045.1. Taxonomy (NCBI): domain Eukaryota; kingdom Metazoa; phylum Mollusca; class Gastropoda; order Architaenioglossa; family Ampullariidae; genus Pomacea; species Pomacea canaliculata. The sequence continues at coordinate 10,595,857 of NC_037599.1, forward strand.
AGAAGCTAGACTGCTGCTGTGGAAGTGCAGCGCACATGTGTCGTATGCTTTGTGCTCGAAACTTGCAAGTAATATTAAGGAACCAACTTGTCCCCTTTTTTGGCTTCATCACCTGTTTTCCAGTCATCTTTCTTTTCTGTTTATAATGAATTTAGTGTCGTTTTGCATAATGCCAGGCTTGTCGGTGTCACCAAATTCCATTCAAAAAAGTCGATTCGTTCATTTGGTTTAGTAGGGGATGGGCTGGGTAGTGAGCGAGGGGGGAAGAATGATGAACGGCATTAACGTTAAAATTACCGAAACTCTCTTCTGTAAATTTCTGGAACTGCTGATAAAAATCTCTGAAGACGGTTCGGGTAATTTAGGACAATCAGAGATGTGAAACGGGTGCAAAAAAAAAAAAAATTGTTTACTGGCTTGTTCTCGCGTACCGAACGATGCATTTTACCGGGTCTGTCGCGAAAGCGTTAATTAGTGCAGCTGAGAGCGTCTAAATGAAGGTTCACGAGCTTTTTTTCTTCGCATCACGTGATGCGGCGATGAGCAGATGGGGAAGGGTGGGGATGGGGGTGCGTATTTTGTTTTTAATGTCAAGTTAAGGTATCTTCATTCGCATTTTTCCCCCCATTCGACGATGTGTGATATCGTAACGTGGCACAAGGCACACCGACGGCGTGGACGGACGCGGCGCACCTTAGTGGTCGCTGTAGGTGTGCGTGGTTGAGAAAAGTTAGTTGTGATGGTTCCTTGGCCTGCGAGCCATGGCGAGGCAGAGCTATCTTGTTTGTGCATCATTTTTGCAGCCCCTCCCGATATTGTTACAAGTCTGCAAGAACAACAAAAAAAAATCTATTAAAAAAAAACCACTTGTGTACGAGAAGCCTAAAGAGGCGAATAGATGTGCATAATGGAGCGGACACTCACCTCAACTTATTTCTCTTTCATTTTTTTTTTCTTCCTTCATTCCTTTTTCTGTCCCCCATCCATTCTCCTCCCAGTTTACAGAAACATCTTTTTTTAGGGAAACCTCGCACTATTTTTTTTCACTCAGTTCCAAAGACTTCCCAGCACACACCTACAGACAGATGACAGATACACGACACTACATTCACTCTTCCATTTTCATGCTGAGGAAGAACTGTTTTTCGGTGTTTTGCTGATTGAACAAAATTATTTGAACTGCAATCTCCCAATCTTTTCTGGTTCGTCTCCACCCCAGTCCCGTTTATTATTATTATTATTTTATTTTATCTTTTGAATCTTTTAAAGATTTCACCACTAATATGGTCTGGCTATAATATTTTCTTGGTTCCCCATATCTGGAATATGATTAACTTATAAATGTCTTGTTTGACTTTTTCCTATGTAAATTTCAGTTGTGTATTTAATTCATTGTGTTTATCGTTCTAGATTAATACGTGTTCTAGAGACAGTCTGTGAATATGATATTGGCATAATTTATGAATGATTGTGGGAGATTTTTCCTTTTTTTCCTTTTTTTGTCTCTTCATTGCACGTAGCCAGCGCTCAATTTCTTATATATTCAGTATTGTTACCATGTTGTCCTATTGCTTTGTTTGTGTTTTTTCTCAACCACAAAGTTTTTTTCGTGGTTCATTATTAAATTTCTGTTCACTTTCAGTTGTGTTTTTCGTTGTTTTTGTCAACAGCATGATTTGAATTGAGTTCGATTTACAAGTTGCCTTTTCTGTTCATTTCCTTTTCTTTCTTCTTCTCTGTTCATCTCACGATTTTGAGTTCTTGGTGTTACGCTGTTTCATTCTTAATGCCAACAAGGCAAGGAAGAGAACAATTGTCCTGCACGTGGGCTGCAACTGAAAAAATTTGCGCAGGGAGATTCACAAGCCCTGGGGTTAAAAATGATGTCCAGCTTGCGCGAAACGTTCGTATTAATATTTAATATTTAACTGTCATAACTTTTGTTGACGTTGTTCTTTGGTTGGAATGACCTGCCCGCTCCCCCTCCCCTTTTGGCATGTGCGATTTGCTGCGTTTTAGTTTTTTTAGTAGCCAGCCAGTTCATCGGCTTTCTGTTTTGCACAGAACTTGTGACTTGCTGCAGTTCTTTTTGTCCATCACTTGCCCGCTCATTATTCACCCAGTCTCCGCATGCCTGACTCTGAAACTAACACACATAAAGTATATTATATATTATATCTATCTTATCCTCCGTGCGAGGCCATTTGATGTAGGTACTTTGTTCAGTGACTGCAAAGGTGGTACTTTCTTTTTGCGGGAAGTGCCAAATGGGGGGGCTGTCGAGTCGTTGACGTTAATTCAGACCCCCCCAAACCCCACCCCCGTGTATACAAGACTTTTAAAGTGTCGCCTCGAGTGCAGTGCCGAGTGCCTATATAGTCGCTAGAAGAATAGCTTTGAGGGAGAGTACATTTAAGACGACTCTGCACAATACTTGGCAAGCTATTCTCAGAGCAGGTATGAACGAGTCTGCGGAAATACCCGTTCATATCTGCTTTAGACTGTTTACACATCATGAGAGAACATAAAAATAGAAATAAGTCTAGAGAATGCTGAATTTTTATAAGCAAATACACCCGATCTTCCAGTGATGCAAAATACTGTTGAATTTAACTTTTTTGGATGGAATTTTTTCAACATAATGTTTAAAAAGGTCACATGACTCTATTTGTGTACTATTGGAATATTTCCAGGAAACTTTACATTGTTTCCACGGCTTCCCCCCTCGCCCCCCTTAATTATTATCTTTGTCAAGGTGTTTTACATCTGTGTCATTTTTGAAGGCATATCTCTGTTCTGATCTCATTTCTAGCCATAATGCTAATGAAGTTGTTGACTACTTTTGACCACAGTTTGTATTCGAAACATTCCTTTTTGGCAGATGTATTCAGTAGCCTTTTCATTCACTCGGTATGCACAATGGAATCAGTTCCTCACTTTCCTTTCGGATTTCTTGCGGTATGGGGGCAGAAAAAAAAAGTTAATCCGACGAACCTGACCATGTGTAATCTTGCTGTGTCAGTGCGGTTAATACTGGATTCGCAGCAGTTTTGTTTTCAGGGGAAGAAATTGCAGAGGGGTTCCTTGTGCTTTATTCTCTTCAAGCATCCAAAACGTTTATCGTGAATTTATATGTCCTCGAACAATTTTTACATGAAGAAAAACCAAAAAGATTCTGAGGAATTAGGTCAGCTTTTATAGTTAACATTTTTTACAGAAAAATAAGAGATCTGAGTTTTTTGGCAAATGTTGTTGGAAATTTTTACATGTCATTGTTCTATTTTGAGATGCGCAGAACAGAAGATCAATTATTCTTTTACCCCATGTGTACGTTCTCCACGTGAGGTCACACGTGACTATGATGAGCCATGTTGGCCACCCCCTCCCCCGCCCCACCTCCCAGAGGCCGTGACATATATGCAATTCCAATTTGATGCTACCCAGGTTTGTGAAAGAGTTCATCTGAAGTGAGTGTAGTGCTTTTTCGTATGATCTTTCCAGACCAGTCGCTGTCGTCTCCTAGAAACGAAATCAGTAGACCTCGTTAGCTCACTCAGCATGCACTGACCCTCGTGGACGGACCAGAGTGACTAGGCAGTGGCTAGGCAATGCGCCATCCTTGGTCAGCTGCATATATCTAAGAGCACATTTCAAGGGAGGATGCGGATGAAGCGCAGCTCTTTATGGCTACCCAAATTATTTACCTGTTTTGTCTTTGCAGAGGTTCTAGTCACATTTCTATTTCAAAGCCACTTATACACTCTAGTCTTAAGCTATTATTTGATTCGATATACTGCTGCTAGACGTCGGTTGGAGTGGTGTGATTATATTGTCATTTTTATTGAAACTGAAGTGGATATACTGCCGTCTTCTTTTAAAGCCACCGTTTCTTTGCCCTCCCTGACAAGCGGAAGCGCTGATGAGAAACAGCGAAGTCGCACATAGACGAAGCCTTCGGTTGGTTTATAGGGCTAGGAGGTACATAGATATTGGATCTGTTAGGTTTACAGGAAAGCAGTTTTGTGCTGAAAGATTGCCTGTTAATAATCAAGTGGACAATTTGCGATGGACATGACGATCTATTGGACTGCGCTACGTTTCCCACAAAGCTTTCCGAGTTCGTAATTTATCATTTAACATTTAGTACCTAAACCTCCATTTTAAAGTCGGAGGTAATGCTTTCTTATCCTCGAACGCTATTCAGGAAGTAGCTTTAAGTCACCTCGATACACAGAAGCAACAGGCAGCTGGTTGTTGTTTTTTTTTTTCTCTCTTTTGGTCGACGCAAGGTAGCTGACAAATCAGAAATATTCTGCCGCTGGTACAAAATGCAGCACCTGACTGCCACCAAGGAAACTTTGTCGAGTCCTGTGTTCTCAAAGAATGTTTCTAATGACGACCTATGGTAGGGTAGGCAGAAACATTTTGCATAGACCAGTGTGGCTTTTCCTTTCATATACTAACTGTGTGTGCTTTGTCGGCTGACGTTCTTGTCAGGGCTTGGGCAGCCTAGTACTGCTCTGTGCGTATGTATGTTTTTTTTTTACATCTCCCAGGGATCCACGGAGGCAGCTGCCCATTCGGACCCCACTCGTAGCGGCTAACCACTAGATTTAACCTGTTGAGTGTGGAGTTTCCCCTCCCCCCTAATACGTAACTGCCTGGCTGTTTGCAGAGGGCGTTAAGGCAAGTGGTTTCAATCTCGTTTTTCACTTGGCTGGGGGAGAGAGAGAACAAAAAAAAAACCACTACCCATTCTTACTTGCCCACAAATTGTCCACTGACGAAGCAGATCAGCTAATACAGAAAAAAGGCTCATCGTCTTTGCTTGGCTTGAGGTCAAGAAAGAGCGACCCCACCCCTCCTTCACCCTCACCAAAATAAAACACTTCCATCCTGCTGTTTGTTCCAGAACCCCCCACCCCATGCTCGCCTGCCCTCAACCCAAAGAGCCAACAAAAGTTATGATTGTTTTGGATCGATTTCACGCGTTTGTTTTTCCCCTTCCTCCCCCTCTCTGCCCCGAACATTTAAACTAAGCTTTCGATTTTGTCTTGGATATGAATTGCGCCTACCGATTGACGTCGGGAAGGTTTTCGTAGATGTTTAGCTGTGTTTATATTTCATTAATGGCTTTTTAATGTGTTTTTTCCCCAATTCTGAATTTGTAGTTTTTTCATCCATTTTAGACGTTATGAGGACTCACCGTTTCCGGTGTGTTTTCCTTGATGATTCCGAGTTTCATTGTTCAGTGTTCATTGTTTATCGCGTTATTTCCACTTTGAATTCATTCCAGGTGTCCCTGGACACTGCAAGCAAACAAAATGAAGATGGCTCAAGCAAACACGTTTTGCTTGATTATTGTCTTGAGTGAACTGGTTTTAGCACAGCTTCTTACTATAACCCTCCCCCCTCCATTAATCAGTGCTCCGAACTTCCCGTCCTCCCCAACTATGCTTTTCTCACACATGGACGCAGAAAAATAGATGGATTAAAAAATGTAATTAAAAAAAAATGATCAACAGCAACTACTTTGGGCAACATCTGTTTTGGGACTAAAAGTATGATGAGAAAAAACAAAAAATATTAAGTAAGAGAGAAAGATCTGCAGAGAAGTTAAAGTAGAGATAAAAGTACAAGTCCCGCAGCAAACAGCATAGTGTTTTTTTCGGTAATCAGTAATAACTTTTCGGGAACCAGAAATAACTGCGTATTCTGGGGAACTGATTATTGGTGGACTGAACGTAGTTGGGTTAGTGTCAATGTGCGCGCTAAATGTGATATTATTCTGCGTGCGTGCATGTTTGTATATGTGTGCGTGTGACATGAGTAAAGTTTCACACCAAAAAAAAAAAAAGCAGGAAAAAAGCATAAATGCTTTGGGCGTTCGGATCAAGATATACACATTGTATAGTTTGAAAATAAGGTTACTATTTCAAAATGAGAACACAATGGAGTATTCAGTGGATTAAGAAAGAAAATGATAATGTGAATATTGCTGCAGAGCAACAAGTTAATGCATTCAGGATGACAGGTTCTGGGGTGTATACATGTGATATTGCCTGTTGTAGACTCGTTGATGGGACTGGTATCAAAGTTTTTACAAGGATAAAGTTTTCCTATTCTCACCCAGCAGCTGAACGATATATTATCGCTGGAGCATGTGATATTTCTCTGTATCTCCGTCAGCCAGGCTTGCGTTGAACAAAAAATGTCTTTACCAGAAGATAAACACATTTTGGCCTTTATTTTCAATTTCACTGTGAATCTGAACCGAGTCAGCATTCTTTAACGCAAACTTTTTTCAGAAACTTGTAAAGTTTAAGAGCTTTTTCATTAAAGGAATAAAATTATGGGTTAAAGAATCACGCGTTACCGGGGGCAAGGGCGGGGGCGAGTGATTGAACAAGCAAACTAACCAAAAAAAAAAAAAGGCTGATAGCAATTAAGGCCTTCTAGATTTTATAATGCCAGCGTCGGGAAAATGTACGATTTGTTATGTAAATTGCAGTTGTTAAACTATTAGATGTTAGTTGAGTTTAGAGAGAAATAATTGCATGGTTTCTTGTTTGAGAGCGAATTCCATGGGTGAAGAGCAGCTCTGCTCGTTTTGTATCCTTGGCTCTGTGCCAAATTGACAATAAGCATCCAAAGCAAATTTGATATGTTATTGCTTTTTTTAAAAAAAAAGAAAAGAAAAATAACACATGTTAAGTAGTTCTCGAAACTTTTATCAGAATATCAGAAACAAGAAGAATGGCTGATGTTATGTGACGGTGAATACAACTATTTATGTTGACGTCCGGTCTCAGAAAACAGATTCAGGCTTTTTTTTAAAGCAAAAGGGTTGAAATGGTTGTTGATAGAAAACTGATGCGCCATTTTGTTCAGAGGGGCCGGCAGTTCTGTAACGACCTCGGTTTTTTTTTTTCACGTTTCATAGCAGTCTCGTGAGTAGTTACATTTAGCAGCAATCTTCCTCCCTGTTCTCGGTCAGCTGATAATGGCATCGACTTGAGAGAAGACGACCCCAAACCTTGCTCCATTCGACTCACATCTCTCTCTCTAGGGCAGGCTAGAAAAGATACTCCCAGGTCCCCACCACCACCTTACCATCACACTCCCTCCCCACGGTCACTGTCGCCGGGCTAGGCCCTAAAAACTGTTGGCACTGGGCTCAGCCGTGTCCACCCCTCGCCTCTCCGCCTCCAGTAGCGGCCGTGTGGTGGCTTGACAATGGCGTGAGAGAAGTGTGTTGATGCATCTTCGTTCCTCAAGAGGTGCTGCTGATGGCGTTTCTCTTACATTTCTATAGAGAACTACGCCGGTGGAGATCACGATCTAGTCATTTTGCTAAACGATGTTTGTTTCTTTGTTTACTCGGTGCAGGTAATTAAAAGGAGACAGGATCCTGGAACGGCGCCAGCAGTTTCCTCAGAAGTCGCGGTTGGTCGGGTCTTTGCCGAGCACCAACTCTTGTAACGAGGGAAACTATCGGCTATCAGAATGTACTGTCGCAGTCCGGTTGACCTCCTACACCTTCTTACCCTCCCCACACCTCCTCCCCCCAAAAATAACCGGTAGGAACATCCGCTAGCAGCGTGATGATCTTTGTGGAGGCTTTAAAGACAGAGAGAGAGAGAAACGGAGTCGATCCACAGTAAGGACATCATTGGCGCCAACACTATGATCCGTTGCTTTGGAAGGATCATGTCTTATTATTCGGTGGATAATCTGGTTCTGGTTGTTAACAACGATATGGAAAAAAATTCCTTAGAACACAGATTCAAAAAGTCTTCGTTTTCCACTAGGCCATAAGCTGCTGAGTTTCCACTGAGGAAGAAACTTAAGGTTTAAAAAAAATAACATGTTTACTGACCAAAGAGGAATCTCGCGCAGACGATCCCTAACAGGCTGAACGAGTAGACGGAGTGCCTACCAAAATGCCGACATACATTTGCGCGCCATTTTAGGTCCTCAGGTTAACTAAACTAACCTCTGCTGATAGCCCCATGAAAGTCGAATAAAAACAAACACAAAAAAGTTATAACCATTTCTCCCCCTTTTCCCCAAAACGCAATGTGAAGAAAAACCGTCACTGGTTCTGAAGAAGACTATATTTACCAGCTATAGTTTACCTTTTAACTGTGTCGAGTTCTCAGTCTTAATTAAGTCTACCCTTTGTATGGGTCTTGTTTCCTTTCCTGACGTCTGCGTTAACTCCCGTAAGCCCCTGGCCGTCTGTACGTTCGTTTGTCTGTTGTCTGCCTCAACCGATCCATGCTATATTTAGATTGTTGTCTCCGTTGACTTGGTAGTTGGTTGTATTGCAATATTTGTACTTTTACATGTGGAAACATTTACAAAATAAAAAAAGAAAAAAAGAGCACTTATGGTTCTAGTCATTGGTAAATTTGAACTTGTAGAAAGCTTGAACGCATTTTGGTTTATGCATGCATAAATCGAACGTGGTTTGTTTGTTTGTTTGTTTGTATTTTTTTCTTAATGTTTTGACGAGCTTTTTTAAGCTTTCTTGAAAATCTGTTGCTGTTGAGCATGGTTGTTAAAATGTGGGGATTTGAATTTTGTGTCAAAGGTGGAAAGTTGCATGTCAGAATGCGAAGACTTGCACACAGTGTGAAGCGTGGACTGTGTTAATTAAGAACGACACTAATCAGCTAATCACTCAACCGGCGCCAAGCGTGTTAGACGCGGAAGGTAGCATTAACCCGAAGGGTCGTCTGGTCCTCCTCACACCCCAATGAAGCAAGCGCCAGGTTGATGGATGCAAACAATTCCAAATACTTTTAATCATGCTTTCAATACAAAGTTTGTGTGCCTAGACAGGGTGCCTGGCAGTCACAGCTGGCAACTAATCAACAGTACCTGCTGCATCAGGTGCAACCACAGTACACAACTTCCCATGATGCAATGGGCTTTTCTTTCCTTCATTTTTTTTTTCATTTTTTTTTTTTTCATCTTCTTTTCTTTAAAGTGCGGAGGTGTGTATGTTTATGAAAACGAGTGATTCTATTTAAAGAAACTGTTCGCAGCTAGTCATGACCCAAAGTACTGGCACATAACCGTGGGGATGTTTATCCCCCATGGACAACAGCTGTGGGCAACAGGAGCTGTGTGTGTGTGTGCGCCATTTTCTCATTGACATCGCGAACTGCGGGAGCCGGCAGCCATGCTAGGCCCTGTCAGGAGATTCCTATCTTCATCTGATACAACAGTTAACATATCGTTCCTAGAAAGTCGATTGAGCAAAGTGTTTTGAGTTTTCTTATATGGGGTAGGTTATGTTTGTTAGGATTCGAGAAAAGGAACTCCGCCGCATTCAATAATTATTAGTCACCTAAGTCGGGTCTCGTACCATCCATCCCGGCTCCGATCGAAACTCAACAGAGAAGACGACAGCTAGCATCATCGTTGCCAGTTTAGACAGAGTACATGCGAAGCAACTGAGCCCCAAAAGACAAACAACGATTAATGGACTTTGCAATGCGTAAACAATTGCCAAGCAAACCCACGTGACTCACCTGCTTCAAGGAGTAAAGCAAACTGTGGCCCTGCTACAAGAAGAAAATAATCCCCATCCCCGTTACAATAGAAAAGTTAGACCAGCGGCAGAACATTTCCGATGAAATATTTTCTAAAGTATTTTAGTTGTGTAGGTGAGGCAGGTGTCACTTTGTTGACACATAGCTATGAAAAGCTGAAACAAGCGTCAACTGCTGTAGGTATTTACATTTGAATCGGGAGTTGAAAATTGAGGTTAGGCTCGTGTCAACAAAAATCCACTCTGAATGCTTTTCTCCTCCACAACTGTAATCTAAAATGAAGAAAAGAAAAAGGAATTGGTTCGAGGCAGAGGGAGCTTCATCGCGTAAAACCCATTTGTCAAAGATGAAAGTCGACCAAAAAAATGGATTACTTCAAACACTTTGATTAAAAGATCTAGATGGTTTTTTTTTCCTTTTTTTTTTTGGATAGTACAAGTTTCTATGCAAAACGTTGACGAAAGCGACGGGGAAGCCGATAAAACTCCTGGAAATACAAGGATCGAAAAGAAAGAGTTGAAAATAGGTAAAAGGACCCCGTAAATGCTTTCAGCTTGATGTTGACTCCCCGCAGAACAACTCGACAACAACATAGCTGGTGATAAACTTTGCTTGTAGCAAGTCTTTGACAGAAAACAATGAATTCACCTTTCGACTAAAATGTGTGGCGAAAGTAAACGGCTTCGGTTTCTTTTGTCAACCGAGTAGTTGTGAGGAGTAGGGAATAAGTCTTGGTTCTATTTGTATATTAAGATCACAAGACCGGTGAAAAATCTTGAACAAACGCCAATAGGGATTTTTTAAATAATTATTTTATTGTACTTATTCCAAATATAAGATCTCTTAAACCCGTTTTCATACATATTTAGACAGAATTTTGAAGTCTGTGAGTGACAGAGGAACTTCGGGTTTGTCTAAAGCTTGGTTGCTACCTTGAAAACTTTTCCAAAGTAAATTGTAAGAAACTCCCTTCACCGTTTGACATCATTTCCAGAGCGGATGCCTTTTCAAATATATCAGTGTGCCTGACGCCCATGCAGGAATCCAGCATACTGGGGAAAAAAACACAGATATTGCAAGACAAATATGAGGGAAGTTTTTGGGGAATCACATTTAGAACACGCCAGCCAGATAGGGAAAGCAGACGTGGCCGCCATGCTCGCAGAATGCTCCTGTGAAGGCTTGGCAAAACAACTTGTGCGTGGCAGAAAGGCAAAACTATTCTGCCATGACTAACTCGAAGGTATGCAGATAAAATGCATTCTTTTGTGTCAATGCCTTTTTGGCAGTCGAATTCTCCCTTCCTCCTTTCTTTGTCGCTCCTTCCTTTCTGGGAATACAGTAGTGCAACAGCTCTTGTCACCAAGGACTGATGATTAGACGATGAGGGTTCAGATCTCATCTCCGGTGCACATCCGTTTACAGGGCTGGACAAGTTGGTCGTGATGTATGGTTACAGTTGCTGACTCGGCAGTAAAAACACCACCAAGCAATTTTTTTTTTCTTATTTCCTTCCTTCTTTCCTGATCCCCAACCTCTACCCCTTTCATTTTCCGAGGACTAGCGGTAGTGCTGGAGCTGCAAATACTACTCACAGAGAGGCTGACGGCCTAGATGCACTCAAACCCGACCTTGGTTTCTCAGGCTCCTCTGTTGCCAAGACGATCGATTTCCTTCAGCGTCCAACGAAAAAGTGGTTCATCCTCAACATCAGAAAGACAAGGCTAGGAAACTGCTCTGGAAATTCCTCATTTTTTTCTCCAGTCAGACCCATCGTCACCCACAACCACCATACTCCCCAATCCCTTAACACCCACCACAAAACACAACATGTTTTAATAAATTCATCTTAAAAAATCCAAAATAAATAATATGATGTGAAAATAATAAAGAGTACAGGAACACACGAAAAGGACGATAAATCAAGAGTGCGACCTGGGGACGGGGATAGGATGTGTACACGAAATGCAACAGCTTCCAATATATTTCGTTACAGAGAACAGTACTTCACAACAGCAAGTAAATCTATACAAAAAGTAATAATAAATGTAAACTAAACAGCAAAAGTATAATAAGTATTGATACTTAAAATGACTGTAATCACGTAAACGAAGGAAAAACAAAAGTAGACGGGTTGGACATTAAAATCAAATGTCTTATAGCCAACTGGAGGCATGTGGTTCACCATGTCAAGGTTTTCTCGCCATGTGCTCGAGTTTGTCTCCATCAAGCAGTCATCTGCTCTACAGTCAAACGAACTGACCAGTGAGCTACCGAGGGTAACAAGAATGAGTGAGAGAGAGAGTGTATGTGTTGGGGAGGGGAGAGGAGAGGTGATCAAGACAGATATAGAGAATATAACTAGATGTTCCATCATGTAATCCAAAAATCAAAAGTGACCCCAGGCGTATGTTTATATGGTCACACTCTCTCTCTCTCTCTCTCACACACACACCCTGGAAGATATGAATCGATCTTTTAGAAATAAGAGAATTTTGCTAGTTGCATCATTACTATTCTTGCCTCTCTCCCACAGAACTCCCCAGCTCCACTCTTACCACCTCCACCCACAGGTCTCAGCTTCCGTGCCGAGTGATTCAGCAGACTGACACACTATCCCCACTCTACTGGGGTTCACCAAACTAGGTGAAGGTCTGGTGCTCTCTAATACAGACCAAGGTGGGGGAAGCAGGGAAAGACATGACAGAACGGGCTCTAGCTCGAGTTTTGAACACAGAACAGCCTGGACCTACAAGTTCTACAACAAAGACGGCTTTGGCCGCTATTTTGAAGTTGAGATCAGGGCTTGTGAGATGAGGATGCTTAGAAATTAACCCCCAAAAAAATTCACTTAGTAGCAAAATTCGACAACCTTCCGAAGGGTTGGGATTGCAATGAGGGCAGGATAAAGTCTGCAAGGAGACAGAGCTCCCTTTCCCTTCCCTCCCCTATCCTCCCACATCCATCCCAGCCTTCCATGCGCGACCCCACGTGATCCAAGGGAAGGTGAGAGAGAAAACACGCTCGCCACTGGCTCAGGAAGCTGCAGGATCGATCCTCCTTGTCCCCCTCCCCACCTTCCCGCCGCCTGCGTGTGATGGCATTCAATCAGAGACAAGTTTTCAACTGGGTGTCTGTTGATGCTGCAGCTTTCGTTGCTGGGTGCCCGATGACGTCGGTCTGTCTGCGGCAGACTCCTCTTTCCCGGGTTTCTGATTGCCTGGTGCATTTTCATTACAAAACACAGATAGTGGCCCCTAGTCTCTTGCGAGGGATGAAAGTTTTCTTGAAGAAAAATGTTTTATTGAAGCATGGCATGGTGACATTGGATATGGCTGAGGTCTCTTGCAGGGCAACAAGTATATCTCACGCACAGTTATCATCAAAAGAAGCAACATGTTATCAAGATGTTACAACCTCAGCTACATTTTCACAGAAGCTGCCAGTGATGTTTGAAGTCTGAAGAACAGTTTGTTCAGACTAGGTTATGTTGCCAAATTGAATGGAGGAAACAAGCTCATGACAATTAAGCTTCGTTATTAAACAACAAACTGTAATTAAAATATGAAATAATCTTTATGAGCTTTAGGCACTTAAGTTATAAATAGCTAATAAAAATAAGTTTTACGATAGTGAAAAGTTAAAAAGGGAGATGCAGTGCAGAGATAGGATTGTTAACAAAATTGCTTTCGACTGAGCCAGCTGTAAATCTTTTGCTAGAATCGAGACTTTAAAATAGTATTCTTTGTAATTTTTTTTATTTAATCAAAGCAAGAATTAAACAAGTTGTATTACGATTTTATTGCAAGACGTATATATTATTTTCTTTGTTAAATACTAGAAATCAAAGACGTGGGTTTTCTCCCCTTTTTATCATACCTCTTCAAAAATGACCAGCCCGTCCATTCAGCCGGTTTTACTTAAATGTTATTTTATTACAAATCAACTTGAATACTTGAAGTTGTTGGTCTTCCATTGAGCACACTCACACGTAGTATGCATGAAGGAGAAAAAGTAAAATTTAACATTTGTCATCATTAACACAACGGTCTTGCGCGTCCTCCAGTGGTAATGAAATCACACCCTGTGCACAATGTTTCCTAATAAGGTAGGAGTCTCCAACGTCCGGTTTGGTCTTGTCGTGGGCTTTTCGGCCTCTTCGTTTCATGGGGTCACATAGACAAGCACACAGGCTGGGTGAAGAATGGAGTACCTCAGAGCACGCAGAAGAACAAAATGGCGGCCAGAGTCCATAGACCTTGGGATATCACGTGGTTGCCACGCGTACAGACGCACAGATGGCTTCCCACCCGCCGCTCCCAAGACAACAAGGTGCCCCCTCTCCTCTCCCAGTGCGGCCACCAACCTCCATCTCTTTGTTTTATCGCGGCCTTCATCGCTGTTAAGGATGTAATTCAATGAAGCAAGCTGACTTAACCTACAAAACTAAACACGGATTGTGTTGGGCCAGTCTGCATGTTGCCACACAATTTTTTTTTAATAATTTTTGTCTGAACCCTTTAGTACAGTAATATGTGACCATTTCATTAGAGCTTGGAATGTTCAAGCTACACTGTTTGAGTGTTAGGTTGTACAAAGTTTAAGATAATCAGGGTTTGGGTTTTAATCACGTGGAATATAGTACGTTTGGAGGTAACCGTGCTGTATTATATACACAGTTAATGGTATTCGTCATTGATGAGCTTAGCCGTTCCTAGTGTCAGATATCCACCCCAGATATCTGTCTCATCGCAGTTTGTCATAATTAACACATTTTGGTTATTCAGTATATTTACTACATTTAGCAAAAAGCAGCCAGAGGACTTCAGACTGGTAAATACACTTTACAACCTCGTGGATGATGGCTCGTTTAATGCAAAAACAATGTTTTCCTTCAATTTTCCTGAATAATCTGCAGACAGACGAAACATGAAAAACAAACATGGCTTGGAGAGATTTACTGGATAGTTATGTGACAACAGATTGTAGCAATACCCGAGAGGACAAGAAACATCCACATGGCGTGGCTCTCAGATAACGTCAATCAAACAATGGCTTTCAACAAAACTCGCGAATTACGCAGAACTAGCAACAGTTCAAAATAGTATTGAAAGGAAAAAAAAAATAAAAAAAAATATAAATCGACATTATCGACAGATCTCTGTCGCTTGACTTTGCTAAAATAAGTACTAGTAGACTCGGGTGTGCTTTCGATTTTTTTTTAAATAAATGTAACAGATGCAGTGAAAATGGCCGTTTGCTGCAACATTCAGGTTAACGGTTATGAGGAAAAACCCTTGTTTTTGGACAATACTACTTAAGTCATACATTTTTTTCTGGTAAGTATTTAGTTCTTATTTCAGAATCAAAAATCATGTTGTAAGTTCTTCGTAAGTAACGCTAGTCGTATGTTTGATGTACTGTACAAAACCTACTTATGACATGGGTAAGCTCTGACATGACATGTCATACACCGCCTGCTTTTGTCACTAAGTGAAGTTCACGAGTGTGTGAATAATTTTGACGATCTTTTTTTTTAAGGTACCTAAGCAATAAGCTCTTCAATTGTTTCTTCAGTACCCAAGTTCTTGATTCCCAAAAGTTGCTGGAGTGATTTTTTGCTCCATGACAGATGTTTTATTAAGAGACTTCTAGTGGGATCCACTCATTTCAAAGCCATTAAAATAATTTATTTTAAACTATTGCTATCCTAACTGTAAGAAATTCAGAGAGAATGAAAGCTAGGGCCGATTCAGTATGCAGGCGAGAGAATACCCCCCTCGAAACTGGATACCGATCTTTTAAACAAACAGTAAAAAAAATCCTTCCTAAAAAAAGCACCGAAAAGTAAATCAAAGTCAGAAAGAATCAGCTTATTACATGCCACCCTTCACTTCCAGCAAAGTTATGGGCATTTAAGGCAAAGATAAACATCTGTGTTCCACATTTTTTTAACGCAACAGTCCACCATCCCGTCTCCCCAAACCCTCAACATTTCTGTCCACGAAGATCTCAAAAAGAGTTTATTGTTGACTGTTGTGTTCAGTCGGTAATGTCTGCCGATGTTTCACAGAGTCGCTTCTTCGTTAACGTCCTCCATCTCCTTGCTCTTCCTTCTCGTCTTTGTAATCTTCTTTGAAGTATGTCATTGCCGTTTTTTTTCTTCCAGTGTGTTTGCCGTTCTTTTCATTTCTTTCTTGATGCAGTTTCTGTAACTTTCTATAGAGTCTTGTTAAGTCTCATTATCATCTGCTTTGACAAGGGAACTTAATCATTGTAAGATTACTCTCAAACACAACATTCTGGAAACGTTTAACAGCCTGTGCCTACAAAGAAGGGAGGAATGAATGAAAGTGTGGGCACAGGTAAGGTATGGAATGGAGAAGGTCAAAGGTTGTGCGGGACTGGAGGGTTGGTAGTCATTGTCAGCAACTCTTACGGGCATGGAAGAGCATGTAATGGTAGTATGCTTGAAAACAATCAGGTTAAGTCCGTGAATTCTAGGAACCTTCTTGGAAGTAGAAAATAGGAACAGTCCAAGTAAATAATCATGGTGGAGACAGACCTTCAAACAGACAGGAGATCCGCACAATAGTTTTGGTAGAAATGGAATTTGTGGAATTTTAAACCTTCTTCCTCAAATTTTTGTTCGTTTTTCTTTGTTCATAGGTGATCGGTCATCAAGGTAATGAACAGGAAGGTAAAGCCAGTTCACAATTTCAAATTTCTGGAGGTCAACTGTCTCATACAAAGCGGTTTTAAGAATAGTCCTGACAACTGGAAGCTTGTAACCGAAGAAAACCACGGACACTCAGGACTGTAAGCAGACTTTACATCCTGAGAGGGATGACAGCAAGGTTGGACAGTCGGGCGAGGTGGAGTCTACAACTGTGTGTTGAGCTATTCGACAGACACAAATCTCATCAGACAGAATAATTCCAGTGCACACATCTTAAGTTCCCCAGTGTGGTGCTAATGCACGTGCAAACGGCGACGAAGACAAGTGAAGACAAAGATGTCCATGTCTGGAGTGCACACGGACTGCTGATGTAGATGCCACCTCAACACAACAACAGTACAGAACAGTCCACACAGACTGCTGATGTAGACAACAGCAGTACAAAACAGTCCACACGACATCAGAGGGCTTCGGTCCAAGCTGCTGATACACAGTGATACAGTGTGGTGTGTAAAATATCGCAAGTCAATCAAATGTTTTGGAGATGAGTAAAAGTAGATGAACCATCTGTCTCTGTAGAGGCCATTAATCGAAGAAAACAAGCTGGCTCAGTCATAAAAATCATTTCTAAGCTGGCAGCAAAATGAAAGTCCAGATGACGAAATGACATTAAAATGACAAAAATCCAGGTGAAAAAAATAATCATGAGAAACAAGACCTGGACAAAAATTGAGTGCATCGGAGTGCGGACCGCCTATTCTTCAGTCCGTCCATCAGCAGTTTATAGAGAATTCCAGAGACTTTGTGGCCATATCATCAACAATACTTGAAGACGGATGAGAATGAAGGAGCATGCACCCTGTTTGAAAGTATATCTCTAGTGCCACACGGCAGCCTCATATATATACAGTACAGGCACGTGCCTTCTTCACGCATCATTGGCTTCAGTTCTCCTGGTCCTGTGTTAGCATTTGGTTTTTAGCTCAGATTTTCCCCCTCATCTGTTGCTTTTGTCTTTCTTCTTATCATTGTATCCGCGTTTTGTGTTTCTGTCTTCCTGTCCTTTTTGGTTGTGTGGAGACTCGTGTATAAATAAGCATGAGCGTGTGTATATGCGTGTGCTTGAGATTGTTGAGACAGCAGGACAGACTGATGAATAAATACGTATTTGTACAACAGTTTTTAAAGTGTAATGATTGATTTGTATGGTGAATTGTTAACACAAAAGGGAATATCTTTGCGCTCAGAGAGAAGAAAGAGGAGGAGGAGGAGAAGAAGAAGAAGAAGAAGAAGAAGAAGAAGAAGAAACGAGGGAAGGACTAGTCTCGTAAAGACTCGCCGAAAAGGATGGAGAAAGGAGCGAGAGAAAGACAAAGACAGAAAGAAAAAAAGAAAAACTATTCCTTGAAAGCGATTTGACAGCCATGTTTTCCAACAAAACAGAGCCATTCACTTTTTCCCTTCTACCGTTCCTCCGCAGTATTGTTGCAGGAGAAGCAGCAGCAAGCGAGAGGCGTGCAAAGGTCACAGTGAGGTGGCATCAGTCTCGTGTGGTCGCCCTCCTGCGACCTTCCACAGTCCGAGAAGAAATCGGTGGCTGGGAGAAACTGTTGTCCGTGCCACACGGATCCCTGTCCAAGGGAGCATCCAGTTCGTCAATATCGCTCAATGGGGACCCGTTTCCCGTCGGTCTTGTAATGAAGATGCTGTAGTGGAAGCTAACATTGTGAAAAACTCTAAAGGTTGTATTCCCTCTCTTTCTCTCTCTCTTTCTGTCTGTCTATCTCTTTCTTCCCCTATATCTTCCTCGCATTCGTCAGTTCTGAATGTCCATCTTCTTCCTCAAAACATGTCCAGACAATATATACTCGAACTATCGTAAAGTTACATACATATGGACTTCAGAGTATTGAATATGATCTCATGTTTCATCGCAGATAGTCAGGAGGATTGACAGATTTAGAACCTGACGAATTTTTATTTGAATCCACCATCTCCTGCAGAGAAATGCTCACGTTACCACAATAAACAGTAAAACCAAAATTTATAATGAAATAAAAATAAATGCATAAGACTCGGATGAAAGTGAGTGCAGCTGACAGACAAGCCGAGGACAGACTGCCATTTGATGTCTGCCGCAGGAAAAGAGCGGCGAGGAGCGACAGGTAGAAGCTTGCACACCTGAGCAGGTATTGTGTCTGTTGTTGGGGCCACTGTAGCCCCGAGTGCTGTTTGTCTGGGCCTGATGCCAGATGCAGTCACTTAGTAACACGGCGGCCCTCACTTCCAGTCCTGCGCCAGTCAACGGAGGGTTTGGGGGGGAAAGGAAATGAAGAAGACACCGAAGACAGCGCGTAGAAGGCGAGGTATTGAAGGAAAAGCTGGCTGCTGTGGACCTAGAGAGATAATTAAACACGCACTGATCTGAAAACCATCCTTTTCTTCACACCATGCAAGAAATGTTACTGAACAACTGTTAATAAAGTTGTACAAAATATATAACAATGACACATCAAGAATACAGAGAACTATGGGATGTACTTTTCTCAGCAGTGGATTCTCTTCATTCACCACTCTGACTTGAAAGCTCCATCCAATCTTTCTCTGAAAATATATTTATTCACTAAGCACTATCCCTGAATTCCTCTTGAAATATTGTCTGTAATGTGCATTATTATCTAGCTACTCCATCTCTACACAGTTTACACAGTATATACTTTTATACCTTTACCCACTGCTTCACATCCTTCTCTTGTACTTTATCTTCATGTTGTTCTCTGTGTTTCTATACCTATCTCACCGTCCATTGTCTCTGGTCAGTGCAAAGAGTGCGACCTACCTTGGTCCTGATGCTGTGCGTTGGAGGTAGAAAGGGAGAGGGAAAGTGAAAGGGAGATAATTCCATTGTTTTGCTGCACAGAAACGAAATATCACGTGACCATATGTTGTTGCTCTGGTGACAGGAATCGTTAGAAGACGATCATCAGACGAGGAGCGTAGTTGTCTGGCCCACACAATGAGGATGATGATGATGAGGAGGAGGAGGATGATTTTTTTTTGTTTTTAAGCAGAAAAAAAAAAATCTACTGGAAAGCATTATACCTCGTTTAAGTCAAAATTTAAGGCACGGCAAGCCAGGAGTGTACGATGACAAAACAAATTCCGGTTGTTTTTATTTTTTTATAAACTCAAATGTAACAACAACAGCTGTAATCTGAGAACCTGTTAACAAAGAGGCAAAGTAAAAACTTCATGGTTTAAATAGTCCAGACATATTCTCTTTCCAGCGAAAAGGTTACAGTAACATGACCAGTATTTTGTAGATCGTGTTTCTTCCTGCAAAGTAGAGGACAGTTAACTTCCAAAGATGAGCGAAGCTAACGAACAGTTGTGTACAACATCTAGTACTATAAATTATGCGGCTTCTGATGACACAAGGGTTGCCCCAGACAGGGTGTATGCTCAGTTTAGTCTTGGGAATGTTTGTAGACAACTGAACCCGTAAGATAAAGCTTCGAGTTTCAGGTATTTTCGTGAATGTAAGCCCGCAGAGACGGACAGATTGCCAGTTAAAAAGACAGGAAGGTGAGCAGACACACAGATTTATCCACACACACACCCTGCAGCCTCATACTCTCAAGCATTCGATCACCTGCTGTCAAGTCAACTTTAACCTTTGGCAACTCTGCTGGCCGAAGCCTTGAAAAACACAGATGTCTTCATTATTGTTTGCTGGAATGTCTTCAGTGTCTGTGACTTCATTCAAGGCTTGTGGTGTGGATTGAGTTCTCACCCAGCTATGACCGAGGACAAGCAGTTGACGGCAACAATGAAAGTTCGAAGACAGGAAGAAAAGACCATGCTGGCAATTGTGGGGTAAGGTGCCACTGGCTCCATTATCCGAAGAAAAGAGGAGAGAAGAATAGAAAGGAGAGAGAAAGGAAAAGAGAGAGGTGATTGAGAAGGTCCAGGAGCGTGGCAAACTAGAAACCGGAACATACTCATCGGGACGGACTGCGTATGGCCAGCGCAGTCTCCCAGAACAAAGTCTGGCCCAAAGGAAATCGAACCTCAAACCAATCAGTAGAGATCACATTCCAGCGTGTAGCACACACGCCCACTTTGAGAATCCTCTGATTTACAAATCACAATGGACAACGCGGGGCAATGCAAGGAAAACTCTTTTCTTTGTGCTTATTGATATTTACAACAAAATACAGTTCAGAAGAAATTTATGAATACGAAGCTACATCTAGAACATTTCAAAAAAATCAGAAAGGTGAAAGGAAAAAAAAAACCAACCTCAAGACGTGAAGCAAGAGATAGCGAGGGTGGAGGTGGATGCGAGGAATGAAAGAAAAACTAAAGGATGAAATTGGATATGTGCGTGCATGCGTGCGTGCGTGCGTGTATGTGTGTGTGAAAGAAAGAAAGCCTCAATATTTTAGGATAAAATGTTACGCTACACCGAAAAAGTCGAAAGGGATTTGGGCTTGCTTAATGTACATTTTGAAATCGAGTTAGCTTGTATACCCTGTCTCACTGTCTGGCGGCTTCCATGGCAACCGGCAGAAGGCTGAAATTGTGCCGCACGTACAGACCGGTGCCAAGAGAAGATAGATGGGCCTGGATAGTTTTCAACAGCGCTGGCAGGAGAAATCAAAGATTTGTTTCGGCCTAACACCCGGAATTAATGCCTTCGATTCCTGTCCATTCTTTGCCCAACACCCTGTTGAGGAACACCTGACCGGAGGAAAAAGGATTTGAAGGGCGTGAACGACAGCAATGGATGGGAGGAATAATGGTTTATTTTGCTCCGAAGAAAAAAAAAGTACACTCGCCTCAATAGCATGAACGACATTGCCAACACCATCGTGTTAATGAATGTATTCTTACACTTCAAATTCTAATTGTTTTCTTTTAAAGACCGAAACTTCAATCAAGAATGTTCTGGAGTGATTCGCAGAAACGTTGAAGCATAGAACACAATTAAAGTCTTGTATAGACTTTTTCAACTGAAATGTATTCATCCCATGAAGGAAACAAAAAGCATTTGTTAAGCTGTCGAAAGAATGACTTCTCTTGCTGACAGCATGCAGGAGGATGGGCGTTTCTGGCAGTGGAACTGAAACTGGAGATGCATGCACGTGTGCAGAAAACATAAGGTGCATAATATGCTGTTCAAAAAATCTGCATGTTACTGAGGAAATTGTTGTGTTACGAAGTGAAGCGAATTGCAAACATACCTCCAGAGAGCATCTTAACCAGACACGTTTACAAAAGTGTGACAATGACAAATGTCTTCACGCCTGTCTACATGACAGTCACGTGGTTAACATATTCAACAGCATATTTAAGATGGTCTTAAAGGAGGCTTTAGAGCAGGGGTGGGCAATTAATTTTCCCAAGGGGCCGCATGAGAAATTGGGATGGTTTTAGAGGGCCGGACTAATACAGTTAACTCAGTTTTACCCAATACTGTATATATACGAGCGGGCGGGCCGGTCAGAGATGATACAAGTTCGGGAGTGAACGTTTGTCATTCAAGAGTTTACGACTACCTACATAAGGTGGGATATCTAGGCAGGCTCGATGTTTAGGTTTCTCGTGAACTCAAAATCGTTCCTTTGACGTCTCGTGGAAACATCTGCGATCTGTTCATTAAACGTGAGGTAGACGATACTGTTGTTTTTTTTTTTTGAAGCGATTGATCAATGACGATTCGTTATTTACCAGGGTAAGTGTAGCACTGTAGTAGTGTATGAGTTATGTCTTTGTAGAGAGTCGGCGTCGAACGTTCCAGAACTATCCACCAATCCTTGTCTGGTCATTGTTTCCCTAAGTGGGTCAAGCAACTTCTGATGTAACAATAGACCCAGTAGCCGCGGGTGGGCAGCTCAAGGCCGGGTATTACGCACGCATCCGACTTACAACACATGGAAGTCAGTAATTGGGAGCCACATGGGCGGTAACTCTTGGCAACTCTATGGAGTTGTTGTTCTTGTCGCTCTCTGGTGAAGAAGCGTATTTCGAACGGCTGGCGACAAAGTCCTTCTTCTGAGCAGAGACAGACGTTAGTCTACTTCTCTTATTTCTGTTGTAAGAGGTCAAATTCCATCACAGGTTAGAATTTTCAGAAGTGAGTCCGACCCACTATAGGTAGCGAGCGTTCTATTCAATATAATAAGTGTCACGTAATCTTAAATAAAAATAGAGTAAATTTCTATAACTGACTTTACTTAAACATTGTCTCTGTTAAAGTGAAAAAAAGAAAAGTTTTACTGCTGTAGCTTTTGTGAACAGATTTGTACCTGGTAGGAAAATCTCCCTTGTTTTTAAATGTTTACTTTTAATTTGCATGAGAACTGAAATGATATTACATGTTTCAGGTCTGAGAAAATTACAACAAACTTCAGTGGGTCTTCTTATATCACTAGAAACACTATAGCTAATGGAACTGAAGACTTGATCTTCATTAATCAATAGTAAGTGGAAAAGTACTTTTACGAAAAAGACAAAACAATATAATCAGTAACCCTTGAGACCAGAAAGATATGTCGGCCATAAAAAGTGAGATGCAGAGTCCATGTACACTTATGAAGACTGAAGCAACATCTGTTGCTGATGCACTAGAAGACCTGACTGTTAATGTAATACCTAAAGCAGAAAGTTCATTTTGCTTTGAATATAATGAGACAAAATGTTTACAGATTGGTTGCATGCAGCACGACAATAGCTTTGGCCAAAATCTCCATGATATAAAAATTGATCCAGCTGACCAGAAACACTGGAGGTGTGAGAATGTTCCAAAATTGGAGACAAATTCTCCAATTTCCAGTTCTCTCATTAAAATAGAATGTCAGCCTGCTCACATTGTGAAGACAGAATGTATGACTGAGCATAATCATAGAGTAAAGATTGAGAGGGTATTGCCTGGTCAGGAGGTAGTTTGTCATCCTAATAGTGATAATGAATTTTATTGCAACTGCCAAGGCATTACTTATGAAGTAAAGACACAGTATGGTCTACATCATCATGAAAATGCAAATGGACCAGTTACTTCTGAGGTCAAGCTTGAAGATCACTCTGCTCAGGAAGGTGGTTCGATAGTAAAGGCAGAACCAACAAAATCACACAGTCTGTACAAGAAAGGATGGAACATAAAGGTAGACACAATGATGAAGCACATGAAGGCGCAGAGCGCACCACAGGAAGTGGGGTACAGTTGTAGGAAAAATAAAGATATTTTACCATTTTTATCACAACCTGAACAAGATGTTGTTGTTTCGGGGGGTAAATATACTCAGTTGATGGATATTGTGACGGAGAGTCCTCAGCATGAGACAAATCTAAATGTTACCGAGACTAGTGTCAATTTCAAGTCAGAAGAACAGCGACATAGTAAGGATACAAAATCTTATGAGTGCAAAGTGTGTATGTCTTCATTCAGTTTTCCATCCTTACTCAAAAAACACAAGTCAATCCACATTGGGAAACTTCATAAATGCAGAGTATGTGAAGCTGCCTTCAAAACATTAGGCACTTTGAAACAGCACATGCTTGTTCACAGTGATGAGAAACCTCACAAGTGCAGAGTATGTGACGCTGCCTTCAAAAGATTGGGCACTTTGAAACTGCACATGAATGTTCACAATGATGAGAAACCTCACCATTGCAGAATATGTAAAGCTTCTTTCAAAACATTAGGAAATTTGAAACAGCACATGCTTGTTCACAGTGATGAGAAGCCTCACAAGTGCAGAGTATGTGAAGCTGCCTTCAAAACATTAGGCGATTTGAAACAGCACATGAATGTTCACAATGATGAGAAACCTCACCATTGCAGAATATGTAAAGCTTCTTTCAAAACATTACGAAATTTGAAACAGCACATGCTTGTTCACAGTGATGAGAAGCCTCACAAGTGCAGAGTATGTGAAGCTGCCTTCAAAACATTAGGCGATTTGAAACAGCACATGAATGTTCACAATGATGAGAAACCTCACCATTGCAGAATATGTAAAGCTTCTTTCAAAACATTACGAAATTTGAAACAGCACATGCTTGTTCACAGTGATGAGAAGCCTCACAAGTGCAGAGTATGTGAAGCTGCCTTCAAAACATTAGGCGATTTGAAACAGCACATGAATGTTCACAATGATGAGAAACCTCACCATTGCAGAATATGTAAAGCTTCTTTCAAAACATTACGAAATTTGAAACAGCACATGCTTGTTCACAGTGATGAGAAGCCTCACAAGTGCAGAGTATGTGAAGCTGCCTTCAAAACATTAGGCGATTTGAAACAGCACATGAATGTTCACAATGATGAGAAACCTCACCATTGCAGAATATGTAAAGCTTCTTTCAAAACATTACGAAATTTGAAACAGCACATGCTTGTTCACAGTGATGAGAAGCCTCACAAGTGCAGAGTATGTGAAGCTGCCTTCAAAACATTAGGCGAAATGAAAAACCACATGCTGGTTCACAGTAAGGATAAGCCTCACAAGTGCAGAGTATGTGAAGCTGCCTTCAAAAGATTAGGCGATTTGAAACAGCACATGCAGGTTCACAGTAAGGAGAAGCCTTACCAGTGCAGTGTCTGTAAAGCTGCTTTTAAGTTCTTGGGTAATTTGAAAAACCACATGCTGGTTCACAGTAAGGATAAGCCTCACAAGTGCAGAGTATGTGAAGCTGCCTTCAAAAGATTAGACACTTTGAAACAGCACATGCAGGTTCACAGTAAGGAGAAGCCTTACCAGTGCAGTGTCTGTAAAGCTGCTTTTAAGTTCTCATATGTTTTGAAAAGACACATGCAGGTTCACAGTGATGAGAAACCTCACATATGCAGAGTATGTAAAGCTGCCTTCAAAAAATTAGGCATTTTGAAACGTCACATGCATGTTCACAGTGATAAGAAGGTTCACCAGTGCAGTGTGTGTAAGGATGCCTTCAAAACAGTATACCATTTTAAACTCCATATGCAGAACCATGGTAATGAAGAAACCTCACCAGTGCTCCATGTTTAAGTCCTCACCTTTCAAAATGCACACAGTAATCAGTGATGTTACGCCTTCTCTGTGCAATGTGTGTAAAATTGTTTAAAATCCAGGGATGCTTGTGGTTACCAGAGCGGAGTATATGAAGCCTCCTTCAGAAGATTAGACCTTTTGAAAGAACACATGCAGGTTTACCGTGCTGAGAAACCTCATCAATGCAGTGTATGTGAAGCTCCTTTTAGATATATGTCTGTTTTAAAAAGACACAGGGTGAGTCAGAACGATTTTAAACATTACCACTGCATTGTGTCTAAAGTTGCTTTCAAGTCCTCACCTGCTTAGAAAATGCACATGCTAATCTACAGTGATGTTAAACCCAAGTGCACTATGTGTAAAGCTGCTTTCAGGCGCTCATCTACTTTAGAAACACATATGATGACCTACAATTGTATTTGTTTTCACCCATGCTTTCACCCATAAAGCTTTCTTATCCTTGCAAAATGTGCAAATTTAATTTTATATCATCTATTTCGAAAACACACAGGCTGATCCATAGAGGTGTTAAGCATTGCTAACGCAAAGCTTGTAATGCTTGTATTAGGTCATTCAATTTAAAACAACACACGCTCAATCACTGCTGTGTTTAACTTTACGGGTGCAGTTTGTTTAAAGGTGCTTCAGGTCATTATCTGGTTTAAAATGTAACATGGTGAGTCACAATGATGCCGAGGCTTCCCAGTTGAGTGTGTAAAAGTGTTGTTAGGGAGGTGTCCTTCAAAAGGCACATGCTGATGAACAGTGAGAGTGTGTGTCAAGCTGTTTATTGGCTGTACAAACCATCACATGCCCATCTACAGCTATAGTTCAACTCTACCAGTGCAGTATTACTGCTGTATCTCCTGACTGTAGGAAATTGAACAATATCTAAAATTTGCATCTGTTTAAAGAATGTCATCATATTGACAAATACATGTATATTCAACTTTTTTGTATTATTATTTAACAGCTAATGGGCTAAAATTAAGGAATGGAAGCTGGGGTTGTATGTTGGGAGTGGGGGAGAAGGGGTAAATAAAATAGTAGTTGATGGAAAGGGAGTTGATAGTTGAAGGGGGTAAATATTTATGTGGTAGACTTTTGAGACACACTCTTGGTTTTTCTATTGACTTTTTCCTTGTATTTATTTTCTTTCTCGTTGTTTTGTTTTGTCTTAATTTCTTTTAAATACACATTTTTTTGTTTTGCTTCTAAATAATAAATGTTCAATTTAACATAACATATAACATAAAAGTGTTACTTTTTATTAAAAGCACCTTATACGGTATATTTGTATACATTTTCAGAGATAATGATCTACGTCTGTTTCATGGACCGTTTGTTATATTGCTTTCTTTGTTGTTGTTTTGTATTTCAGCTCATTCTAATGATTGATTTTCTGGCTGGAGTGAGCATTTCTCCTAGCATTTCATTGTTTACAAAGCGATTAACGTCACATAGACCTAATTAAAGTAAACCTTTTGGATAGAATGTTTTTGGTTTTCTGATGCTTTTGATTTATTGAAATTGATGCCACAATAACTGCAATATGTTTTTCTTGTAGCATATCCCTTGATATGCAAATAAAGGCCATATCCCTGCTAGAGGACAAATTACTTGAGATGACTAAATTATTTACATCAGTATTAAGAATTTCTTATGCTCTGCTCAATAATGTTCAGCAGATACGTTGGGGCTTTTCTTTTTCAACTTTCATAATAAAAATTTGATATTCAGTGTTCTAGTTTTTATAACCTGCATCTGCATGTTCCCTTTTGAAATATTGTTACTCATGTCCATATAAAAAAATATACGGAATGTGACACAGTTAAAAACAATTCAAGAAAATTAATTAGGGAACTTCAAGAAGCTGTCACTAAGCAAAAGCCCTCGTATATTTTAAAAAAAACTTTCAGTATCCTGCTTTTACCCCCTAACCCTGGACCCCAACTGAAGTTTTGCTGTTTATAAAACGCGAATTGCTTATATCAACATTTTGAAATTTATTGACTTTTGAAGTGGATAAAACCAATTTTTAAATATTTGCAAAAGTCGTAACGCAAATTATAATTGTATCGTTAACCACCGAAGGGTTCGTATAAATGTATAAATGCCACACTCTTACGGATGAATTGTAAGAAATAAACATCCCGTCATCCATATTCTCCCCTCGCCTTCCCTGTGTGTGACCTAATGGTACTTCTCATCTCGCAACTAATTTGCAAAACACATTCGAAGTTATTTTATTCAAAATCATCAAATACATTTACATATTCTCATTACAATCTATTATATTATGCATAAACAAAAGTAATGTTGTCATTCCATTATTCCATATAAACAAAAGGAACTCTTAGTATGCTTTATAGAGGCCAGTGACAATTGGCATGCTTTCTAAGACCAATGACAGTATGCTTTATAGAGGCCAGTGACACTTAGTGTGCTTTCTAAGACCAATGTCGCAATAACCCAGTCCAAGGTGTGACCCTTACAGTGGGTAGAGGAGTTGACATGTTGAACAAGATCAAGGGAATCCAACAGCTGACAAAGTCTCTTAGTGTCAGGGTCAGATGGCACATCAAAATGAATATTCACATCTCCAAGAATTAACAAGTATTTGTTGGCAGCAGCTAGGTTGGAGACCAGGGGAATAAACTCTTCACAGAAGGATCATGCTCGAAGCACCCTAGAACAAGAGCAAGACATGGACAGCATAGGAGAGACAGAAGAACAATCAAAAAACATATGAACGACGGAAAACAACAGTATAAACAACAGCTCTGATGATTAATAAATAAAAAAAAAATACAGAAAACTCAAAGAGGAACCAAGTAACAAGGACTGAGAGTATCGCGATTTTGGAAAGGATGACGGTCAGGGAAGTGGCAATAAGATGTCAAGGTGGGAGGGTAAGACAAAGGGACTAACATTGTGTGGACTGTTGTTAAGAGGTGCGTTTTCAGTACACATTTAACGGATTCAGTAGTGGTAGGTATGAAAGAGAGATAATTCCATTGTTTTGCTGCACAGTAACAAAAATATCACGTGACCATCTGTTGTTGCTCTGGTGACAGGAATAGTCAGAAGACGGTCTTCAGACGAGGAGCGTAGTTGTTTGGGTGATGAACATAAATTATTGCCCACACAAACCCACACTCAGTCTCTCTCTCTCACACACAAACAAACACACTCATGTCTTAGCAGTATTAGAGACAAAGCACAGAAGCTTCTCTTAGCCCTGTGGACGTCTTGGAAGCTGTCTTTGACCAGACGGCAGCAGCTAGTAATTGCTAGCTATTACATGGGACACGGGATGAGTCAATATTTATATGTGTATATATTGTAAATGTCACACACACACATTTCTCGGGTACTAATGACTGTGATTCTCCACGACTCCGCGAATCTTGGATAAGTCGTAGGATGAGTCTGCACACAATTAACGTCACGGTTGTGGTTGCGGTGGACGGCTCCGCGGGTAGCCGCGCGGCACAATTAGTGCATACCCGCGCCTGCAGCACGGAATGTAAACGTGGATCCAGCTCAGAATGTTTAGAAACTCGACTGAACAACTCGGCATCGCCGCGTGCCGACCCAACGCTTCCGACGTAAACACGGAGATGGTGGGGATGCTGACGTCACGGGGCTGTCACGTGGTCCACAATGTTTTCCCTTCATTGCTTCGTGAAGCTCGGAACGTGACGGCGTGCAACTGAGGATCATTGTTTCTCCAAACGCTGCGTTCTTCGTCTGCTCAGATGCTGCCGAGAATCTTGTCAATCGCTGTCTTAACGGATATGGTCTAAAATCTTGCCAGATATGCTCTGAAATCCTGGCAAACCCTCAAAGTCTTGTCAAACACCCCTAAATCTTGCCAAGCACTGCCTAAAAGTTTGAGAGACACCGCCTAAGGTCTGATGGAACACCGCCTAACATTTTATTGCACACTTGGCGAATATCTTGACAGACTCCGGCTAAAATTTTGTTGGCTGAAAGAAAGTCTTTGACAGACACCCCGTAAAATATTCTCAGACATTGCCTAATCTGTACTCAGATACAGTGTAAATATTGTTCGGCACCCCCTAAAATGCCTTGTTGAACGCCCGCTTGAGGTCTTGCCAGGCATCCCCTAGAATCTTGTCAGACTGCCTACAATTTTGTCAGAGGGCGGCTAAAGTCCTCTCAGGCGCCGGCAAAAGTCTCTTACACACCCACTAAAGTATTGTCAAACGCCGCCTCAAATTTTGCCAGACTCTCCCTAAAATCCTGGTGTACTTGTCTCCAGTCTGCGGTTTTAGTCTGGTCAATCAGTGACTGCAGAGATGGAAAGGAGGAAGGAAGGAACTAAACAGAGATGAAGAGAGAAAATAAAGTAAAAGAAAAGGCCGATTAAAGATAGGACAGATGAGACAAGGAGAAACACTAACGGAGAGAGAAATGTGAACAAAAGGTCGTCCTTAACCAGGCATTGACCAAGTTGGACAAAGTTGTGTGAGATGGTCACAGAAAGCCAGTGGGTTTGAGGCGAGGGTTAGGGACAATAAAAACTTCGTTGATCATCCTGAGTTTAGTCCCTATTGTTTGCCAATACATTTTCCAAAATAATGGAGCTTTAGGGCACTTCAGAGACTTGATGCTGGTGCACATTGCCCGGTTACGAATGACCTTATGACCTGCAAGAAAACTGCACAGAGAACAACGATACTAGTGGCAGACGACACCGAAGAAATATTCTTTCAGAGGAAACAATTTACAGCGGCAGATAACGACCGAATGATTTATTTTTCCAGCTTAACAGCTGTTGCCATACATACATACCATCGTTAGCCCGGCTTATGGACAGGAGAGTTAATATGAGGCCATTAGCCCCAGCATGCAGGTAACAGAAGCAAGACAAATTGCAGCTCTACCTCCTGTACAGGTACACTGCTGCATGCTGCATCGCCTCCCGTGACACTTAAATATTTGCTGCTGCTGCAGAGATGCTCACTTTGGGCACTTCATTTCTCTCTCTTTCTTGAAGTAAACTCAAGGGCAGAGTATAGGCCTTCACTACCCTCTCTACCCCGTTTACCCGCCAATATCAGGTATTTAACCCCTTTAGTGCCAGGATAATGGGACGAGGAGGGGAGGATGCTTCATCAATTTTGAACCAATAATAGGACATGTTTGTAATGCTGCTCTATCTGGAAGTGAACACACGTGTCGGTAGCCTCTTTCAATATATATATATTTATCATTATTACACCGGATATGTAATGTAAAGGTTTATATTAAAATATTTCAGAAATATTTCGAGTAGTATATAGGACGACAAAGCGGATCACTGCTCGATCAAAGGTGTCGGGAGACCCTCGGTGACCTCAAGAAATTCTTTTACTGCTCTCTCTCGCACAGAATGAGGAAGGGAGGGAGAGATGGTGGAGACGACTGTTAACCTCAGCAGTCAGTGAGTAAGGATCATGATGTGTATCAACCTCAGTCACCAGAATACCACACACTGCTGGGTCGCCAGTGCCCCTCGGTGCCCTCCACAAAGCAGACTGATGTAGGAGGCAGAGCTGCAGGCATCCGTCACCTTTGGTACGGTGTGTCACTCCCACATCGCGCTGGGTGAGGGTGGAGGGGGTCCCCCACCTGGCATCATCTCACTCAACCCTCCAACACAGTGTTCGGCTCCGTGTGTGTTTTGGGGTGGGATGGGATGGGGTCACTCATCAGTCTGTCACATGCAAGCAGACGACACGTGACATCACCTTATCATCGGCGGAGGATGGAGGTGAGAGGTGGCGCTGTGTTGTCAGGCTATTCACGTCTACTCTGTAGACGCTGCGACCTGTTCATTTCCAGACAGGAAGTCAACGGGACGGAAGTACTGAATCAAATTAAGACTTGTTCGTATTTGCTGTCTGCAGCAGCAGAAGGAGTACACACACCGAAACTAATGGATAGACCCTCGCTGGCTCTGCTTGAACTCCACTAGCCGCCATATTGCAACAGCTGAGGAGACTGTATTTTCGTATTTTTGTACAGTAGAAGTTGAATACTTTTTATTTTCTTGGTCTGTTTTCATTCTTGCCTTCTGATGATTGTTATTTCTTGTGTTAGTTTTATAATCAAAGAGTACTTATACAAAGCATCTCCTGGATGGATTGCGCTTTACAAAAGAGTACAGCACATGATGGGAAAATAAAAATTTGATAGTTATGTGGGGTGAGAGGATAATTAATGCCCTGATTTGTCTATTTGTGTTGCGTTTGCACATTTCATGATTTCAGAGTTGTGCTGTAGAACTGCACGCCACATTGCCAGACAAATAAATGACAGTTACCACATCAAAACCAGACAAGCAGTCACCACACCCGCATCAAATTCAGTCTCCAAACAGTACATTCCACAGATTAAGTAAGATTTACACGGCAGGGTGAAGCAGCCATATCACACACACACACAAGAAGTCCGAAGATCAAAAAGAACCAAAACCCGTTGATCTGCGTCCATATTGACATTTACCGGTCAAACAAAATGGAAGCCACAGAGTTGTTCGTGAGGCACCACATCCAGACGTCTAGGGGCAGACAGGACATAAAAAGTACTGATGGACCAAGTCCAGGGAAGGAGTTGCCAAGAGACAAACCCACAGACAGCAGCTTCCTAAAGCCAGTTGTGAGAAGGCTAGATGACTTTGTGAGTAGTAAGATGGCCGCGTGGTGGCATCAGCAACTTCCATTACAAGTGTATACATTTAAAGGGCCTGCAAAAATGGATCCTTGCTCGAGACACATGCCATCCTTCACATTCTTTTTCTATGTTCGGGAAAGTTCTTACTATGACCACCATGTAAAAGTTTGTCTTACTGACTTGGCAACCGCTCTAAGCTTGCATTTTCGAGACAACCATGACTTACTTCTATTGTCCAAACCGGAATGGACCGGCAAAATATTGTGTACAGATATCACTCAAAAGAATCAAAAAGTATGTTCCTACATCACAGCTACGACAGCGACTACCGAGATGTAGTTTGTAGCCAGTACTCCGAGATGAACCAGTTTACAAAAATACTTAACGTTCGTTCTTTCAAATCCCTCGTGACATTTAAGAAGCTTGAACACGAGAAACCCGTTTTTTTAAATGGTGGGCATTACTATACATAAGAGAAAAAAAGATGGAGACAAGAGCTTATTTGTCTGTGCTTCTGTCTGTCCGTCCACCCATCGATCGTGTAGCTGGGAGTTGAGGCCGGCCATGTAAATCGTGGGCTAGCTCTTAGTCACTGCTTGCATTTCGCTTTTTTTCTGATGTTTTGCAATCTCCTTTTCTTCCGCCTCCTCAACCTGCTGGCTACTCGGCGTAAGCACACGGCCAGTTATCGGGGTAGAAAATTACATCTAAACATGCAAGTCCACAACACCAGAGGGGGTAGCTGCCCGGCGACTTGGAGGGAAAGAGGGAGGAAGGAGGTTGATTACCCGAGTCAGGCTTCAGTGCGTGTCTGTGGGGTGCTCTTCCTTCTTCCTTCCTTACCTACCCACTCCCCACCTACCCCAGTTTTTTTCACTGTCCAGAGGGAATGACATCGCTGACCGAAGACCCTGTTTCTCCCTCCTTCACTAATTAGAGTGAGTTTTGATATTTTTTACAGGAAGTACCTCAAGGATAATAACAATGCAAGCTTTTTTCAATCAATCCGTTCATTAAAGGATGCTGCTTCCTCAATTCTGAACAAACACTTCTATTCTGCTCTTTCATCTGTTTGCTGATTTAGTGTATACTCCAAGCCATAGCATTGACTAGCGTCTTTAATGACATTAAAGGTTAGTAGTTAGAAGAGAACAGAGAATATTGAGATTATGCTATCTCTCCAAAACCAAGCTCAATGCGCTTTACATACAATAACATGGATAGACATATAACACAGCGAAGAAAGCACACACATACACACACAAACATATATGAAGTAAGCAGGAGTACTCGAAGAAAACCACCAACAGTCAGCTTTTTAAACAGGCCGTATCGAGAGATGTGTATCAGAGCCGAGATTCGAACCCACGTCACCCGATTCTCACTGTCGATGGTGACAGGGATAGTGAGTGTACGGTCCAGACAGAGAGAGAGAGACAGCATGAAAAAGGCAGAAACGAAATCCGAGAATGCTTGAAGAGACAGAAATGACAGAAAACAATTCATTCTTCATAAGAAGTCAGCAAATAGAGAATCTATTGTTTTGAAAACTTACACACACACACACATGAACACACACACACACGAACACACACACACGGATGAGCGCACCCAATAACAGTTAGCAAAACGAAGGTATCCCAGTGATGGTCGTTGTAAATCACGATGGTAGACAGGAAGAAAACTGAAACCGACTCAAGGATAATACAAATACGATGTCTGGCATCCTGAGTTACACAGTTCAAAAGATTCGTTAATGTCAGCAAAATACAAAATGTCACTTCGATTTCTTATCCTGGTCTTTGGAGTACATCCTGGAAATACAGTAGACTAGTTAAGGTAATAACGGAGAAGGAAAGTATCTCATTCCGCTTTTTTTTTTTTTTTTTTTTGTTCAATTTTTTCTCTCAGGAAGAAATCAAATATTTCAACGATTTCGAGACAGATAAGCGATTCCTTATTTTTTTCCCGTCTTTTGCGTGTGTAGTGGGGTAGGAGGTAGTGTTTTGTTTGTTTGTTTGTTTGTTTGTTTGTTTGTTTGTTTGTTTGTTTGTTTGTTTGTTGGTTGGTTGGTTGGTTTGTTGGTTTGTTTTGCAAGTTTGCTGTCATGCAGCTGGCCCTTTCACATGTTTGTGTGGTTTGGTAAACTATGCATCTTGTTTCAAAACGGAAGTACGGGTCTGTCATCCACAGCATTTATCATCAGGCTTATCTGAATTAGGTTGAAGTTTGTGTTGTTCACCACGTAGAACAGCTTCTGTAGGTTCTTGAAAGAATGAAGTAAACAAAATGCAGAGATGTATGCTTATCTTACTTTTAAGTCCGAATTTTAACGGAAAGGAGAAGTTTGGGGAAAGAGAGAGAAAACACTCTTACACTCGATATCTTTAATATCATTAACATCATCATTACGATTTGGGAGATATTTAAGCATGGATTATGCACAGAATTATGTTCAAGATGACTGTCATGCTTATATGTGTGCAAACAGGAACAGAACAGACAAGATGTAGACTCGTAAGGTTCTGTCGGATCTCAGGTTTGGGAGTCGACCTCACAAATGGCCCCTCGGTGGGGTGTGGGGTGTGGGTGTGGGGTATGGGTGTAGGGTGTGGGTGGCACACAGGGACTTGGCAAACCAATTGTGGGCCGGCGAGCCACTCAATGTCATAGATGTGTACTGCGATCTGCTGATTGGACACGACAGGAGCTGCATCAAATGGCACCAAACCATGCATTGCCGATGTCCCCACGGAGGGCCTCGTGGCGAGCTGGAGGGTGTTGTGGACGAACTCTAGACCTCGGCCCTGGCGAGCTCGACTTCGTATGTGGCGATCTCTCAAGATGCATTAGAGTGCTTGCAGGTCTCCTAACGCAATCATATATTCCAGCTCTTAAATTATAGGATATCCCTCCGCTTGTAAAATTAAAAAAAAATTACGCTAGGGGAGGAGGTTACGAACATTTCTGAGAACCCGATGACTGATGCAAATATGCGCGTACATGTGTGTGTGTGCCTGTGTGTGTGTTCCAAGATAATCACTATCACACGGAGAAGTAGCCCTGTAGACTTGACTACGCCGTGCGTTAGCCAGCAACAACCTTTGACCTCAGCATCACCCTCTTGGAAACCTGCATTGATCTCTGCAGTGAGTACTGACCACGTGATCAGAGTGACACAATACAGCTTTCATCACATGATGCTTTGTAGTCAAAATTGCTCCTTTCTCCTGATTCTTTCTTCTTTGCGGGACAAACTCCGAGATGCAGCTCAGAAAATTAATCAAAATCCAAGAGGTGTGGAAGTTCCTTGCGCAGAAACACAGGTGCAGCTGAAGGGGGACCTCGGGGAAAATAAGTTTTGGACGCCTCAGTTATAAATGATCATGACGATCTCTCTCGCTCTAAAATACACATACAGAGAAAGAGAGAGGGAGGGTGCAAACATATCCTATTATGCTGCTCCTACATTCCGAACTCGCCACATCACTTTTGTATCCACCCTTCTGCCACGGGAGATGAAAATCTCCGAGTTCCACCCTTCTTCGTTCCTTCATTCCATCCAATGCTAAACGTTGTATACAGAAAACACGTGCGCCAACGGAACGGAACTCCCGCCCAGTGGAATAGCCTGCACGTGCGTCTCGTTACGGCAGCGCGCGCGCAACGTAAGCGAATGCATCATGGGTAGACAGGGGTCATACAATTTGTTCCACAGCCAGCTCTTCTCTCACATCAAAGTTCCCGAAGTAGTTTGATGGATCAACACTGCAGGTTCATCAGGCGGTTGGTCGTGTGGGTGGTGATGGTGGGAAGAAAAAAAAAAACACGCAGCAAAGTTCAGCGAGTAGTCTAGGTCAGGAGGTCAGAGGCCCGTGAGATGGGTTTCTATGGGGGTCTTGGTTAAACGAGGTCAGAGGTCACAGAGAATGATCATGTCCATCAAGTGCCAATGACAAATCAAATCAAATCTAGTCCTGCCACGTATGTCATCCGTCAAAAAAACTAAAGTCATTTTTAAAAAGAAAAAAAAAAAAAAGAAGGTATATTTGTGTCGAGGGGAAGAGGGCTTGAGGTAAAGAGGAGTTCCCCGAAGATAACGAAGTTTCCAGACGAGAAAACTCTCGCGCATACCACTCATACACTTGGGGAAAGTACAAGACCTTGCCTCTCTCGCAACTGTGAGAGCGTGACCTGTGTTCACGTGCATCTTCCCTCCAAGGCGATCTCCTTAGGGGGTGTCGCCTACGCTATGTACTCACGCCTTTTGGTTGTTTTTATTTACGTCGCCCAGGAAACCAATATTTAGCGTACTCTGAGCTCCACTGCGGGTACTCGGATGATCACGCAGGGCTCGGAAAGGAGGGAGGGTTGTGGAGGAGTCTCGTAAGGTAGGGTGACAAGACTCAGAGAATCGTGTAATAACGCAGGTGATCTTGCACCGCCAAAGAGGGAAGATGATACAATAAGAATTTTTTAAAAATTATTTAGCGCATGCGCATTGCAAACTCATCAGCGGAAGCAAGGCAGTTAGTCTTTCGGTGACCTTTACTGAGACAAACAAGCGTAAAGAGATGGGTGGAAAAATTACTTGTGCGATAAACTGTCGCAATGGTTTATTTTTATTTATTTACAAAAAAGGTAAAAGAAAAGTATTATCTGCTTTCCCGATGAAAGATGCTCAAAAACTCAAAAGACAATTATTGTGGTCACAAGAGGCACGAAGAGAGAACTTGAAAAGCAAACTCAAAAAAACTGTGGTCGACATTTGGAGTCAGGATTCCAGATAAATCAGGGAGACCCCAGAGATGCATGGTGGGTATGAAAGTCAGTGAAAACATACAAGAGTCACCGCGAGGAACAAAACAACCGCTTACAGTCTGACATCCAACATCTTTAC
This sequence comes from Pomacea canaliculata, assembly GCF_003073045.1. Taxonomy (NCBI): domain Eukaryota; kingdom Metazoa; phylum Mollusca; class Gastropoda; order Architaenioglossa; family Ampullariidae; genus Pomacea; species Pomacea canaliculata. The sequence continues at coordinate 10,632,718 of NC_037599.1, forward strand.
CAAGCTCCGAGTAAAGTAGTCTGAAAGATGAGTGTTGCAGCATCAGCCATTGATTCCGAAATAACAGTTGGCGGAGAGAGAGCCGTACAAGTGTGAAAACGAGAACAGTTGCAAGATTACATTTATAAATATCCACATAGCTGTCGAGCAACAAATATTTATGACAGGAATTTATGACAGAGAAATTGGAAAAGTGATGCTTTGTCTGTTGCTTTGAAAATTTCGCAGTGGTATGTTTCTAAATCAAAACAAAACAAAGAAAATACTTTTATTACAATTTTATTACCAACCCTCCACCTTATAACATAGACACATTCAAAAGAAAGAAGGGAAATATTTTTCTAGTCTGTTGGTATATTGTTTAAGCATCTAAAATATATTGTAAAGCGCAAAGAAGTCATTATTGTTGATCTGAGCTGGCTATTTATAAAATTACAATTATTATTATTAGTTTATGATTGTGTTGATTAATAATATGATGTTCATGTGTACGCTACTGTACATCTACAGTTCAAGTGAGTGTAAGAGGATTTATTCTCTCCATCCTCCTGTCCACTTGCCCTCACTCGGGGAGAGAACTGTTGATAGTAGCAGAAGACAGATGTTCTCTCCGCCAGCGCTCAAAGGTGGAAGAGCGAAACACAGGCAGGCCGTGCCCGACTCTTTCATTCTGTCCTGCTTTGCTTTCATCTGTTTTGTTTTGTTTCTGCCACCCTCTGAAAGTATTAAAAGAGCAGACAACTGTGAAAGAGACTTTGTCAGATTAAGAATTTCTCTTTGATTCAAATCGCTCTTTATACAGTGAAGGTAAGATTGTGTGGCTCGTATAAAACTCTTACAGTGAAATAGCTATTAGCCACTCACGCACGCTTGACCCCTGTTTCCGGTTTGCGCACGGCACTAAGACAACTGCTGAATGTTGATTGGATGTTGCCATAGGACACCGGTTTAAACGAAACACCGAAATACGCGGACGGACCCCACTTTGAGAATCTATAGTACATCAAAAGAGGACATAAGCATCATCAGTTAAATTGTTGAATGTTGTTTGTTGTTCAGTAGACTGTATGCTGTCACCTTCAGGTAAGCATACTTACTATCTCATTCAAGTTGTGAGTGAGTAATCCAACCTTCCCACCTTTCATCAGGTGGTTATTCATGTCATCTGTTCTTCAAGACTCAGCAATTTCTCACCAGGGGTCACCACATGGCAGCACCGTCTGTTCTTTTCGTAAACCGTCTTGCTCTGGTGGCCAGCGGCATGCAGAGTGTGTCGACACCCGCGCACACAGCCACCAGGGAGCTGTGCAGCATTGTTACAGCAGCCATCGCACCCTCACCTTTAGCCGCTGAAGTAAAGCAGGCCACCGTGTGCCGACCAGGTGTTGAGCTGCACTCTGACGCCAGGCCAACGGAGGGTCGCACCCGCTCAGAGCCTTGAATGAGAGAGAAGCCGGCGTCGGTACAGAGGGTGGGGAGGGCTGTGGAGTGGGTGGAGCAGGAGGAGTGAGGGAGGAAGATCAGCTGAACGCTTAGCAGCGGAGGTTTGGGGGGTTGAAAGTGGGGGCTACCCAACCCCCGCAACGGTAACTCCCTACTGCAGCTTGACATTTCGCGCGCTGGCGAGTCGGGAGGCATCAAAGGCATGCCGAGGTACTACACCAACCCTCCCTGCTTCCACTCCCTCCACTTGCCTCCCCTCTCCAGGGCCCGGCAGCCATTTTCTCCGCTTCTGGCACAACTGTTGGGGGTATTTGGGGAGAGTGTGCGCATGTCCACGGCACCCAAACATCGGCACCGCGGTGTAGAAGCTCTTTACCTCCCCGACCTTTGACCCTCACAGCGAGGCTGCACACATCGATCGTACCAATGACCCTCTCTTGCAGGTGCACATCGTTTGGTAGGTATCCAAAGTCCATGTCCGACAAACCTTTATCATTCATCTGTTTTCTTTCTTCAGCCGTCGACACCTGAAGTACTAAGCAGGACACCCATCATCTATCACACTCCTCCCGTAATCCACGAGATATTCGTTCTCCATCATTCTATTTCAGTATCCGGAATCAACATAGTAAGGAAGTGGTGAGTGGATAAGGGACGTAAGCAGAGAAGACAGTTGATGTCCTTCCCTTCCTCAAAGATTAACGAAATGAGCATTGAGTTTTCTCATCTTCGAGAACCAATGCACTGACTCCTGGATGACTAGGAGGACTCTACTTTCTCCCCTTGTCTGAGGTCAGCTTGACTGCTGCATCTTCATCCGCCCTGTGCAGCTGCACGTGCCGCCAGCAGGATACCCTTCAACTGCAAAGAGGAATACCAATCTACCCGTCCACCTGTATGGAGTTTCGTTAGTCTTCTTTATTTTCTATTTTTGAAATAAATTTCTACTAATCTTTTTTTAATGACGATCGGCTTTCCCTCCCTCTCTCTCTCTCACACACACACATTCAGTGAGTATTCTGCGACTTTTTTCTCCTCACTTGTATTTTTTCAATCCCAAGAGTAGATGACATCATCGCTAAAATGTCGAAGACCCTCCAGACAAAAGTTTTTGTTTTAATTCTAAAGTGTTTATGGACGAGCAAAAGCACGAATTAGCAGCAAATCATAAGGTCCAGCTTGCAGCCCCAAAGATCACAGTGGTTTTGTTGATCTCCCATTTTCTTTGTCAATTGTATTATTTCACAGCCAGCCTGTGGAAAGATTTCCTTCACTCAGGGGAACATGAACGTAAATTTAATATTCCCAAATGTTTACTTCGTCTGTCCAAGATAATTTTCTAAGTGGAAAGTTTGAAAAAATAAAGTTCATTTGCTGAAGTTAAGGACCTACATATTAAGTTCAATAAAACGAATGCTTAGCCGGTTGAAAAAAATAATGGTTTCTCGTCCAAGGTTGCTACTCTTTTAAGTTTATTGGAGTTGATTTTTGGAGTTTATTTGCTAAAGTGCAGCGAATTGCGCAAAAAGAAAATAAAAGAAGAGGTCTCTGTGAGGGCAAAAATCAACATCGATTAGATGTTATGGTAACACTGATCTAGAGGGACACTTAGTCCCAACATTCCTGCAAAGTTTTTGAAGTTTAAACAGTATAAATAAAAGAGACAATGTCGCATACACGCGCGCACACACACACAGAGTTAACATCGATGGGAAAGGAAGCTTGGTCCCAGCATTCTTCCAAAGTTGTTGAAGTTTACATGGAGTAAATATAGAATGAGAAATATAGCATAAGCATGCATGGACAGGTACAAATACCCCGTCCTTTACCCCTCCCCCAAGTCATCGTTTGTTTTAATCACGTGATGTCTGTTTGGAGGGGAAGAGGTTGGACAGGGACACGCAGCACAACCAGGACATACCAACCACTAGTCTGCAGATTGCTCCTAGAGGGCCACCCGAGTGAGAAGTGTGGCAGCAGGTGCTTCTGGAAGCGGTACAACGGCTAACAAGCGAGAACGAGGTTTTACAATCCACGGTTTTCACTTCGTGGGGTCGTTATCCCGAAGGACTCGTCTGAGTGTTCCCAAATTCCACTCCTCTGCTCCCTCTCCAGTCACGTGATTCAATCTTGTTTAGTGCCTCTTTGGAAAGTACACTTGCACCCGACCTCTCGTTACATTTAAAAACAGCGAAAAGCCTTTCACAAGAAAATCCAGAAAATCATCATAACTCTTCACCATGTTCTTGACACATCACAATCATGTTGTCATTGTCGGGAAAGGAGAAAAACTACAATAAACTAGAGAAACAAATTTTGTGTTCTTTGTCTAGGATGAACACTGATTACATAAAATAAATATTATTTCATTCAGTCAATTTAACTTGAAAGTAAGTACAGTAAGACAGTAAAGATCAGCAGCATGGAAAGTAAAACACAGTCCACAGTGTTGACATAGTCAAGTAGTACTTATATCATACAGATGGTCAATGAGTATTTCAAGTCGTCAAACAACAGTAAAAGCGTCAAGCAATATCAATGGAGTCAATCAGTATTTATTCACTCCTATTGTCTCCACGATCTAACTCATGTAAAATAAAAATTATCTTTACAGCTCACAAGATTCCTCAAACCCCAAAAACCATCTTCGAGGTCAAGCAAGTATCTGAGGTCAAGAAGAATCTACGGTCAAACAAAATGACATTTGCACTGGCAAGGGAGGTTGTCTCAGCCTCAGTCAGCACGTGCACGCAAGCGACCTCACCCGAGGCTGTGACGTTTATGCGCGGGGAAGACACGTGGCTGATAAACTGCGCGCAATAAAGGTCGTTAGAGGCGGATGCCCGCATGCCGCACTCGCAACTGTCCTCATCAAACACAGGTTGCATCAGAGGATGGAGGCTCTCCGCTCTTGCTATCGACATTCGATGTTAGCAGTTAAAAACCCAGACGTCACTTTTAATGAAAGTACACCGTGTAGCTCGTCGCTGCGGCTAAATGGGGAAACGTCACCCCAATAAATGAACGACGGGAGGTTTGGGGAGGACGAACGAGACAAAAGGACGGACATGGGGATATTGAGTTCGAGGAGACTGATTATTCGTTCTGGTTTTATTAATTTATTTACATTATTTCACTTTAAGGACAGCCAGCTAGTGACAGAACCTGCAGAGAAGTGTCAGGGGGAGTAATCATTGACTGATGTGCACTGGAGGAAAGGTCACCGGTTCGATACTCACCAGGACATGTCAGCGGGAGTTTGTTTCTCTTTGCCGACCTAACGCACGGACACTATTTAAGAGAGTAAAAAGAAAATAAAAAGATTAGTCTGTGTCGTCTACATGCCCTTGACACAGTGGACCACTTACATTTCACTGTCATTATGACCTCGAGATTTTGCCTGTTGGAAAAAAACCTGGTTAATAATACAGGTTAGAATTCGATGCCAATGCCTTTCACCTCCACCCCAACCTCTAAAAGCCATTATCTATATCATCATTTTCCTCCCTCTGAGCTGTTATCATGCTCCAAGCAGAGCCAGGAACAACATGTGTCTTAAGTTTCAGGTCATAACAACTTTTCCATAGAAAAAAATGGCGATGTTTCTGGGCGAAGTCATTATTCATTTCTGGTTATCTCGGGAAGGATTGGATTGGAGTGGGGTGAATCTTCAATTACGCTACACCACTCTTAATCTTCTTTCTAAAGCTCTTCCCAGCTTGCACCTCACCCTGCTCGAGACCCCCGAGACACACACACACGCGCCGTCCTCCCAGTCTTGACGTAACATCTGTCGCACACCTTCCTCCCTCCCCGCACACAGCCTATCTACCTCAGCCCTCTCCTCGCCTCTCGGTCATGTCTGTCTTCGTCCCCGCACCTCAGCTCTTTGTTTGCCCAATGTGTTTTCAGTCACACTTCATTCTGACGGATCCTTCATCGGTCGAGGTGTGCTTTCCTCGTTTAGGATTGAACCCATCCTCCCAACCCACCTTGAGGGCTCTTGCCAAGATGTCTTCCTCCTCATCCCGCCGACTATTTCTGCTTTCGGGATCAGGAGGACGCGACCTGTCTGCGGTCACACAGTCGTCTGACGAAGGTCTGAGGACAAGACTTGAACCCCTGTAAAGTAGTGTATGTGCCGGCAGAAGAACAAAAAAAACAAAAAAACAAAACAAAACAAAACAAAACAAAAACAAAAACAAAACAACAAAACAACAAAAAGAACAAAAACAGGAAAAAAACCACAACGACGAACAAAAAAGATGACCAAGAATAAGAACAAAAAACCAAAACCAGAAGTGGAAGAAAATGGAGGAGAAGGAAGACGAGAGATGAAGGAGAAAACGAAGATAGAGTCGCTTCCTATTTGGGGCGTTGTCAGAGAAATCGCATCAGGTGCACAGAAGGTAACACTTTTTTTTTTCCTCAAGGAGAAAGCGAGATGTTGTTTAACACTCCGATGGAAATATGCTGCAAACACCACTTGAAACCCAAGTGCCGTGCGCCTGCTAATCTAATAGCGAGCAGGCAACCACAGCAACAAGATTTCCAAAGGCTTTCAAGCAGCTTCCAGAACTGTTCCAATTATTTTATCTCATGTTTTTCGTTTTATAATTTTTATTCAATTTGTTTTGTTTGCTTCTTTGTATGTGTGTGTGGGTTGTTTTGTTTGTTTCCCTTTTTGTTCCATCCAAAGATACTTTCATTCTTTAACAACCAGCCATTGTTGCTTTGAAAATTTCTGGACGTTGACCATTGGATGCTGTCTGTCCAGGCAAAACAGCGAAGCAAAGAATGTTGCGAACGATCACGTGATCCACTGACTGATATCGGTCTCGAAGCTGGGATTATTTGCACGCCAACTTGAAAAAGATGATGGAAAGATGAACTCGCATGAAACGCGACAGCCTGTACCGGCAAAATGAACAACCGGCGATGAGTTGGCCAGAAGATCGTGGTACGGCCATCATCTTGTTGTCCATCGTCTGGCAGGCTCCCCAAAAATGATCTCACAACAACACCTCCCATCCACATGAAAGAAAAATCTTCTGTTGTAACGATTACCAAAAATGGATTGGCCACTTTCTACCCACCCTCAAGACACGATAACCGAGATCCATTTTTGCAGGCAAGTCTGGTTTGGCCACGACAACAAATGCAATGCTCGAAGACCGTCCTTCAGGAACCAACGATGAAGTCGAACGAAGAAGAACTGGATGGAGAACTTTATAAAATGACAGACCTCCCCATGCAATCAGACCTGCTCGATGGCGTTCAAGAAAGGTCAATGTCAGCTGCTGCATTTGTTAAGGGACTCCGGAGGTCAAGGGATTTAAAATTGACCAAGAGTTTACCAGGATAAACCCACACTTCCCCCCTCAAGAACGTTGTTTGCATTCCTCCTTACGCAAAAATCATTAATGATGAAATACAGTGATACCTCGGTTCTCAAACATAATTCGTTCCGGGAGGACGGTCGAGAACCGAATTGTTCGAGAACCGAAGCAATGAAACCCAAAGGAAATAATGGAAACTGGATTAATTCGTTCCAAGCCCCAGAAAATGTCTATTTACTGGCCTAATTTGCATATAATATGTAGAAAAACATGAGTCTCAACAAGAAATAAGAAATAAAAGTGTATTTATTAAAACAAAAACAAAACAAAAAAAAAACAAAAATGTACTGTACAGTACAGTAAATTGTGTTTCATTTACTGTACCTGTACCAAACTTTATGGCAGGAGGGAATGAATGTGGAGGGAGGAGGGAAGGGGGATGGTTATTGTCACTGATGACGCAAGCAAGGCGCGCTGGGCCCAATGAACGCCATTCGGCTCAACTCGGCTCATCTCGGACGTTCGGATGTTCGAGTTCCAAATATTTGTTCGAATTCCAAGACAAAATTTTCTCGAATTTCCTGGTCGAATACCGATTTGGTCGAAAGTCAAGGCGTTCGAGAACCGAGGTATCACTGTACTGTTTATCTCAGCGCTTTACCGCTAGAAAATTATGTCTAATAGTACTATAGTACTATAGAAAATAATAGGGTATGAGTACTAGAAGCCATCTCACCCAGTTTAGTCCCTGAGCCCTAGTCTTCGCGAGGTGAGCATGCCAGCGTGCGTGTGTGCGTGCGTGCGTGTGTGTGTGTGTGTGGTTAGATAAATTAACTTAGATAAAATAATTCCAGGTTTTTTTTCAAAAGAAACCAGACTTGCACCCGACACTGTCTGGGGCGGCTGACCTTTTCATCAGATCTAACGAGGGCAAGGTGCTCTGCTGCAATAAACGCATTTATGGTAGTGAACTTCCGGTCGGTGTGCGAAAGGCAGCCAGCAATGGTGCTGCTACTGCACTCTCCGCCAAGTGGCACCAGTGCTCCGTATCTCTGTGAAATAAGACATTCTGACGCAGGGGAGTGTCGCGTCTGCATTTTATGTTTGTAGTTATAACCTCCTGAGACCGTTAAACGTTTTGATCGTAAACACTTAGTGTGTGCGTTAGCACTCCCTCTAACCCCCTACGCATCATCATCATCATCATCATCATCATCATCATCATCATTAGCATCAGCATCAGCATCAGCAGCAGCAGCATCATCAGCAGCATGATCAGCAGCAGCAGCACTTGTACGAGCAGAGGTTAGAATACGTCCACCAAGACTCCCTGTGGTTGAATAATACGTTTAGATGCTTTGTATGAATCTCGTGATTTCTCACCCAATCCCGGTGAATTATCAGTTACAAGCGAGAGTTATCAGTCACTTCGGTCTACTGCCACTTCTATCTCCGCTGTTACAGAAGTCAGTTATCGTAGCTCCTAGAGACCGACCAGTCTCCGACTTTATCTACTTGCAAGTGAAAGATCAAAAGTTGTACAAGTGTGACGCAGTAGGTCGTAGGAGGGGGGGGGGATTTGGTGTTTTACGCCGTGTCAGCAACTGAGGCTATATTACGGCAAGCAGCCAGCCCTGTAAACAAAAGGTCGTAGGACAATTGTGGATACTGTATAATGTATGCATATGAAATGGATTTATAAATGGCTGAATAGCAGGATGAAAGTGGTACACAGACGGACAGACAGACAGACACTTGGACAGACACGTGACCTCACGCAATTTTCTCCACCTTTTTTTCTCCACTTGTATAAGTTGTCCGCCTTGATTACCAGGCATCGAACGGCAGTGGGGGGATTTCGTTGGCTGTGCATGGCCCGGTATCAATAACACCTCCCTATCCTCCCAAACCCCTCCCTCTCCTCTCAAACACACACAGAGTATAACAAACCATTAACCGGTGGTGGTGATGGTAGTAGGGGGAGTCTGTCTCCCGAGTGGATGATAAAGTACAAAACAACCACCACAGCGTCTGCAACCACCACTGACGTCATGGGAGGTCAGGGTTAAAGACAGAGGACGAAGTCAGAGAAGTATGGAATAATTTTGTTGATATATCAGCGCGTCTGACAACCTGTGACAGAGCATCTAGCTATGCAATGCATACTGTGCGAGAATGTGTGTGTGCGTTCCTGTTGATACAATTTCGCACAGTTATGCGTAGTTGTGCTACTTCCCCTGCGGACGTCATCTCGTCGCACGTGCTAGCTTGCGCGTATACACTTATATACGTCACTTAGTCTGCAGCACGTGGAAGCCATTATCGGCGCTCGCACATTCGAGGAAAAGCTCCATAAAACCGTGGCTGTTGTCTCACAGCTCGGACTAAATGTGTTTTTCGAGACCACAGTTCACAGCTAGAGTGTCGAGGCGCTGAACGTGTGACCTTTTCCTGCGGCAAGACAACAAACAGCTCCACGTGTCAACCGCCTCTCACAATTCACGAGCATTGGGAAGCTTTTCTAGCAACAAGAATTTGTTTCACGACTGGAACCGTGCAAATGTTGTAACGGGACCAGGCACAGGTGATTGCTGCTATAACATTTCGGATTTTAAAGCGGGCAGGAATCGAAATAGTACTGGATGAACCAGCATGATTCTGTGACAGATGCCAGAGAACCTTAATTGAAATGGTTCTGGAGAAATAAAATTGATTTTATGAGTGACAGAGAGACTGGTAGCGTAAAAACAACCCGTAAGCATCCATTTCATTCAAAATTAAAATTTTTAGAAGGTACAGAGTAAAGAGAAACAAAGCGAAACAATAGAAAAAAAGGGGGGAAATAAATCAAGAAAACAAAATAAAAACATGATAAAATCGAAATATGAGAGAAAACAAAGCAAAATAAAAGAAAAAAAAGAAAGGTCTAAAAATAACATTACAAATATCCATAGTAACTCTGGGTACACGTTCATCTCAGGAGCAGGAGCTGTTGCTCTTGGAAATGGCAAAGTGTGCCGTGAATGTGGTTGATATAAAGAGCGAGTGTATCGGTTGGGAGTTGCCAACCTGCCCTGGAGGTACACCCTGTAGCCATCGACAATCGTCTCGTAATGTTGGGTGGGAGGAGGAGGATGTATACCTACAGGAGAGAGAGAGAATCAGGAGGAGGATGGTGAGAGGTGGTGGCGATGCAGCTGCGTTGCCGGGGGGATATTTTCTCCCGAGTCAAGTGTAAGGCTGCACTAATGGGGAGATTAGATAGATGCCGAAAGGGGTAGATGGAATGTTTGATGTCTTCGTAAAATATTTGTGACTGCGATCAGATTTGTCGTCTCGGTCCCACACACTTTTACGAAAGTGAGGCTGGAAACACGCGCACAAGTACACGCACAGGTACTCACACTTCCACACACATGTATGCACACCCGCGTGTGTCCACATGTATGTACGTACGTATATACGTCCGCATTCACACACACACACTCCTATGTATACACGCGCACCTATGCATGCACACGCATACAAGAAGACACATATCCACAAACGCATTCTCGCACCTGCATGTACCAGAAGGTGCTATTGTCATTTGTCGACAGCAATAACTGAGACACAAGACTCGATGAAAGGTGAACTAAGCATCAAGCGAGAAAAAAAAAGCTGGAAGATAAAAACAACCCGATCCTGCCAATCGCTGACCGTCTGTGGCGTCAGACGTGTTCAACACAAGGCAACAGTGTTGATGCAAGATGTACCGAAAAAAAAGTAGAAAAAAAAGAAAAAAAAAGAACAAATAGTTTTTGTGAACAGTTGTTGACGAGACAAAACTGTGAATGTTGTGAAAGTTATTTCTGTTTCTGTCCGTGGCGCCGGTCTTGCAACAAACTAAAGACAAGGCGGCGCTGCAAGGTTTTTAAAGGCTTGCCCGAGTCAAAACTGAAATTAAGCTTTAAGTTTCTGGCAGACGAACAAAACACAGCATTGTGTATTATTTTGTGCAATTTTTTATATAATTTTTTTTAAAGAAAAGTACATTCGTATTGTCCTAAATTCTACCTTTTGGCTTGAGAAAGTCACAGGCTCACAGCCAATGCAAAACCTTCGGCCATATGGTAATGAAGTTTTGAACAAAGAGCTTGATGCTTTTGTAATGTTGCGTGAAATGAGGTCGTGACCTCTTTCCAACCCTCGGATAAGAATTGCGATCATCTTTGTACTTTGTGATCAGAACAGCGCTTCTCACATTTAGGGATTCATCATCTAATAATAAATTGCCCATTATGAAAAAAATTTACTCTCGGGTGTACCTTTAAGCCTTTTATTACCGCCATGCCTGACTTACAGTTAAAGAAAGATGGTAATCATCTCGACATCTTTGTTGCTATTGTTTGGCTCCGAGCGTTTAAAGCCGCTAAAAACTTCACTTAGATATTTGCACCACGTGTCTGCCTGCACCTTCATAGCGCAAATACAGGAAACATAAACTGTGAGAATGTTGTTTGTGGCGACTGATCTAAGGATGTGTTTATGTATTTGTTTGTTTATATGCTTATGGCGTTGTTCTGAGAGAAAAACAAATCAGACGAACACTGTTGTCGACATGTAGCGATATTGAGAGTCCAATAATGAAAGAACAAAAATTTCCAAAATAACCAGCAAATAAAGAATAAACAGACTGTGGAAAAAATACAGCGAAGAATAAACAAAGGAAAATATTAGTCAATAAAAAAATGAACAGTCGTTAGAGAATACACAGTGACTAAAGAAAACGCAATGGCTACTGTACTATTGACAAAGAAGGAACAATCTAGAAAATATAGACAACACGTCATTTCTGAAAAAATGTCGTCATATGATGACGTCATTGATTGTATGACCTGCCAAAATGAGTTACGACGTCATTTCCTGACTTTAAGATCTGCTGATGAGTAGCAGCCATTTTTCTTTCTCGTCTGCTAAAGAAAATTGGACAGAACCCGTGTGTGTCTCAAGTTCCACTGACTATGCCGAGTATCTGTGGGTTTTGTGCGTTCTTTTCGTCCGTCTTCTTTTTCATCCTGAGGCGAAAAGCCAGTGAGAACAGCGCATCACTAGCACCAGTGTTTGACGTTTTCTACTCCGTTTTCAACATCCCTGCCATCTTCTTACTTCACAGAAACGAAGCTCAGCTGTAGAAGAAGTCGGGAGCAATAAATCCAGTTGTAATTTTCCCACCAGAAGGTACACGTCGTCTTCATTTATTCAATCCATCCTTACTGTTTGTTTATGATTCCTGTTTGTGTCTTCTGTGTTTGGTTTTTATTACTTGTCTGGAAGATTGTCTCTCCTTTCGTCCTTCATATGTTCATGTCTCCTACTTGTCTTAAGCGCCGCTGGCCTTCCTCCAATCTTTTTCTTTTGTTCTTACATCAGTCTGTCCTGCAGTCTTTTCTGCACTCTCTGGTCTTTCCTATGGTCCTTCCTTCACTCTATTTTTTTTTTAAATAGTCTTTACCTGAATTCGTCTTGCTACTGTCGTTCATCTCATTGAGACCAGCTCCTATACCTCCAGACTTCCCACAATATTACAGCTCCGTTACAGACCCCTACCAGTCTTCTGCATTCTTCCTCAAGTTTTCCCAGCTTCAGTTTTATACTCGCAGGTGATAGCTTTTGTCTCGGGAGTCAGGTCAGCATCCGCCATATTGCCTCCCTATGTTCATAATCCTACTATTTTATTTTTGCCAGTTAGTTTTCTGGAGATTACATTTTTAAAAAAAATAGGCCGCAGGGAGCCAATTGTTAAAACGCATCCAACACGTGCGGGAATTGTAAACCCAGAAGGATCTAATGTGCACGTGCAGAATTGTGTTTGTCAGAGCAACCAAACCACCCAAAGTGCATGTTTCCTCTTGGCCACTCAGTTTCGGTGATATGAGGTCTGAAAACCACTTCAGCTGCACAGTCTGTACCCGTCCCACACCCGCCTTTTTGCCTCACCAACCATTCTTCAAGTGTTGTCTCTTTGACCTTTCTACTGCCGCGCTGCAGAAGCAGAGCCGGAGGTTCAGGGGGAGGTGATGGCAGCAGCGACAGACGTAGTAGATAACTGCGGTAAAACAGTTTCTGAAATAGTTCGCAAGTAAATTAAAGGGAGAGAAGCCGCGGATGGAAACAATACTTTTGTCTTCCCGAGGGCGCTGAGATTAAGAATTCTTCTAGTATTCTCTCAGCTTTAAAGCTGATATAAAAATATCTCAATGGTAGATAAGAGTAGGGGAAGAAAACAGTCAGATGTTGGAGAAAAACACGGAAAAATCCAATCAAGAAAAAGTGTTAAGCACAGAGAACTCTTGGAAATCGTTTGGGTTTCAGCTAAAAAGAAAAAAAAAAACAACCAAAACCAAGCGTATTTCTGTTCAACTATTCACACATCAAGGGATTTTTGGGATGGGTGGGACAGGTTAAGTTTGAAACCACTGTAAATAACGATTGGTAGCTGAACAGATGACGAGCAAGGGCAAGTAAGAAGATCCGTTACATAAACTGACGTTGTTGTTGTAACGAGATCCAGCGACAGTTGCAACGGACATTTCTTTGGACTGTTTCCAAATCGCATCGTAATACTTCCCTCCTCCCGTCTTTCTTTCTTACTTTCTTTCTTTCTCGCTCGCTTTCTTCCTTTTATAAGCCACCCCGTCAGCTTCAATTTCTCCAGGCTCTTCAGGATCTCCGATCCACGACCCTCTCCATCATTCTCTTCTTGCCTTGTCACATGACTGTCTAGAATGACGCAGTCATGCATGGCTGAATGACAAAAAATTCGACACACGTGGAACCGTAGTTATGATCTAGAAGTACACAGCTGCCTCCTGCTCTGCGTTACCTTATCCCAGACCCGCAGTTTCAGCCAACACTTCTCCCTTCCTTCCTTTAGCTTGGGGCCAGACGGAATTTCTACGTTATCCTCCGACTTCCTAAGCCAGCGCCTACACGTGTCAGCACCATCGTTTTTAACCCCCAGATAGCGTTAGCCTCGGTTCATAGCTACAGGCTCAACATTCTCTTGAAGGTGTTCGCGGTGTCAGCAGCAAACCTACACGCCAGCTGTCTCTTGAGACCAACATCACTCAATAAACGCCTTCTCCTCTGTCGAAGAAAAGGATGAAGACGATTTTGCTGCAACAAGAAGCATTTCGAATAAACTGTTATTCTAAATTAATCTGGTAATTGTACTACGGAAAAGAACATCACCCATGCAGGAAAAAGAATATGGCATGATCTTATCTTTGGTATCTGCGTGGACTTAAATGTTGCCTTAGTTGAATGAAAGCAAATAGCGATGGAGTGAGTTTTATCGACTGCCTCCAACCTTCACAAAATATCCAAACTTGAAGGGAAATCGCAAGCTTCCAGAAAAAATTAAAAAAAAATTCAATATATTATATAAATATCAAGCAGAAAACGCGACACGGTCTATAACTCTCTGATTACTCTTCGATGCATGACGCAAAGTTGTCTGACGTAGAGGACAGCCAATCAAAACAGGATAACAACATTCAAAGCCAGCCACATCCTATTCACGGAATCAGTCAGACAAACCGGAGAAATCTTAGACATGTTACTCATGATCCATGGGAGGGAGAGAGAGAGAGCCCCATAAGAAGTCTGGGAGGAATGAGGGACTCGATGGAGGAAAGCAACCAGAATGCGTCAGAGGCGCAGACGATGAAGATGGAAAGAGGAGAAATCCCCAAATATGAACAGTCTGTCGGGTTACGAAAAGGACTTGACCCAATCTCTTTGTATCGACGCCATTACACATTTCTTTTAAGAAGACTAGGCTGCCTTTCATGGGTAATTCTAGTTTTTTGAAAAAATGGGGAGTTACGTCGTCCTGGCCACGTCCTACGGCATTGATTATCTTTGTGAGGACAGAAGCGTCCTGGCGAATATCGACAGACTTTTCATTCCCGCAACAGAGGGCGCAGTTGGCTTTATGACCCAACACCCGGGAATTAGAATCAATAGACTGTGAGGCCTGCAAGCTTGACAATGAAGTCAATTCCCAGATATTGTGTAAGGTTGCTTTTCTTTGCTGCAAATTCTTGTAATAGTATGTCTCAAGTTTCCCATTATTTCCGCTTGCTCCGGGGTCAAGATTATGAAATCAGTCAAAGTTTCCATTCTAACGGACACATATTGAAATAGCTTCGCGCCACGCCGAACTGTGATGCGAACTGAATTGGAATTGGAGAAATTTTAGGATGCAGTCATTCAGAGCATCGACCGTATGAAACACGAAGCTACAAAGACAAAGAATTCTCTTCACATTTGCACTGCTTTTTAAATGAATCCACCCTCACAAAAAAATGAAAAGAAAATGTGTTTAATAACCCGCAAGGAAAGAGAGAACAAAAACAATTATTGTTAAGCCGTAGGGCAAAGAGAGACGAAGACAGTATTAAAAATTGTGTTTCAAGCGACTCGATGTTCAATTTTCTCACTTACAATTATTCAATTATTTAGAGTTTCCAACACAAGTACACAACTCACACACATCAGGCTCTTTTGATGTTCGTGCAGTGCAAATAGCGACTATTTTAGGTCGAGATTTGTGATTGATCTTTATGTATTTTATTCCTCCCCTTCTCCTCCCACCCACGCAACTCCTTTAACTGAAGGATCATCGTATAATACTGGCAGACAGCACCTCCAGATTGGAAGGATAGTTTGCTGCTTAGCGAAGCATCTAACGATGGTGCGGCTTTAAGAAATATTGCACAAGCCAACCTTCCTCACGTTGGTCCGCCATGGTTACGTGATTGTGACGGTGCACCGCGCTGCTCATTACCGGCCGCGGAGGGAGAGGCCATGACGTTTGATGAGCATTTGTAAATGTGCACTGAGGCTGACTGTGACAGGTGGTGCAGCCGTTACACACCGAGCTTGAAAGAGGCTGGAGCGCTTCCCGAGACTTGCAGCGCCGAAGAGCGGGTAGTGGAAGCAAGGTTTTATGTCGTCCTCCTTCACAGAAAAAGTGGATCAGCGAAAGAGCTTTTGCAGCTTTTTTATGCGCATGTTTACTTTCGAAGAATGCTTCCAGCAATTGGGGCGTTTCAGTGCTTCGTCCATATTGAATTTTTTTTATAGTAGAGAAAAATGTGTGCACGAAACCAAACGCCGAGAGATGGAGAAGGATAAGAAGAGAATAATGAAGAAACTAACTCTCAAGAAAATACGTTCGAGGTTTTTCAATAAATCAAACCTACACCATCTTACTTCTGTTAACCTTTGAGACTTTGCATTATCTTTTTAACATTCATAGGTATGGATTTGACAGTGCTTAACAGAAGAAATACATCTTTGTTCCTTCGGTGACTGCTACGTTCAGATCTCTTTACGTCAACAACACCAGGTCTGTTTTTTCCCCCCTTCATCTTCTGTAGACCAAAACACTCAATCAACAACCCAAAAACCAACCAAACACAAAACAACAAAAGCAAAAACTAACAAACAAAATGCTTCCCCGCCCTAATCATGTAATTGAAAGCAAGTTCTTGGGAAATACGCTTTTCGTCTTTCATTTGTTACGAAGCTGCACAGAGCCGTTTCCTGTTACAGGAGCCGCATCTTCTGAACATAAATCCTCATCACCTTCATGGGTAGTCAAAGTTAGCTCTAAGCAGAATTTAAAGCTTCTTCACGCTGTTTTGAAAGCTTCGTCCTTATTTACATATTTCCGGGCCTTATTTTCGCGGTGCTGAAGGGCTTCTAGAAGGTGTTTCATAGCAACGAGACGATTTTCTTTCTTCCTTCTTTCTGCCTCACTTCATAAAGTGATGGTGAATTCCTTGGAACGTCCTAATTACCAGTAAATTAATTCTTTTTTAAGTGGAAGGGAGAAATAATGGGTTCGTGACAGAATGAGAGATAGGAAAGAGGGGAAAAAAAGAGAAGGTTTAACTGTTTTTGAGCGACGTATTGTTGTCCTGGATCCAAAAGGCATATCTAAGCGGGTCCTGGCTTCAATGTGTCCCTATTTATCGGTAATTGTTAAATTCAGGCAAGGAGTGCCCACGCGGGAGGGCTGAAACAAATGAGAAGTTCTTGTTATTGCCCTACCAGAAGTGTCGTCTGACTTTTCCTTGGCATCACACGTTTGACGGTTGATTTCGCCGCATTAAACTCCTCCGCCGCCAACAACAAAGAGTGCTTGAACGGGTAGTTCGTAGGATGCATGCGAATCCACACCCCTTTCCCTTCTCGTACAAATGAACAGTTTTATCACGTGTGATTCAGACACACACTCTCTCTCTCTCACCTCATTCCTAAGTTGGGGGTTAGGGGTCAAGAGGTGGGTTTATCCACCCAGCGTTGGATGCTGGTGCAATAAGCAACTGGCGTCTAGCTCCAACATAACCCACGCTTGTTTTTCTTTCTCACGTCCAAAGACTTAGCGGTACCACCACGTCTAGTCTGTCGGCCACATCAAAGGATCCTTCCACAGCAGCTTGTGTTAGAGATCAGCGTAAAGGGAGTCGAGACACGTTGGGTACCTCCATCTCAAACACCGTCGCCTCATTTCCAAACCTCTTGGCAAGGAAAAGACACAGACGTTAAAGTATTCAGACCGTATCCTTCTCACACCTTCCCCCTCTTCATGTGAATTGCGGGAATCTTAGATAACTTCAGTTGATCAGAGGTTGCATGAGGTGGTCTTTGGGGACGTCAGGTCACATCATCCGGGACTCTTAGGTTGGCCCCCTTGGGACGAGTCAGGGCACGTGAACTAGTCTCTCTGCTCGACATTTTCAGATGTAGGATCGACATGAATTGTGTGTGTGTTTGTCTCAACCTCCTTCCTAATTTTTTTCCCATGATTCTATGAGTCTCTACTTCAGTGTCCAGACATTGTCCATCCAGCATTCGAGAAACTTCCATTATGTCTGTATTCATCTTAAGCATTCATGCAATGTATGTACCTAAAAGATAGGTTGCCAGAAGACGAACTGGAAGCTTGCGATAATCAGCAAGTTGTGAATCGTGTCCTCAACACACAGGGAACAACACCATCAGAGCAGCATCTTAACTCCCGTAAACCGTCGGAAACCTGCCGGAGTATAAACAACCCGTCTGCTTCCAACAGGCAGCACCTGAGGTTTAAAATCGTCATGGTTTCTGTAAACCTGTCCCACTTTCTACCCCATGGAAGCATACCTTGATCATAGGTTTGTTCCTTACGTGAACGGCAGTCGAGATCTTCAGTCAGTGAGACAAAACAGACGGCAGCAATGATAACGAACTCTGAGCGACGCTCGTGATATTTAGATGCATCTTCTTTGATCCACACATGCGCAGAGAGAGAGAGAGGCGAGAGAAGGAATGAAAGAGAGAGCGAGGTGTGTATGAGTGTGCTGAGGATAGTGGTGAAGGGAAGAAGATTTAAGAAATGTCTTCGTGCAGCAAACATCCATCGCCATACTTCAACTAAGTCATAGTTCACGATAAGATTGAAAAAAAAGAGACCTATAACGGTTTCCCTCCTTCTCAATAAGACAACCTTCAGCAACGCGTTGAAGCCAAGAGAAACAGTTTCGTTTTTACATCTGTTGTGACCCCAGCCCCACACTGATGGATGGGCACATCGGCCATCTTGAAGTTCGCGCTGCGTGCGCGGCACCCAGAGATTGGGGATCTGGTAGTCTCCTCCACTTCTCCACCTGTCCATCTTAACGGACGTACTTAAACATCACAGGTGTGTAATGTCTAATGTATTCTACCTAGCTATCTTATGACAGAAGTAC